>NC_139972.1:9632230-9694730 GCF_963993115.1 Abramis brama
ATATTGTATAAAAGTGAGTGTTGACTTGCAGCGTATGCAGAGTTATTTTGGAGCGTTCATATCGAAACACAGAAACGCTCAGTGAAATGTGCCAGCCGAGGCCTGAGCTCCCTCACCCTGACTCTGAGAGAAGATGTCCGTGTAGAGGTTGTCCACAGCGTCCGAGCGTCTCGGCGGGAGGAAGCAGAGCTGCCGGCGCTCAACAGGGGGCAGTGTGTTTACGGTGAGAGAGAGAGACACCTGAGCGAACGCCACCTTCATGTCAGCGAAGGTCAGAGTGCGCGAGTCCTTCCCGTTCAGCTGGAGAATCTCGTCTCCTGCGTTCAGACCTGCAATCATTTCAATACGGTCATCTTTCAGGAGTAGTTATTGCAATCATAGATGTTTCTTGAGATATGCAAAGTGGATGAAGTGTTTTATTAACTGCTTGTACACAGTAAATAAAATGAAATGCTAAAGAGGAATTAAAGAAGTTTAACTAAGGACATACAGAACTGTGAAGCAAAAACTTAAACAGTTTTAGTCCTAAAGACACAATGACATCAAAAATGTATGTCATTCATTCCTTAAGACACAATGTTATCTTATTGCGCACGATTCATAAATGCATGTTATTCAAAAGAAAAAAAAGGGGAAATTTTTGATTGCTAATGTTTCTCCTTCGAGATCCATTAAAAATACAATTAAATACAAAAACTGCAAAAATACAATCATCTGACTGATAATTAACAAAAAATGTGCTAATCCTAAATTAGAAAAGTTGCATTGGCTGAAACTGAAGTGAAATAAATAAGTACTAAAACGACTACAACACCAGCTTTTTACAATCCAATCAATCGCCAACATATCAAATCAATTTCATTTGTTCTACTTAAATATACTGTTTAACTTTGAAATATGTCACACAAGTAATATAACATGTCCTGTCCTCACTGATGTGAAGACCAGCATCAAAATAAATAGATGCAATACAAAAAGAGCTTTCCATTTGCCTCTCCTCTTCCCTTCGGCTTGCGGGTTTGACCCAGTTCTCTGGCGATGTGAAATGTCAGCAATAAGCCAGTCGAACCTGATCCTGCCACACTGATCACCCAGACATCACTCAGAGAGACCAGGCTCTTATTCAGCATGTGTCTGGATGTCCATAAGCCTGCTTTGATGAACATTTAAAGGGCCATATTCAATATTTTTCCCTGAAGTCAACTTATAACATTAGTGAAGCGAGTACGTAGGTGTTATATACCTATAATTCATGTAATATTGTAAATGTGAATGGTTTTTCTTTATGTAGAGCACTCAAAACTTTGATTTTAGAATTAAATGGACCATTGTTGCTACTGTACCTTTAAGGTTTCTCTTTGCAAAAGCTCCTTTTGTAAATGCTGCAATCTGCAATTTCAAACTGAGCATGGAAAAGCCAGTTTTGCATGATATGTTTCCTTTTAATGCATTGAATTCTTCATGCAGGTGAGCTACAAGTCTGGCACATCAGTGAATCCGGCTTTAATCGTCTCTCTGATTGCTTCTATCTTTTGTCATTATTCAGAGTTTAGAAGGGCTGAGGATGAATCTGCAGTCTTTGGCTCTCAGAAACCCCATAGAGCTGACAACATGTTACATAACACCAGGAGCACAGCACAGATATCACAGTAATTACGTACAGCTTGATTCCTAAGAAGTAGCTGAACAGACAGAGAGAGAGGTGGTGTGTGCATATGTGTGTGTGTGTGTGTGTGTGTGTGAAAGAAAAAGAAAAGAACAAACCAAGAGACAGGGGTGAAAAGAGAAAGAGAACGTAATTAGGAGGTGGAAAGAAGCTAATGAACCTTTGGCGAACGCTAATCCTCCAGCTCTCACGTCAGTAATGTAGAGCTGCTGCACGCTGTCCTCCTCCACCACAGAGATAGAAAAACCTGCGAGAGATGGAGTGATAGACGTCATAATCACAATCACGAATCAGCCTTTGAAGCATTTGAACCTGCGACCTTTCAGTTACAAGGTCAAATTTAAAAGGTCTGTTCACCCTTTCACATCATGTCATTTCAAAGCTGAATTCTCGGTTCTACCATGGAACATAAAATAAGTTATTGCACTAAACTAAAACTATTAAAAATCGCTTTTTGAAATTGATAAAAAAAAAAATAATAATAATAATAATAATAATAATAAAAAATAAAAAAATAATTAAAAAAAATAATCAGCTTAAAAAAAAGTCAAAATTTGCCCTGGTAACTAAATGAGTTGAAGTTGAAGTACTAATATCACTAAAACTAAATAGAATAAATTAAAACTAAAATAAATCAAAGCTAAATAGAAATATCAAAAACTAGTAAAAATGACAAAAGCACATAACAAAATTACTAAAACTTCAAACTAAAATGAAAATTGAAAATAGAAAAAATAAAAGCTAATTCAAAATATTAATGAATACTATAATAGTATAAAAAAAAATTATACTAAATTAACACTGCTACGTGGTGTGGATGTAAAATCACGTAAAAGTTTTCAGAAATTATATTTAGTGTATTCTGTGAACTAAACTGTCTAAAAACATGCAAGGTTACTGAGATTAAACTAACAGAATTTGGATGATCATGTGATCTCATTAGTCGTCCAGCATGAGGCGACTATAATCAAGATAAAACAGTGTTTATTAAGCTGATTTTTCAAAACTACTGTTCATTTCATAACATGTAAACATTTAATAAACATAAAAGGTCTGAGAACACCCGTCATTTCCAGTTACCATTTTAAAATCCCCAGTATAAATAGGTAGGTTGTATAACAGACATGATTTCATGAAAATAACACATTTCTGGGTCTCACCGTAGCCGATCATGCAGGATTCATCCCGATCAAACTGGATCACCTTCCGGATCTTACAGCACAGCTCGATTTCCTTATACAGCTGTAAAGAAGAGCACATTAATATCCCACCGAACTTTGATATTCCACATTCGAAGAGCATAAACATCACACAAGGGAGGGATTGAAAGGCCGAGAGTGACAGAATACAGATCACATTTCACAGGCAAAGAACTCTCTGTTCCTGTTTGATCGATTGCATCTGACCTGGACACTCAAAACATAATAAATGAAGACGCTGAACAGAAGCTAGCGGATGACGAATGCAGGGCAGAAGGATGAAGCTTTAAAAGCATAAAGTAATTCCATAGCAGACATAGTCGTTGTTTTTAGGTCAAAAGGAGAGGTGATGATGGGAAATGGGATCAACCAAAACGTCTCCTTTTGTGTGCCACAGATAGAAAAAGACTATTAGACTGAGAAGGAGAGTGGAAGGAAAAAGCGTGTTTGGATGAAGTGTGATGTCCCAGCAGGATTAAAGTAATGAAAGAGCATCTAACCAGCAGGTTAAGAGAGCGAGTTTAACGCCAAACTTACCAGATCATAAATATCCTCCTCCGGTTTGGGGATGTAGAACTGCACTTGGTTCTCAATGAGGAACTTAAGCCGCACGTAGTGTTTAGTGGCGTCCAGTTGGTGAGCCTGGAGAGAGACGGAGAGAGATGAAAGGAGACACACATTTAATGGATGGCATGATGTTACTGGGCTGTATCTTCTTCTTAGTGGGCCAGATGGACAGGAATCACACGTTAAAAATGTCCAAATGCTCATATCAGACAGGATACAGCATGTTTTCACGCAGCTTAATAGCAAGAGGAGAGCGAATAAAATGCTTTTAACGTCGTGCACACACGTCTTTAAAAACCCTCTGAGGGGCGCTTTGAGGAATATCTGAGTTTCCTACACCAGTGACCTTCAGAGGGCTATTCAATTCCCTGAAGACTGAAGCGACTCTCTGAATGTAAAAATCTGGCATGAAAAGAGAAGGAAGAATGTTTCCTGGCGGCACCTTGCAGATAGTGTCCAGCATGTCGAGGGCCGACTCTCCGGGCTGGATGATGGCTAACACAGGCTGGTCGTTTGGCAGCAACACCCATGATGGAGTGAGGTGGTCTCTGGACCAGATGTCATGATCCGCGCTGGGTCTTGGCAGACCTTTCACTGGGGTCTTGGGGTCTTTCTGTAGTGTGATAAATGAAAGCCACAGCTGTGAACGAGATGCTATTCATCATGTGAAATGATGATCTTCCTCATCTCATTATTTCTAATAACTCATCGTGTATCTTAGGTGCAATGTGTGCAAATAGTTTCCAGCTACTATCAATTATTTCTGCAGTCTTTGTCTTGTGCATAGTATTCACATGTTTTCTATGCATGAAATACATTTACACACATGTATAGACTTGCCAAAATATACAGAGCATTTTGCAATTTTCCACAATGCAATGCACTTAACTTGATATTCAAATTCCAGTGTGATCATTGAACTGGAAGCAATATCAAACATGATTTTTAACATATTTTTCAAGGATGCATTAAATTGATCAAAAGTGACAGTAAAGAAATGTATGATTATGCTATAAAAGATTCAAATAAATGCTTGACCTTTTTATTCATCAAATAATCCTGAGAAAAAAAAATGCATCAAGGTTTCCAAAAATATTAAGCTGTTTTCAACATTGATAATAAGAATATTAGAATGATTTCTAAAGGATCATGTGACACTGGAAGACTGGAGTAATGATGCTGAAAATTCAGTTTTACCATCACAGGAATACAGGAAAACAGTCATTTGACAATATTAGGGCCCTATCTTACACCCGGCGCAATGCAGCGCCAAGTGCGACGCAAGTGTTTTTTGGGTCAGGAAGTATCGCGTGATATCAGGTCTCGCGATGTAACAAATTGCTTTACAGCCAAAAGAAATCTGCTAAAATGCTGTCATTATTGCGCTCCCTCACGCTGTTCGAACCCGAATGAAGAAGACGTTTTAAAGAATGTCCCATCTGCTTTGATGTCGTTAATCTACTAGCCTCTGGTGTCTGAGAATCGCCAACGAGTTTTTACAACAGTGTTGTCAAATATCTATTCCGAAGCTGTAGGGGGAGCTCTAGAAAGAAACCTGCGAGCAAAAAGCGAGAATACAGCGAAGAAATCCCGAAATTACTGAGCCCTGCTTTAAGTCAATGGCAAAAAAATTTTTTGTTATTTAATGAGCGTGTTAGTAATGTCCGCCTATAGGCGGGTCCACAACAAGCGTACACTCTGATTATTAAACATATAGGGACACACAGCAGCACACAAACATGCCAAATATTTAAAATAAAAGGATTACAATGTAAAAGATTATTATTGTGTACATTAAGATATGGTGGAATCCGGCTTGTCCCGCTTTAACCTCGTGCACGAGCAGATCCATTTCTTTCCACTATCAAATTCCATCATGTAAATAGCGAATCTGCCATAACTGCCATTTAAAGGGAATGAGAGATGAGACTCTGATTGGTTTATCGCACGTAAATCCCAAAACACACCCATTACTCATTAAGGGAATAGGGACAACCCTTTTAGACCATGCGCTTGGCGCGCCGACCATTTTTCCCGTCGTTAAACTAGCAAAAGTGGATTCGGACACACCCTAAGTGAACTTGCACCGTGCGCTTAGATCGCTAAAATAGGGCCATTAATGTTTTTACAGTATTTTTGATCAAATAAATGCAGCCTTGGTGAGCAGAAGATACTTTTTTTAAAAACATAAAAAAATCTCACCAACCCAAAACTTTTGAACGCTTGTGCATATATTCCGAAAACAGCCGTTAAACATATCACAATGCATTTTCATCTCAACTACCAGTTCACCATTTCTCTTTCTCTGCATATGTTTGAGAAAGTGAATCAGAACATCAGAACTTTAATCTGCAGCCCAGGTCAGTGGATTATAGCACATCTATCTACCATTCCTCCCTGCCAGGCTGAGCGAAAGCCTACATCTCCACCAACGCCAGGGATGAATATACGCCCACACTCCAGAGATCCGTCCCGGAGCGCATCTCTCTAAACAGGGCACTTCTGATTTGGTGTAGTGGGCTTATGCAGTATTGTGTGTTTTTGCCACTTTTATAGATAGTGTAGTATAGAGAGGGAGGATGCATGTTTCTTACCAATGTCTCACTAGCAGAACCCTCAAACATGCCTTCTAGAGGACTTTTAACTGGATCATCTCCTTCTGCAAAAACCTGTTTAAAAACAACATTTAACATTCAGCACAGAGATCCATCAAACTAAAAACAGCCACTAATATATCAACAAGGAGGAACATGTAACCTGATAAACCAACAAAATGTGGTATGCATTTTATCTCCTTGTTAAAAAGAGTGGTGTAGCTGCTGACCATCATATGTTGTGTTTATGGACCTGTTTACATCTAGTCACTTCATGCATTTTCTCTGATCGGACAGCTATCAAATCATGAAAAGACCAGGTGTAAATGCCTTCCAAAATGCTTTCGAGGCGGATTTAAATCTGGTCGCTCAAATCACTTCAGGATGTAGTTTGAGACGCATTCCAGACGAAACTGGACAAGTGTAAATGCATCTGGTTGTTGAAACCACATATGTAAATTTTACTCACAAAATGGTAAAAAATAAACGTGTGAGAATGTGTTATAGGCAGATATGACAGGGCTACTGCAACACGCATCGCCGCAGATGAGCTGAAAATCTCATCAGGAAGCAGACTTCGCAAACTGCCTCAAATGAAAGTGACAAATTTAGACCAGCATTAGATGGTCTAAATGGGTCTTTAGCTGGTCTAAATTGGTATAAATGGGTCATGAGCTGGTCTAAACTGGTCATGAGCTGGTCTAATCTGGTCATGAGCTGTTCAATGGGTCATGAGTTGGTCTAATCTGATCATGAGCTGGTCTAAACTAGTCACTAGCTGGTCTAAATGGGTCATGAGCTGTCTAAACTAGTCTAAATGGGTCATGAGTTGGTCTAATTTGGTCATGAGCTTGTTTAAACCAGTCACTAGCTGGTCTAAACTGGTCATGAGCTGGTCTAAATTGGTCTTGAGAGCTGGCCTAAATGGGTCTTGAGCTGGTCTAAATGGGTCAGTAGCTGTTTTAAAATGGCCGATAACTAGTCTAAAGTGATCATTAGCTAGTCTAAAATTGGTCATTAGCTGGTCTAAATTATGAGACTAAATTATCTTACCAGTGCTGATGGCACTCTCTTGACATTAGCTGATGATATAATGCAGTTCATATCTGTTGCTTTTATTGACGTGAACTGAATTTTGTGGAGACACACATTTATGTGGCCAAGTGTAGAGTTTTAACAAGATAAGCTATCTGATCAGAAAAAACGCATGAAGTGACCAGGTGTAAACAGGCTCTTTGATGCATGTTCTGTGCATGGGATGCTGGTTTGTCTTAACGTGCAAGATTCGTTGGTTAAGCAGCCCAACCTGCATGTAGAATGTCTGGACCAGTATGTAAATGAATGTGCATTTGATTTTTTAAGCAGGGCCGTTAATCTGTGCACATGCATTTTCATGCATTCAGGAAGAAAGCGCTAAGTATGTGTGTGTGTGTAGTTTACCTGGTTAATGCTGGGATGACCTTTACTCTTTCTCTTGGAGTGGGTGTCCAGACCCCACAGTGAGGAGAAGCGACTCTTGCGTTTGCTGGTTGAGCGTGACATGGCTTGTGTCCTTCGTCTCACGCCGCTCTCAGTGCGAGCCGCCACCTACAGACACAAAACAGCTGCATGAGGTACAGGAACAACATTCATACTGTGTCCCAGCGATCAAACTGACTAGACTGCTCCTAGCAGGAGTCTGAGATATGAACAGAACTGCTGAAAAACTCTCGTTCTCAATGATTCGGTCACACTGATGTTCATAAGCTTCATTCAAAAAGTGGTTCAGGAATAAGTTGTCTAAACTTTTCATTAGCTGGTCTAAACTGGTCATGAGCTGGTCTAATCTGGTCATTAGATGGTCTAAATAATACATTTGCTAGTCTAAACTGGTCATTATCTGGTCAAAACTAGCCATTAGCAGTCAAACTGGTGATTAGCCAATCTAAACTGGTCATTAGCTGGTCTAAACTAGTTATCAGCAGAGCAAGAGGGTTGCTAGCTAGACTAAACTGGTCAATGGTCTAAAGTGATCATGACATGTTCTATACTGGTCATTAGCTGGTCTAAACCAGTCATTGGCGGAGCAAGTTGGTCATCAGCTAGATTAAACAGGCCATTAGCTGGTCTAAACTGGTTATGAGTTGGTTTAAACTGGTCATTTGCTGGTCTAAATTGGTTTAGATCTGGTCTAAACTAGTCATTAGAGGTGCAAGCTGGTCTCAATGTTCCAAAATTCAGTTTGACCAGCTAAAGCTGCTATGACCAGCTGGTAGCTGGTTTGTTGTGGGTTTAAGATGGTTTACAAGCTTGTACCAGCTAATGACTAGCTACCACATTCCAAAATACAGCTGCTTTTCCTGATTATTAGCAGGAAAACTGTCCTGGGCAGCATTTCTCAAAAGCAGCATGAGCTAAATTGATCTACTTAGGCTTACAATGCTTTTGGGAAACAACCCTGCTTGAATCTGTTTGAGACTTTTCCCCCAGCAAACACAAAGCTCACAGAAGTTGATCGTTATTAATGTTGACTGCATCAATGCGTTTTCTGGAGCTCTCCTGCATTAAAAATGACTGATCAAACAAGAAAGCAGCAGCACAACAGTGTCCATTTAATGAATGCAAACAGTCTTGGAAAGAAAAATAACCATTAGACAATTTTTAGAGTAAGATTTCCCTATAAATTGCATTCAGTCTATTATGATTGTTGTTGCTCTTATTTTCTGTGAGATTTTTCAGCAAAAACAGTTGGCAGATGAGACTTTCCCGACCAAAATCGAGTCTGCTAGTGGGACGTCACATTTAGAAATAAATTAACACAAATATTCATTCAACAATAAGCGGCAAACACACAAAAATGCCTCGCTTCCTGTGGTCACTGGGGTCCGGGTGAATTTTAAAGGTTAGTGAAGTGTTAGGCGAGTTCTTTTAAGTGTCATTCAAAAATTATACACGCTCGTTGTGTTGAACGCGCTGTGGCATTTCTGGGTCTCCTGATGGAGAAAAGCACTCCGGCTGCATCAAAAACCCTCTCAACTGCTCTGAACCAAGCCATTATTCGAGAAAAACAGCACAAGGGCCAACAGCACTTCATTTGGACTCAACACTTATCCTCTCTCTCCATCCTCTCAAAATGTGAATACTGAAGAACATCCCCACCCCCTCCACCCAAAAAATTCATCCAAGATGCAAGGACAAAAATAAAATCTCCCTGTATCCCAGCGTCCTCCAGCTCCAACAAAGAACGCCAGAGCTGGAGGCGAATCTGAGGATGGATGGTATTGATTAGCCGGAGCCGTGGCCCACATCCAACTGCAAATACACCGACCAACCTTTCAACTACTGTTTCTTTTTATGCCAAAATCCATTACCCACGTACACCAACACTGACGGGAGAGAGGGAACCAGGTTAATACATACATTCTGGGTAAAAATAGAGCAATACAAATACTCTTGATGTTGGTTTCTAAGCAATGCAACTTCTTGAAATATGTTAGATACTATGGGACAGATTTCCTAACAGCTTGCATCAGCACAAACCCTCTTTTGCCGTTAAAAAAAGTACGGTCAGGATTTACTAAAGACACGCAGTGAAAAAATAGGGCTGAAAAAGCCCGGACAGGGTTATTTTTGCATTTGTAGGAGTTGCCCTTTCACATTTATGGGAGGAGAGTATTTAAATAAATCATGCTTATTGATTTACTAAGGTTTGCGCTAGTCAATTTACTGATATTAGCGCCATTATATAGCACCTGAAATAGCATGTCTTAAAGCAGATGCTAATTTGCGCTGCTCTTGGTAGATTGTGCTGGTCATTATGGAAATGATCCGGCTGCGTCTGTGTTGCGTCGTCAGTAGATCACGCGCAGAACTTTCCTCGCATCGGCACTTTTATGAGATTGCACTCTCACGCTAATTTAGTATATCTGGCCCCAAACATGTAAAAACATATCAGCTGAAGTAAGTCTCTTTACGCCACCAGGCCTGTTTTTTTATGTCAGCTTGAAAGGAGAAAGACTGAAATCTCTAAAACTATTTGTCAATATTGTTTTTTAATAAATTCTGACAACAATGGTAGCATAACTTTTGTTTCTTTTGCTCAACTCACATTAAAATGCACTTTTCACTATATCTTAAAAATAATTGTTGTATTATATTTTAATTTACAATATAATATAAAAATAATTTATATATATATATATATATATATATATATATATATATGTGTTTGTGTGTGTGTATGTGTGTGTGTGTGTGTGCGTGCATGCATTATGGTATAAACATACCAAAAAATATATATATACATTTACTATAAAATTAACTATATATATATATATATATATATATATATATATAAACAATTATACAAAGAATAAAAAGCAATTATGGAATAAATTGAGGGATAATCACCAGCGCATGGAAGGAGGAGACCGAAAAGATGCCCAGTCGGCCCATGGCCAGTTTGGTGGGTCGGGAGGCGAAGGCCAGCAGGCGTTTGGGGTTGGGAAGCTCGCCGCCCTGCAGGCTGGACAGGTAACAGCGAAACCGAAACAGATCCATGTGGAACTGCTCTAAATTCTGCTCCCACAGGAAAATCTGTGAGGGAAAGAGAGAAAAAGTTATTGGTTAGAAATGTAGGCATGTGAGAGGTGTCAAAATGATCATTTCATTCTCTCAAAGATGTCCAAAAAACAAGATCAAAACATTACATTTAGCCTAAAGGAGCATCTCTAGATATCTAGAAGTTTCCGTGCCTCGTGTTTGCTCAGGTTGGATCTAGTCGTCTAATAAAATGGTGTTTCAAGGGCAGTGGAGTGTGTTTATACACCACGCCGTCTCCTCCCAGCCACTCCGGGATGAATGTTTTTTTGAAGACGGCGGAGGGGGCAGTGGTCCAGGCAACTCACAAAGTAGCAAACAACAGCGCCACACATTCCACTGGCAGCGAGGTCTGGGACTCCGCAGGAACTCAACCCTGCTGCCATTCACAAGGGCACAATGCGTAACCCGACGCTGCTGCCAAAATTTAATACCCACACAAACACAAATGCACAGGCACCCGCTAACCCTCCTCCTGATGGGCCGTGGGCCATTCTGATCTCCGTTTCTTGAGTAAACATCCAACGAGGAGAACTTGAACTTTTGCAGCAAGTGTGTGCATGGAATTATTATTGTTCTGTCAATATTAGGGGCTTTTGCACCGGATAGTTCGAGGAACTAGCCACCAGGATGGTTCCCCGAGAACTAATGGTTCCCATAGGAACGTTTTCCTGGTTGCATTCGCACCGCCAGTAGAAACTATGAAGTGACATAAACCGTGCTTGTTGTAAGGACTTTTATTTTGACGGCGCGGCGGACCTTTATTTTGACGCCGCTGAGAACGCCAGAGCCTGAGCACACATCGCTCGCATTCTCCGTGTTCATTAGTTTACGATCTGTCTAATACGTTATTAGATAGAACTGTTATACATAGAAAGTAGACAGAAATGAAAAGTTGTTAGCGTTTGCCATGTGGTTGATGTCCAGTGTCGCTAGCTGAGCAGAAAAGCATTAGCATGTTTTGCTTGGTCCCCTCAAAGTTGCGTTGGATTTTATCCTTCGCGTTAAGGTTCATCTATCACTGTTTTCCAAGTTCGTGGAGTTCATTTCTGGAGTAAATATATAGGTTATAATCTGTGTGTTTTTAAAAATGGCGTGTTTTGCGTGCGTTCAGCCAATCAGCGAACACTAACGTCACTGGTAGTTCCTATAGTGCTGGTTTAGACCCTACTCTTAAGTAGGAGCTAAATTAGTTCCTCTGAAAGGAGCTCCAAGAACTAAAATTGTTCCTAGTTCCTGCGGTGCGAACGCCAAAATCCGGGTACTTCCGCCAATAGTTCTAGGGAAAAGGTTCCTCCGGTGCGAAAGCCCCTATAGTGACCTGACAGCATCAAACACTGATGAAAATCTGCAGATAATACAGCGCTGAGTGAGCGGACACCGAGATACTGATACAATAATTACGGGAAACAAAACAGAACAGACAGAGACTATTCGACAGCTATGTAAAACTAACACGTTTTGTCTTAACCAGATGAAAGCAACAACAATTTTGAACGTCAAGACATTTTGTCTGTCATTTGTTTACATTTTAATTGCGCTGTGCCCACAAATCCATACATAAATATATATATTAATGATGTAAAAACGACTGAGTGCACCTCAACATCAAATATGTTCTGATTGGCAGTGATTTTGATGTGCCGTATTTCACTTTCAGTGGATGATCTGACTCTGAACGTGTTGTATTGTATGTAAATTTGGACCCAAACGTTGTAAATAACCAATCAATAACCTGCTCCAGAATGGTCTTCCTCTTCTTGGAGTCGGTGACAGCAGAGAGCTGCATGTCTCCCATCTTCTTCATCTTCTCATCCATGTCGATCTTCTGCTCCAGCTTCCGTATCTCCGCGCGCAGCAGACGCACCGTGTCTTCGCGGTGATGCTGACGGGCGAAGGCCGCGGCACAGGCTGAGTGGATGGCCGTGATCCAGTTTTCAAGCTCTGTCTGACTGCAGGTCTACAGAAAGAGGTGAAAGGGTCAAAGGTTAAATAGCATATTAACATACTACTCTCACTGTTTCTTGCGGTATGTAGTATGCATTTGGTGCACGGTAGGCAAATTCTCTGTATGCAAGGAATCGCTGGTATTCCAACCCCGGTATCCCACAATGCAATGCAATCAACTTGACTTTCCATTCTCAGAGTGATAAAGTTAGTAAGGGTGTAATGATACCCTCATATCACGATTCGATACATATCACGATACGATTTTATTGCGATACTCCAAGACATATAATAAATGATTAACAAAAAAATTACTGTTGATTAAAATGATAAATTTGGTGTTGCATTGTGGGTGTAAATGAATAGGCTTGGACTTGGTGCTGGATAATGGTGACACCAGAATAAAAATATTCATGATTCTGAAGCTGAAAATACTGAATTATTTTGAATATGAACTCTTTCACTGACTAGATATATTTAAAATAATGTAGGCCACTTTTTACTGGTAACATCAGACATTTGGTATCACCAGGACCCACAAATATTCCCCCATTGCATTATTATACATTATATTCAACATTATATATAGTAGTTTAATGTAGCACTGACACTAAAACTCTGTAAACTTGATTTTTTTCATGCACAGTAATTTTTCATTTTGGGTGAAATACTGTATACACAATACATATTGTAACTATCCACAATACATATTGTTGCATTTTTGCGATATATTGTGACACGATATATAGTTACACCCCTAATAAGTAGCTAATAGCTGAGAGTTTTGACTTTGAAATACATTTTTTAGTATTAATAATTAAATGAGCCACATGATTTGTTAGGCCTTGACAACAAAGTAGCATACTACTGTTTATTTTGACATAATGCACACTGTAAAAAATGACATTTAGATGCATTTAGCAGACGCTTGTATCCAAATCGACTTCGAAAGAGGAACAAATCTGTAAAGAGTCAACAATAAACATATGGTTTATTAGGCAACTAGATTAGGTAAAAAGTAGTATATGGTGTAGTATGCAGTAAGTATGTTACTATTCCATTCTGAGCTAATAGTGAGTCAAATATTTAAATATGAATCTCTCAGTTCAGTATTAGCATCTGAAAAGGGGTTTTCCGCAGTTACCTGAAAAAGGAAGGAGTCTCCGAGCGAGTTACTCAGGCAGAAGACAAAATCTTTTTTGGGGTGTTCCGGGACGGCCTGGACGATGCTGTTCTCGGCCCACACGGCATGTTTAGGGATGCTGTTGTGATCGATGCCCGATCGCCCGTCTGTCTCGTAGAAAAACAGAGTGCATCCTGGGAGGACAAATTAAAACAATCACTCAAGCATCATACAAGAGTTAATGTGAGTTCAATTAACACTACAGACTCAGTCGCTGTTTCCAGGGGAACGGGAGCAGGATATCCAATAGATTGGAGTTTTACGGCTTTATTGATTGAACTCTGCTCTCCAGTGGCCAAAATAAGAAATGCAGCGCTGCTTTTTTAAATAAAATCTGATATAATGTACACACACTTGATTGTTTTAGCTTTGAATTTGTTCTGTTTTCACACTGCTGGAAAAGCTACAGAGCTTTCTAACATGTCAATACTTTGTGTGTACCAATTACATCATTCAGGATCCAGTTGAGGTCAGTAAGATTTATTTTTTGGGGGGAAGGAAATTAACCTAAGACCAATTAAAGTTACCATGAAATCAAAATAATTGACAATTCTTGTTTTTTTATGCATTATTGCAGTATTTATTTATTATAAATGTTTTATCCCTGCACATCATTATTCTTGTAATTCATATGTCCTCCTCGTAATCTTTAATCAAAATTCTTGCAGTTACATCTCTTCTCTTCTCTGATGATGTGTTTACTGGCGCGAGGGCGGGACAACCTGACACACACATGAGATTGACCAACAGCAAACCACAACCATCCAATCAATTCCCAATAGACAAAATCAAGTCCTGCCCTACATTCATTCTTGTTCAAGAAGCTGTTTATACGTTTATACCTCGGATATACATCACAATAGGGAACAAAAAGACTACTGCAACTTCAATTTAATTCACGACGGCCTTTAAAAATTATAATATGCAGCAAACCAGCATATTAGAATCATTTCCGAAAGATCATGAGACACTAAAGGCTGGAGTAATGGTTAAAATTCTGATATATATATATTAAATTTTTCATTTTAAATTGTAAAAATATTTCACAATATTATATGTTTTTACTCCTATTAGTAGCTGAAAACATCAAATTAGTCAGAATATGTAATAAACGTGTGTCAGTGGTGACTAGTAGTGAATGATAGGCGTTTTAATTCTGCAGATCTTTTTCTGGACACAACAAAACATAACAAACATAATCGTCCTCTTCTCTTTCAAACGCTTTCACGGGAAGTTGTAAAACCTGTTTGTGGTGTCAGGTAACCGCTCACATCTTTCAGAAACACACACACACACACCTTTGAGGGACACCCAGTAGCTCTTCCACTTGCGGCGAGGGGCGAGCTCCACCTTCTTGTTCTTTTTATGCACCAGGAAGTTTTTGACGGCGAGGCGTCCGGCTTTGCGCACCGTCCCCTGTACGGCGGCCACGTTCAGCAGCGGGTCGGTGTGGTAGGTGGAGCTCAGAGTCACACTGCTCTGCTCATCACTGAACGCTGAGCTTCTCTCCTCGGGAAGCTCGGCCGGGCTCACGTTCTGCTCCAGCTCCTGACGGAAGTTCTCATAGACTCCCTGATCACACACACACAGGTCCAGCACGACTGTTAGCAACGTACAGATGCTAAACTGCATCACAAAACTTACAAATAACATATGATTCACTTGTCTACCTCTGGTCTCATGGAAATAAAGTGCTTTTGGTCATAAAAATGCACCCTATTTACATTTTTAATTAAAGTCTCTGATCTCTTACTGTACATAATGTACCATTTATCATTTAAAAACTGTTTTCCTAATATTTCATTAAAATGTAAAAGTGTTTGGCGCCTCTGAAACATCTTGGTGTATTATTAATATTTACCCTTTTTTTATTTTCATTATATATACATGAATAAATGGCAAGATGTTTCAGAGGCACCAAACACCAAAAACATTTTTTTTTTCATATTCTGCACTGTTTTTTGTGGAATGTACATAGAAAATGTTTTTTATAAATTATTATTTATTTATAAATAAATAATACAGTCATTTAAAGTTTTTTCGCTTGATTTATTTTATTTTAACGAGCATTAATTATTTGCCTACTGCAGTTGTGGCCATGGTGAATATCACGTCACAACTCTTCATTATATTGCAATAAAATATAATAGTGTTAGACACCTCTGAAACGTTATAAATAAATTAATATTCATTTAAAGGTGAAGTATATAGTTTCTGCAACACTACTGGCACCCAGTGGAATTAACAAAAATACAGCATATTTTACAAACGCTCCTTTCGCACATTTTTATTTATATATATTTTATTTGAATTAACAAAACTTAGTTGCTGGGATGTTTGTTCATTGCCAACTGCATGCACTGACGTTGCAACTATATGATGTTAATGTGTTTTTACTAGGGTTGAAACGATGCCCTCATGTCACTATTCGATAAATATCACGATACTGAACTCACGATACGATATTATTGCGATACACCAAGAAATATGATGGTTGGATGGAACATTAGTATAAAAGAAGAACTGAAGAAACAACAGTAATATCTCATATTGTCCACCTGTGTGCCATCTGAGGGTCCGGCTCCGGCCCCGCTGCTGCTCCCGCTGTCGCTCCCGGCGAAGGCGCCCCCTGCTGACGTGGAGTAGACGGAGAACGACGCGGACATGGTCTTAAAGCGGCGAGCCTGATGCTGAGACGCCTCGCTGTCCCCCGTCAGCCCGTCGATACCACTGTCCTCATAATCACTGCCGTCTCCCGCCGTGACGTCCTGAATACACACGGGAAGAGAAGAGATACACGTGTTTTCAGAAACCCTCATATGACAGACTGAAAGATCCACTCTGATAAACGTGGCTCTTCTCCAACATCTTCATTCCTCCTACCTGTTGGCCATCAGAAGCGGTGGACATGCTGAAGTGAACATGTTAGAGATGGTGAAGAGAGACCACAGCGCTGTCTGACCCGTGCTTGGCAACTTATAGTGCTGTAACGTTGACTGTACAATTACACTCTGTACTAATGCTGGGGAATGATGGGATATTAGCCACCAAACCCGGGATCTAGCGGGAGTCACATGACTGGACTGTGCGGCCCAGCATGCCATTCATCTTCACCCATGGTGCTTCACAGGGAGGAAGAGTCACAGAGATTTCCTGATTTTATCTTTCTTCTTTGTTTCTGTAGCAAATGCCTACATGTCACTGAAACGCTCGAGTATGTATGTATGCACACGCATACTGTATATGTGCAAGAAATACAGTCCAAAATAAATTCTCTCTACCTTTCCTTCTCATTCTCTTTCTCTCAGTCACGTTCCATTGTCAATTACAGCTCATTAGCATGACAAACGAAGCGAGCTGTTCTCACAGAAGTCTGACTCCAGGATCTGGATCATCAGGAAAAAACAACCACCACCATATGGACACTGTGACAGTCCACTACCCACAATGCACTATGACTGTCAACACACATCGCAGCGATTGACAGTTAGAGCGTCTATAGGAACGTACTGTGGTGGTACTATGGTAAAGTGATGTTAATACCATGGTACTTTAATATATATCGTGGTATTTACAAGGTACTGCAAAAAACAAAACAAATAAAATGATGTCCAAATAACCATGGTAGTGTAATGGCATTTTTTTTATTTTTTCTATAAATTTATAAAATATGAATACAATTAAATAACATTATGTCATGTAACATTTTATGGATTTTTTATGTAAAAAAAAAAAAAAAAACATATTATCATCTTTATAGTTATTGTTTTATTTTATCTATACAAAAAATAAATATAAATACTGCTATATTTTTTATAATTATTTTTTTTACATCTATAAAAATGTAAAATATAAATCACATTATATTTTTATAAGTTTTTGATTTTTATATATATATATATATATTTTTTTTTTATAAAAATATAAAACATCTTTTTTTTAAATAATTGTTTTTTTTTTTTATAAACATACTTTTATCTATGAGCTTCAAGTGTAATCATAACACTGTCTGATGTGAAACAATAGTGGGGTTTGTGTGAACTCACACACAAATGAGTCATTCATAAGCACAATCTCTCTACATGAGGAGATCCTGATGGATTCTGGGGGATTAACCGCAGCGAACATTCATAGCAAGAGTGAAATTCCCTACTGTACACCTACACTAGCACAACATTACACTCACATTCACTGAATGACCCTAATCATTCAAACAAAGCCATTCATGTTCAATGAGATTTGCTCATTTGAAACAGCATAAGTATCCTCAAAGTTTACAGTACCAGTCAAAAGTTTGGAAACATTACTATTTTTAATGTTTTTGAAAGAAGTCTCTTATGCTCATCAAGCCTGCAGTTAAAAAAAAACAAAACAAAAAAAACAGTAATATTATGAAATATTACAATTTAAAATAATGGTTCTCTTTTTTAATATATTTTAAAATGTAATTTATTTTTGTGATGCAAAGCTGAATTTCCTTCAGAAATCATTCTAATATGATGATTTGATACTCAGTTATTATCAATGATGGAAACAGTTGTGCTGTTTAATATATTTTTTTGGAATACTTTTTTCAGGATTCATTGATGAGTAAAACGTTAACAGCATTTATTCATAAAAACAGCATTTATTCAAAATAAAAACATTTCTAACAATATAAATTGTTACCATCACCTTTTATCAATTTAACGCATCCTTGTTGAATTAAAGTACTAATTTCTTTAAAAAAAAAATAGTTATTGTTCCCAAACTTTTGAACGGTAGTGTATATTGTTACAAAAGATTTCTATTCTAAATAAATACAGTTCTTTTTAACTTTTTATTCATCAAATAATCCTGAAAAAAAGTATCTCAGGTTATAAAAAAAATATTAAGCAGCACAACTGTTTCCAACATTGATCATAAATCAGCATATTAGAATGATTTCTGAAGGATCATAAGACACCAAAGACTGGAGTACTTGCTGATGAAAATTCAGCTTTGCATCACAAAAATAAATTACATTTTAAAATATATTAAAAAAGAGAACCATTATTTTAAATTGTAATAATATTTCATAATATTACTGTTTTTTTTTGTTTTTTTGTTTTTTAACTGCAGGCTTGATGAGCACAAGAGACTTCTTTCAAAAACATTAAAAATAGTAATGTTTCCAAACTTTTGACTGGTACTGTATGTAAATGTCTAACATGATGCGGTAGGGACCAATAGGAGAACAGATAGTGGAGCTCATGTGATCACATAGAAAATAGCAACAAACAGTAGAGTCACTTAGAGATTTCAACTGATTTAACTGCTGTCAGTGTGAACAGAACCCATCTTTACATTAGTTTTGGAGAAGCTAGTAATAATTAAACTACAAGGAAGCAACCGTTTCAAAAGTACTTAACTACACTTCCCTTTACTAACATCTGAAACCTTTTCCAGTTTCTGTTTTTGATTGTTTTCTCTTAGTGAACTAGACTGAACAGGACAATATTGCTTACATAATTATTATATTATATATCTTATAATTATCACAATCAAATGTTTGTGTAAAGTGACAAAAATATAATGGTATTTATATTTTATATAGATAAAATAATAGTACCCATACATTATAAAAAATATAGTATTTTACATAAAAAAATTAATATAATGGTATTTATAAGTTTAATAATTATACATAAAAAATCTAAATAATTACAAAACTATAATTGTATTTTCATTTTACAATTTTCTAGATACAATTTTAATTAGTTTCTATTTTTATATTTATTTTAGTTAAAGTTTTAGTAATTTTGTTGTGTTATTATTATATATATTTTTTTAAATAGGTCTATATAGTTATTTTAGTACATCAAGTTACAAGTTATGAAAAAAACTTGCTGTCTTGCCGAAACTAAACCCAAATGTTTTCTCACGGTTTGCAATAATAACCCTGGATATAGCCAATCAGAACGTATTAAGGGTATAACATTGAGTAACATTGGACCAATCAGATTTCACTGTGGGCGGGGCTAGCCAAGCAAAACTCACCTGTATGGTTTGTGCCCGCCTCCCTTGCATGGCTCCTTGCTGATTGGTGGGTCCCTCTGACAGACAGTGAGAGCGGCGGCAGGGCAGTGTATACGCGGTGTAAGCGGCGCCATCGTCCTCACAGGGCGAGATCATTTTATCCTCGTCCCCTTCTCTGCTTGTAGTCCCACCTTTGTGCCATTTGGCATAGCGTCCATGTGTTGGCCTGCAAGCGGGACTCTTCGGGCCGTAGAGCCCGTCTAAGGAATTGGCGCGGTTCGAGTCCAGCAGCTCCTGCTGACGGGCTTCACAGTCTTCAGGAGTGTCTCCGATCTCCTCGGTGCTGGTCAGGTGCTCCTGGCTCATGTCGGATAAGGACACCTCCAGCGAGTCCTCCCTCCACATGTCCGCAGACTTGGAGCGCTTCTTCTTGAAGCTGGAGCCGTCTTGGGAGCCGTCCCGTGTGTGCAGAGTCGTGTCCTCTGGTGGCTTGGCGTCGTCCTGTGAGGCCTGTTTAGCGGTGCCGGTGTGGGACGGTGTGGGAGAATGTGCCGGATGGTTGTGGAAGGACACGGGTCTGAGATTCATGGCCACACGGTCCACCCAAATGGGGCCGCTGAAGTCGGGCAGCATGTCCGAGTCGTTGAAGGGCTCCAGGCCGTGGTCGGCGAGGGACTGAGGGATGCTGGGAGTGCTGCTGGAGCGCGTGCTGGTCTCGGAGTTGCGGTGCTCCGGCTTTCCGGATGGCGTTCGGCGGGAACAGTACGTCTGCTTGCTGGACAGACGGAGCGAGCGGGACATGTGCTTTCGGGAGAGGTGCCGCTGACCGGCTCCATAATAACCATGGCCGCCACTATGACTCTCTGCGTTACCCATGGCTCAGGATCTGCAGCAGACAAAACAACAACAGAAAACACACACAGAGGTCATGCAACGAAATTAAGACTTTTTTCACTGTTACTATTTTAATGACAGTTGAGTGGATGTTGTACTGTACAGTCTGATTACAAATTAATCTTAGGAGCTGGTTCATTATTGTGAATAATATGGTAATGTGTAGTTAAAGATACACATTATGAAATGTATAAGTATTATTTTAAAAAAGCAATACTTTCAAATATATGAAAATATGAATGAAATCTATTAGCACGTTTAATATATATATACACTGTATATTATATATATTATATATATAAATAATTAAGGCCAATTATTGGATTACATTTATGCTGCCTCTGAAAAGTCAACAAAAAATCTGTGTAAACAAATCTTTTAATGTACTTATTATTATTTATAATTGAAAAATATATGTAAATATATTTATAAATTATTACTGAAAATATATTTTATTACTACTGAAATAATATATATATATATATATAAATAATATAATTTATTATAAAATAAATATATATAAATAATATACATTTTACATAATAATAAAATAAAAATTCCATTAATAATAATTAATAATAATAATTTACATACACATACAAAAAAATATATAATTGAAATGATATACACACACATATACATAAATATACATATACATGTGCGCGTGCACACACACACACACACACACACACACACACACACACACACACACACACACACACACACACACTGTATATAGTATATATACAATTATTTTCAATAATAATTAAGCAAAATGTGTTTATATACATATTTATTTATTTTACTTATAGAATTATATACTTAAATATAATACAACACATTCAAAAATAAAATGAAATTTGATATATTTTTAAATTCATTCTTAGTGAGATTGTATTCACACAGTGGCATTAGTTGAGTCTGACGGGTACAGCGCGACTGCTTCAGATTTTACCTGCGGTGTGGCAGGGACATCACGGTCATGATAGAGTTCACTCTGCATACAGATCAGCTCCTGCCGTTACGGATGACTTACAAAATCTGAAGAAAGAGAAGAGAAGAGTTATAAATTTGCTATCCAAAAGAATCCGAACACAGCAGTTTCTGAGGCGGCACAAGGGTAAGCGCTGTTGTGGGATAAAATTAGACTAACCACGAGAAATATGACAGAAGTAGAACCGAAAGAGCGATGGAAGAGGTTCGCCGCTGTGGTTGGAGACCACACATGTTCAGGCGCTCTGGACAGATTCAACAAACACAAGATGACGGACTTCACTCTGAGCCGCCACATGAGAGGCTGTGTGTGTGTGTGTGTGTGTGCGTGTGTGGTCGCAGATATATCAACCTGTGGTTACTGCTGCTTCTAATAAGCAGCAGCATGAGTGGAAATATATACACAATGAAATCCAGAAGACCCATTTTTCATTCGGTAAGAGAGAGAGGTCAGTTAACACACACTGCTGAGTAGCTACACTAATGAATAGCATGCTCGAAAATTATTCCACTAAAAACAAACATTCCCAGACATTAATATGCAGAGGAGAGACATGCACTAAATTTCCTGACACACACTGATCCAATGGCATTAGTTTCGCAAGAAACACAAAGAAGTCACTCCGCTGAGATTAGTTTCATGATTATTCTGAATATTCTGAAGTAAAAAGCCTATTCATGCAGAATTTTCTCATTGGATCCCCTCATAGCAAAAACCAACCATAAATAAATAAACTGTTATATCACCAGCTCAAGGTCAGTGTAGAATTGCAGCTCCAGACAAAAAGTTATAAGTTATATGACAGCTTATATAACAAATCTCATTTGCACATGTGCATTTTCAAACTTTGCAGTGTCAGTGAAATTAAACACCACTGACTTTCTCGTGTTTCATAACTGATTTTCGCAAGTTTGAAAATGTGCATATCTCCATTTGAGATGACAAGACTTTTCAGTTAATAACATTCTAAACACAAAGCTATCATATGATTTCAGAAGATTTAGAATGTAGTATTTGTGTTTATATAGGATAGTAGCTGTGTGCACCACTTTTATGATGTGTGTTTTTGGTCATTTTTGGACACTGGTCAATATATACTTTCAAGAGCTCTGCTCGGAGATGATTCAAAATAGCTTATTCTGTGCAGTGCAGAAGAAAGAAAGTCATACAGATTTGGATCAACATGAGGGTGAGTAAACGTTTAGAATTGAAATATCCCTTTAAGACCAATCAACAGTAAAGGGATAGTTCACCCAAAAATTAAAATTCAGTCATCGTTTACCTCAAGTTGATCCAAACCTGAATGAGACGCGAGTAAAAACAGGAACACACTGGAGAGCTGCTTTACAGTAGAAACTGAAGTTGTAATTCTAATTGAAAGTGACACTGACACTGTTTTTAAGTGTTTAATACTGTAAAGCTGCTTGCTTTAAAGCAATACATAGTATAAAGTGTATAAATAAATGTAACATTACTGGAATTGCACGTTGGTAACGTTCACTAACTTTATTATACCACTAAAGGTTTTCAAACTTCTTTTTACCCCTAAGCGAAGAACGAAAAAGAGTATATCAGGGCCTTTAGTTTCAAGAAGTAAGTCTCTGTGCTTCCTATAGACGGCAGGAACCAGAGGGATCCGCTTCGAGCGGTTTTAGATTCTCTCCTGTTCTCTCCTACTAACACACCGGAGCTGATCTGGGATCTGTGTGCAGCGGAGCTGAGAGACTAACTCAACTGCAAACCCAACCAAAGCATCAGGACTAGGACGCAGAGTTAATGTTCGGCACATAAAGAGCCGGGAAGCTGACAGGAGTACGTGTGAGGAAAGCGGAAACAAAACCGGGTATTTGATTCGCGTGTGTGTCTCATCTGTTCCTCATTTCTCTCACTTTTAGCTAGCCTGTAGCACTGCAAAAAATAATGCTTTGTATTGTTTTCCAGCAATGATATCAATGCATTCGTTAAATTAGATCATTTTATAAGACAAACACAATTAAAAAAAAAAAAAACAAACAAACAAAAAAAAAATCCCAAAGGAGTGATAAAATACAACACACACTCTTTTAAAACGAATCTTAATATCATGTAAAGTAATTATAAGAAAAGTAATCTCATTTTATTGATGTTTATATATTTTGCTAGATGTAAAATGCAATGTAAAAAAAAAAAGTCTCCTGTCTGTGTACCATTCTCACAGTCTCTGTCTCGTTGGTATGCTGACCTTTTCTGTCCCGAGTCATAAAGTGTCTCTGAATAATTCCATCCCGTTGCACGATGGCGCAAAACTCCCGGAAACGTAAACACTGGGAAAATCTCCCGTGTCTCTGTGGAAACAGGGCCAGCTCTTCACTGATGGTAATGCACATGCTAGCATAAACCATCAGGTTAACACTAAAATAGAAAGCACTCGAGCACAGGGCCAGCAACGACCCCAAGTGCTTGATCAAAATTCTCACATTACGGCAGCGAAGAGCAAGTGCTCATGGGTAAAAACATGAGGGTTCAGGACATCAGCTCGATGTGCCCACGGGCCTCAGGCTGTGCTTTAAAGAGCTGCCTACATCATCTGACCCATACTTGATATTAATACATGAATGTGAAAAGTTACAAAACGATCTTTCACCATCATGGTAAATCTACTGCCTGTTAAAAAAGAGAGAATCCTCTATATCCATAATAAGATATAGTGATGGATGGATGAATGGGCATGGATAGATAGATAGATAGATAGATAGATAGATAGATAGATAGATAGATAGATAGATAGATAGATAGATAGACAGACAGACAGACAGACAGACAGACAGACAGACAGACAGACAGATAGATATAGACAGACAGACAGACAGACAGACAGACAGACAGACAGATAGATAGATAGATAGACAGACAGACAGACAGACAGACAGACAGACAGACAGATAGATAGATAGATAGATAGATATATAGATAGACAGACAGACAGACAGACAGATAAATAGACAGATATAGATATAGACAGACAGACAGACAGACAGACAGACAGACAGACAGACAGATAGATAGATAGATAGATAGATAGATAGATAGATAGATAGATAGATAGATAGATAGATAGATAGATAGATAGATAGATAGATAGATAGATAGACATAGTCTCTCCTCTAAGTAAAGACATAAACCATCCCGTGAGCCGGTTTAGCTGTAACTAATGGCCGTGTCGTTCCTTAACCAACACAAATCAAAACACACAAGCTCCTTCGACAGGGAAAATAACCTCTCTATATCACGAGGCCATGAGGACACGTCACATCCACACACTCTCCAGCGGGAGCAGTCGGGCATGACCCGTTCAGGGAAGAGCTGATGGATGCTGAAGAGAAACACAGCTAGATAACAGCAGTGGTCCTTCTCTGATTCAAACCGGGGAGAGAAATATCAAACATTCGCAACCTATCACCATTTTACTTGTTATTAAAAGCTGTCAGTTATTATTTAATAGACCTGGCCTAACATGAACTAACAATGAAGAGTTGTATTTCTATTAACAAACATTATCAAAGAATAATTAATAACTAATTAGTAACTAATGTATTGCTCCTCATTAGTTAATGCACTAATGGGACCTTGTTGCATTTCCAAACTCTTGTTAACCTGGTCTTCTCATTAACATGCCACCAAAAACAAGTTGAAGACAGCAGCAAACTCAAATGCAAGCCTAGCACACTCATTCATATTCAAAGCATGTTTGTTTTATCAGTTACAGTTATTGAGATGAGCTCCGGTGTGAAACATCCTCTCTCAGGCCTGCTTCAGCAGATATGATCCCTGGCAGAGACAAAAACACAGTGTGGCATCAGACAGAGCTGTTTATCAAACCAGTCATGACGTCAGGCAGAGAACCGACAGCCGTAAACATCCTGGAATGAGTGCCTGTCATCCCGAATCCCGATCCATAGAGGTGTGCAAACAAACACGCCCAGGGGCTCCATCACGCCATCCAGGAACCCGTGTGTTTACCTGCAAATCTCCCAAAAAATGTGACAGGTGTATTTTACCGTCCTTTGTTATTAGAGTCCCCTGAGCACACATTAGACGCATACCGTGACCTGTCGAGACATGAGGAGAGCGGTCTCAGAGCTGCCCACTGCGACTGAGAGTCAAGGCGATCAGCTTTAGGGAAGAAACGGGGGGGAAACAGCACTTTTTGCCCCAAAGCTCAACCCGACGTGCGATTCTCGGCGTGGGAGCTTGAGAACGCTGAGAGGCAGCTGGAAACTAAACCTAAAATTCATCAGGAGCTGCAGGGTGGAAAAGAAGGAATGTTTCCTGCCAAGAGAATCAGCGAGGGCCTGTTTCTGATGTTCGTGCTGGGTAATTAATTCACAGCACTTTATAGAAGTACAACAATGACTAGCGCACTGGATTATTGAAGACAGCAACTCCAAGCACCACATTCAAAATGGATAAACAGCGTAAAAATGAACCTGAATGAATCACTCCCAGAGATGATCTTCTATGTCTGACTAGTCCAGTGGATTGCAGTCAAATTTACTCTTGCTTGGGTCAAAATTCATGCCATCAAATATGAATCCGCAATATAGAGTTTTATCCCAGACAGCAACACGTGTACCAGATCTGGGCCGACACTATGGCCTCGTTTACACTGTCAGTGAAATGTGACCCAATTCCGCTTTTTTGCTCATATGTGACACAGATCGGATGTGTTCTATGACCGTGTAAACAGGAAAAAAACGCATGCATTTGGATATTTCGAGATCGGTATCAGGCCTCACTCATATGTGGAAATAAATCAGATATAAATCAGATTTGTGCCAATGCGACTGTCATGTAAACAGGCAGATCGGATTTTCTGAGGCATTAGGCTACGAATCCGCGGTTTAATGACGAGAGAAACCCTGATAAGCGTCTGCAAAGAGACGAAACGTTGTGTCGTCGTAGGACAGGAATGTGGACAAACGTTGACACAACATATCAAAGGTTGGCTTGCTCATCCTAAAATTTCGGACCCACTGCTCCGCGTTAAAGCCCGCCACAATATGCTCCCACCAGTCCTGAGATCTCTCTCGCACACAATAACTGAAGTATATGCGCAATGATGCAATGATGATGGCACTTTTCGTCCTCCTCCGCCTCAAAATCATGGTGATGTTTGGCAAACTTCGCTAGCATCAAGCATATTTAGCGTTCATCCATCTGTGCAAGAACCCCCTTTAAGCATGCGCGATATTTCAGATGTTATGGCAAGTGTAAACACATGAATCGGATATGGGTCACAATTGAAAGAACGTGTAAACGGACGGTCGAAAAAATCAGATATAGGCAACAAATCAGAATTGGGCATCAAGACCTGCAGTGTAAACAAGGCCTATGTTTCTGTCTGGGATGCAAAAAACGTTCTCATGCAGAATTCGCTCAAGACCAATAGAGCTTCATGCATTACTATGCTTTTGACAATGGACCTTTTTGCTAAATTATGCAGAACGCACTTTTAAGTCAAGTCAAATTTATTTGTATAGTGCTATTCACATGTTTCTGATGTTAGTGTTTATAATATCTCAATATCTTGCCTTACAGTTGCATTTAGTAGATTAGAGCTGGGCAATATAGTTAGTATAGAAAATATATACTGTATGCTGTATGAGTATAGTATAGTGACAATAGTATGAGTATACAGTTGAGATTTGCTATATAGTATATATTGCATTACATGTGTATTGTATGTATGCAGATAAAGTTCTATATAATATATATCCATCTTTACACATAGTTTTGCAATATAGTTTACATTTTCTAACGATATAAATAATTAGGTAGCTGCAATTTGCTATATATAGTATATATTGCTTTAAGTCAGTATACTGTAGCTCCCTGAAAAACCCTGAAATAGAAACAACTGCTATTTAAGAGCCAGGACAAGCGTGATGTTTTTGTGACACGCTCCATGGGTGATCCTCTTTTACGAGATGTTTTAAGAGCGTGAAGATGGTCTGAAAACAAGCCATTCTGGTATTACCCACAATGCACCTGGAGAACAGAATGAGCAGTATGAGTGTGCGTTTAAATGGACATTCACAGTTGCAGCTCTCCCAAATATGTCTATTAAACTGCACGCAAGTCTTCAAGCAAGTTTCTATGCCTTCAGCTGCTGATGTTTTTTTCCACCCCAAATTTCCCAAGTTCCCTATTTTGCATCACAAAGAGGAGAATTTTAGGCATTTCTATAATTTTCTATCATTCTTCATTAGCCTATAATGCTGTTTTGGTGTCTGTTTCACTTGCTGAATTCGTTTAGAAGCCGTAGAAAGGTTTAATTGAGAAACGCCAGGAGGGGCATTGCAGCGATAATGAAAACAGCACAGATTTACCATCTGCCTGAAAGAGACACTGAATGCAACATAAAACAAACAGCCAGTGTAATGAGGTTCAGAAATATAAGAACATTTTATGATTTTAAAGTATGTGCCTCTGGCAAAACTGTGCAGGGAGGTCACTGCGGTGCGATGAATGATTGACAGGTCTTTCAGAGGATCCCCTCGAGTGACAGGTCGACTCAATATCCAGACACAGAAAACCTGAGACACAACCAAATTAGTTCTTTCTGTTCTAGCAATAATGGCTGTAATGCTTCTGCTCGGAATGAACAAACTGAAAAAGTACAAACAAACTGGTCACATTTTAGTTTTGGGTCCAATTCTCACTATTAACTAGCTATTAACTATGACTTTTG
Source organism: Abramis brama (assembly GCF_963993115.1). Classification (NCBI taxonomy): domain Eukaryota; kingdom Metazoa; phylum Chordata; class Actinopteri; order Cypriniformes; family Leuciscidae; genus Abramis; species Abramis brama. Next base: position 9,660,580 of record NC_139972.1, read on the forward strand.
CCTCAATAAACGCCTAATTACTGCTTATTAATAGTTCGTAAGGTAGTTGTTAGGTTTAGGTATTGGGTGGATTAAGGGATGTAGAATATTGTCATGCAGAATATGGCATTAATATATAAGTACTAATAAACAGTCAATATCCTAGTAATATGCATGCTAATAGGGAACTAGTTAATAGCAATAATTGGACCCTAAACTAAAGTGTTACCAAAAATAATATGATATTCGTGTTGTTTTAAACATACAAGTCGAGATTCATAATTTCAGTGCCACCATACGAAATAATGGCTCAGTAAGTTCAAACACTGTCCATTCATAGTTGTGTGTATATATATATATATATTAGATGCAAACTTAAAACATACTAAATAAATAAGTTACAATTACTAAAACTCAAATTAAATTAATTTGTTTTATTTAATTTATTATTTATTTTTGAATTAATTTTAAAATAAAAAGTATATAAATAAAAATAATAAAAATGACAAAATAACAAACCTTTATATAAAACTAAAATATGAAAATAAATACTATAATAGTATATAAATAATACTAAAATAACACAAGGGGATAGATAGTCCCACTCCAAACGCACACCATTGGCTGAGAGTTCTGTAAACTAAATGCAGTAGCAAAATAACAATCAACATTATATCAGAGTGACGCTAATTTCACACTAATCTCTGCATAACCACATTGATTGGTCATATATTTCAGTATCTTTTTGACGCCCCTGTATTTCCTGAGTTCCTCTGGGCGAAGCAAACGCATCATCCTGCCCTAATCTAGTGGCTTTGAAGCCTGGGAACGACGTGCATGTCCTAACACCTCCTCAGGGACATTTGGTGATGATCCCTGCCCCCGGGCTTCAATAGGTGGAAGGGTTGTGCGGATGGGGGATGGGAGGAGGGGTGTGTCATACCTGAGACCCCCGACAACAAGCCTGAAGGAAAGAATGTCAGAAGTACAACAGGGAACATTCTTAGAGCGTTGAGGCAAGAGTCTCTCAAAGTTCTCAACAAATGTTCTCTTAGGCCCCGTCCACACTACTGCGTTTTCGTTTAAAAACGGAGACCTTTTGCTACGTTTTTGCACCTCCCGTCCACACTAAAACGGCAAAAACGGAGACCCAAAACGGAGAAGTTTAGAAACGCTGCCGACCCGTTTTTCGTTTTGAATCTCCGGAGGGCGTTTTAGTCTGGACGGGTCAAAACGGAGGACTTTAGAAACGATGACGTAGTAGAGGCTCACGCTCGGCTCTATGATTGGGTGTCATCAGTCATGGCGTATATCTTTGCTAGCAGCTGTTGTGCAAGTAAATTCTGCATTTTACAATGCTTTAACTGCCTACATGCGCCGGAGGCAAGCTATTATTCGAGCGACCTGTGACAATTCCCGTGTGCAGTGGCGGTACCGATCATACATGGAGCGTCGGTTTTGGGTTAACCCGGGAAGAACCAGCGCATGGTGGGATAATTTTTTCAATGAAGTTGTGTTTACACTGGCATGCGCATGCCCAGTGTTGGTGAATGGTCACGTGATCTGCGTTTTCAGTCGTTTTAATGTGGACGGAGATCAATTCTAAGACGCAGCTAAAACGCTGGTGTGGACGGAGATCGTATTCGTTTTAATTCTCCGTTTCTAAACTAAAACGCAGTAGTGTGGACGGGGTAACATTCATAGAACGTTCGTTTAAAGTTATTTTAAACGTTCAAAGTTCGTAAAAAGTTATTCTTTAAATAAGGTTTTCAAAACAACGCTATTTATGGAACTTTTTTTCTGAAACGTTTTTTAAATGTTACTACTTCAAAACTTCAAAATTTATTGTCATTTTAATTTTAAAGTTTTAGTAATTTTGTCATTTTTATTAGCTATTGCTTTTTGAAACGTCTGTATATATTTTTTTTTAACTTTAATTTCAGTTTTTTTTGTTTATTTTTTTATTTTTTTATTTTAATACATCAAGTTAAACTAAATGAAAATGTAATATTTTAGCTGAAATAAATTGTTTTAGTTTTAGTTATCAATAATAACCCTGCTTCTATATTCAGTAAAGCACACAAATCCACCTTCCAACATACTAAAGTCCACGCTTTTGACTTGTGCCTTTAAGAAGAAAACAACTGAAGATAAAGTTCATCTCATGCACAGAAGAAGAGTGAGGTCACATGATTGACCTTTAAGACAACCTGCATGTGAAAACAACACGTTGTGTCTATTAGCATAAACAATAATGACTGTAAAAGCTTAAACGGCTCTGTGCTTCATGTTTACTCATGAAATGAGCCTCTGTGATGTCTTTGACGGGCAGAGACCAAACAAACAAAAAACAGGAGGGAAAGTGCTAAGGTTAAATTGCTATAAGTCTAATGGCACAGCAATGCTATCACCATGACACTTGGCAAAACCATGACCATATTGACATTAGTAAAACTAATTACACTCTAATGCTGGGTTGTTTCAACTCACTTTTGGGTCAAATATGAACAAACCAAACGGTCAAATTTTTGAAAATTTTAATCCAACGGTTGGGTTTGTCCATATTTGACCCAAACATGTTTTTTTTTAAGAGTGTACTAGATAGTACTAGATAAAGTCTAGACAAAGTTTCAGCAGACTGAGAAAGAAGGAGTAATTTACCTATAAGCACGAGTAAACCTACTTTAAAGCGTAACTCTCGCCAAAATGCAACCTGTCTTTTTGTTAATCTACCCGAGGCAAACTTTCGTTTAAAAACATAATTAGAGTGGAAACGCCACTTTTACGTTTGACCGTATTTTCATTTTCGGTCAAATTGCCTTTTGAATGGGAGTGCTTGGGGCTTATACTTCTATGATAGCATCAAAAATGGCTATTTTTAAAACACTAAGAAGGCTCGACACAACATGAAACTTTGCTCGAAGTATCACCAGAGGCTCTACACATGAACTCCAGCATTGAGAACATTGTTTGTGTACAGAGTTTACTAAAAAGAAAGATTTTGAACAACTCACTGAAGCTGTGTCCGCCGGCATTTTGTCAGTCAAAAATAGTCAATCTCCAAATGCTAATGAACTGACTCTGAATTTTAGTATTGCTTCTTATATGAGGATCCTTTTTCAAATACAAGGTCAATATTGATTTTCACTAACGACAAAACAACAAATTATCTATGAATTTATATGGAACTAAGCTTTAGGAGCTTTCCATCTTTACTCTCCTCCCTGTTACGGAGATCAACTATTTTTGAGCCTTCTTAGTGTTTTAAAAATAGAGTGTTTTGATGCTATCATAGTCGTGCCCCAAGCACTCCCATTCAAAAGGCAATTTGACCAAAGATGAAAATACGGTCAATCTTAAAAGTGGCGTTTCCACTCTAATTATGCTTTTAAACGAAAGTTTGCCTCGGGTAGATTAACAAAAAGACCCTAGGTTGCATTTTGCCGAGAGTTACCCTTTAATTCAATATGTATCCATCTATATATATATGTGCCTGGAAAAAGTAATATCATTTACAAATGCAAACTTCAGTGCACGAGCCGTCACTGCTGTCTCCGTCTGTTCAGATGATGTCTTCTGCACTGTCACCTGTTGTTTCTGGCGCGCGTGTGAAGTGTAAACACCTCTGGAGCGCGTGACACGCGCACGTCTGCATTGGTTCACACCAAACTGAACGTGTCGAGCTTAAACAAGGCGGCACAACAGGAAAACAAGGCTTCTCAGAAAACAATGTTTGCAATGTGCAGTGCATTTAAGAAACATTAAAAAACATGATCGATTGTGTTTACAGACATTTTTGGTTTTGATCTTTCTAATTTTCCTACGAAGGATTAGCACACGTATACAGAAATCCAACACACTAAATCCACACCAACAAAACTTTCTCAAACACATTTCAAGGACGAATCGAGGACAAACTTTTCCAGCTGAGAGGAACAGTTTGGGAATGACGCGCGACGACATGTGTTCCTGTGATTACCTGAGCCCCTGTGTGATACGCCGAGAACAGATTAACAAAATCCAGTTTCCAGAAAATCTCTCCTTCGCATTATCTCAGTTTTTCCCTGTGTGGAACCCAGGGGTCTCCCCTCCTGCGCGTGCAGCCGAGCGTAACCAGACAGGATTCAGACACACATGACTACACAAAGCTGCGTTGAAATGAGTTTCCTCGCTCCGATCACAGGCCTTTCATTTCCACCCGACTCCAGCACAATGACGCTCCCTGTTTCTCTCTCCGAACGGGAAGATCAAGAACGAACTAACCGTGTGTGTGTGTGTACAGGCCTGTCTACCTAAACCACCTGTCCTGGGGTTAGACCTCATAGACGACCACTTTAAAACAGCTGCCTTCAACCCCAGGGATAATAACCCTTCTATTAAATCACTCATCAAAACGCAGGGCGGAACAGGTATGAATGGTGTATTTGATGCATTCTGGGTAAACTGAATTACAGGCCACATTAAGAGCAACAGGAAACCATATCTTTAAAGCATCATAAGTGCACCATCAAAATGAGAGATATAGCCAGATCATCATATGCATACTTTGTGGAGAAGGCAATCTCATAATCCAGTGCACAAAAAAAACCATCTATAAATAATGATTTCATTCTGTGCTATAAAGTATTGATAGAAAAGTTCAATAATAAATGAATTTCATATTTCTTTATTACAATAAAAGTGAATTAATAAATATGCACATATTAAAAATATAAACAATAAAGTCTCTAGTGTTGTAAACTAGTGGAAAATTGTGAAATTCATTTCACATTTGTATTTATAGCAAAAATAATACATTTATTAACGCAAATATAAAAAATAAATAAAATTATTAAAAAAAGAATAATTAAGTAATCAACTCTCTAGTGTAGCTAGAAAAACAGTGACTAATTAATTAATTTTATATTTCTATTTATAATAAAAAAATCATTTATATATAAAATATTTTAAATTAAATTATAAATAATAAAATAATTAACACTATTGGAAAATGTGTATAGTGAATAGTTTTAAAAATGGACTAATGAATTAATTTCAATTAGCTATTCATAAAACAAACAATACATGTTAAAACATTAAATAAAATGATAAATAATAAAAATAAACTATTGGAATAAAGTGTTATAACAAATTATGAATACATTTTATGTACTAATACATTTTCTAATTTCTAATTTTAATAGAAATACAAAAGTATAGGCTATTTATAAAAATAATAAATGCATTTTCTGTAAAAAAAAAGAAGTAATTCTTAAGCATAATATATATATATATATATATATATATATATATATATATATAAAAAAAATAAAAAATATTAATCTCCATTTGAATAAATTGTAGTCAAGTCTCTCTTTGTGCAACATGTGTTTAAAATCGTTCACTTGCCAGGTTTGCTTTAGATTAGGATGCTGCCCAAAAAGCAGCTAACTAGATCATGGAAGAGAACTAGAACGAGCGTCTTGACATGAAAGTTGAGACTTGCGCAGATAAAAGGGATTCCCCATGTCTAAATACTACTATCACTCGCCATACAATCACACATCACTCAATCCTGTTGACGAGGAAACATTCCTGCTACGGCCTGTAAGTCATAAAACTCTGAAGGATCTGTTTGCAAAACAATGCATAAGTGCAGGATGAGATACTATCTCATGCTTACGATGGTCTGAATCCCTGTATCCCCCAAAACCAATCCAGGAGAGTTAATGAACAACCCTGAGTACAGGAAACGCAACCCAGCGGCAATGACCACATCAAAGCACAATGAAAGTGAGCTGTATTTATGAAAATCACGCCCTAGCCTCATTTTTAATTATCAAAGTCAGTGTGTCCCTCGAGTAAAGAAGGAAACGGTTTCAATCAATTTACTTTCAAGGGAAGAAAAACCTTGGGTTGGAATTAAACCTGTGTAGATCTCTACTTGTGCGCAACTAAATAACAACTAAACCTTTGTTGACTAGATTGCTGGAGATTATGGACATAGAACTGCACTCCGGTAAAAACAAGGTATTAGTTCCTCAAAGCTGGCATTAGGTCAAATACTTCTGCTTTAATTCAGGAGTATTCGCCCCAGAAACTGATTTTGATGAAGTATTTTTTAGATTTCGAAAGGCATATTTCCTGTCTGACCAAATAACAGCCAGACATGGGCAGTATTTCAATTAAATGTATTTTAAATACGTATTTAATTACTTTAGTGTATTTTGTCATTTGTATTTTGCAGGTGTGGAAAAAATAAAATGTAGTTTGTAACAAAATATTTTGAGGGAGTGTATTTAGAGTATTTCAAATACTTAAATACTTAAGAAAAATCACCATATGCTTATCACCATAGTAAATGATTTTGCCATATTTTCGGTCTGATGTTGGCAATGGCAATGTCCAGGTTAGATGCACGAAAATCACGTGACACCCTGTAGACCGGGCTCTCTCCAAGAAGCGAATGAGTTTTGAACACAGGAGAAGTGGCGCTGCTCCTCTTAAAAACGGTATTAAAGGGTTAGTTCACCCAAAAATGAAAATTCTGTCAGTAATTACTCACCCTCATCTTCGGAACACAAATTAAGATATTTTTGATGAAATCTGAGAGCTGGATCACTTCTCCATAGGCTTCTATAGACATTATAACTTGCTGGCCCAGAAAATGCATTAAAGAGATCGTTAATATAGTCCAAGTGGCTCAATCTTAAGTTTATAAAGCGACGAGAATACTTTTTGTGCGCAAAACCCCCCCAAAATAATGACTTTATTCCACTTTTCATTTCCTTCTCTCTGGGCCTAGAGTTTTTTCACGTAGTATAACTTCGCAGCGCGTCTGTGTTGTACGTCACACGTAGGCTCACTATTGGCCGACACTGGTCATGTGTGTGACGCGTGTGACGTACAACACAGACGCGCTGCGCTATTACACTACATGAACTAACTCGAGGCCCAGAGAGAAGGAAATGAAAAGTGGAATAAAGTGGTTATCCTCCTATGGAGGAGTGATCCAGCTCTCAGATTTCATCAAAAATATCTTAATTTGTGTTCCGAAGATGAACGAAGGTCTTACGGGGGTGTAACAACACGAGGGTGAGTACTTACTGACAGAATTTTCATTTTTGGGTGAACTAACCTTTTAAGATTATTGTGGGAGTATTTTTGTATTTTCAAAATACTAATTACTTGTATTTTATTTAAATACATTTTTCACATCAGTATTTTGTATTTTATTTTGTTACATTTCATGAGCCAGTATTTGTAGTTTGTAACAAAATAGTTTTTGATGCATTTGTGCCCACCTCTGATAACAGCTCACAATGTTCTGATGATCTATGTAAAATACTTCAAGTGAATCAATTCATTAACAAAACATGAACAGGTATCAGTTGGTTCGATATCCCAAATTGGGTTAAACAATGGTTGGGTTTGTCATATTTGACCCAAACATGGGTTCAAACAACCCAGCATTGTTTTAGAGTGTAGGTTCTTGACTCAATGTTAAAGAACCCTTTTTTTGCCAAAAAGGTCCTATATAAGGAGAAATGTCTTAAATAATTGCATAATATGAGCTGTTTCATTAAAACAATGGGTAACACTTTACAATAAGGTTCATTAGTTAATATTAGTTAATCAACTAACATGAACTACCCATGAACAATGCATTTGTTACTGTATTTGTTCATTTTTGTTAATGCTAGTCAATAAAAATAAAGCTGTTCGTTGTTTGTTCATGTTAGTTCAAAGTGCATTAACTAATGTTAACAAGATTTTAATAAAATATTAGTAAATGTTGAAATAACATTAACAAAGATTAATAAATGCTGTATAAGTGCAGTTCATTATTAGTTCATGCTAACTAATGAAGTTAACTCATGTTAACTAATGAACCTTATTGTAAAGTGTTGCCAAACAATGCAATCAAAATTAAAAAATGAATTAAACTAAATTAAGTAAAACTAAATCCATAAAAACCCTAAAAAGTTCTATATATGAAGCTCTTTAAAGTTCTATATGGAACTTTTTCTTCAAAGAGTGCAGAACGTGACTTTCAAAAAATAGGAACTAGAGTTAAAAAATGTGACAACTCTCTTCTATATTAATAATAATTGGCTAAAAGTTCCTTTTCGCCTCCACCTGTTAAAAATCAAATGCATTTTGGCCACATTGGCCCTGTTAATATCCAGCCTTGCTTCGGACTCAAACTAGCTTTTAAGTGTTTTATAATATTCCCATGAACTCCCTCTCCATATGCATGATGCAAGGCTTCCCAGCTGGATCCACCAACGCTGACCTCCTGTCCTGCCAGATTCATTTCCATCTGTATACCGGCAGATGAGAGATTCCTCCTGTCTTTCTGCCTTTCCTTTTCTCAGGCCATTCACAGGGGCTCAGAGAATGAATTCAGCCCGGTCTAAAGTCCTTCACACCAGGACACGCTCAGAGGGGATTCTCCTTGACTCTGACCGACTCGCACATTTGCAATTCATCATCTTCCTCACACGGCCACACAATAGCAGCAGCGCCGGAGCTTTGTCATTGTAACGACACACACACGGTCTATTTACGGCGTCTGACACCGGCGGAAAGACTGCGTTTGCGTGTTGATCTTCTGTCATTAACTACCAGCTCAATTAGCATTTAAGGCCACAGGTGGAAGACAATAACAATCTTTTAAATAATCTCTGTTCTTTCAGGGTATGTCTATTGATATGCAACAGTTTAGATTTGGGCAATTGGAAAAACAGCATTATAAAAACTTTACCAGTGCTAAAATAAAACCTATTTTAGAGTTTCGATCCATATGTAACACATAGTCAAACTAATCCAACTGCAATGTCAGCCATGATCTGGATCCTAATGGGAAGTCCAACACAACAAGTAGATCTTAAGTTTATAATAGGACTATATATTTATACTAAGGTTTCCGATGGGATCAAATGTCCATGTGGAGCATCACAAGAAATTTAACACACATCTTTCAAGGGTTTAAAACTCCTGTAACTTTCTTTTAACTCAAATAGAAAGACATTATTCCAATAAAATACCAGTAGAGTTCTGATAAAGACTACAGATTATCCAACAGGACTCAACAGTTATTCCCAATTACTGGATAAGGAATTTTAAACATATTTCATATGAAATATTTTGCACTTTGAAAAAAACACTACAAATTCATTAAAAAAGATAAATCATCAATTTAAAACCTTACAACAAAAAAAATCCCTAATATTGATAATGAGTTTAGCTTTATCTCTTATGCAATTCTTATTTTTAAGGATTGGCTACAAGAAATTATGCCTGAAATTCCAACAGGAATAATTTGACTAGGGATATACCAGCAACGTGAAACCCAGAGAAGAACAAGTCTAAACTTATACAAAGGGGAATATCCTTTGCACATCTACAAAAGTCAACAAGACACGTGTTCAGACAGTATACAACCCCCAACATGTAAACATGTAATGGTTATTAACGTTTTTCTGATGCAAACCCGTGTTTACCATGTCAATAAGCTTCTTTGAGTGTTCAGACAGAGCAAGCCAAACAGAGTCAGACGTGCAGACAGCGCTGTTCAGATGTGGGAAATCCTTTTCATCTGCTTTCTCTGCCTCTCGACAGACATCGAGACTCTCTGAAGCTGCTCTGAAAAGCATCACACAAACCTAAAAACCCACCGCCACACCTCGACAAGCGCTCAGACGTCTTACCTTCCCAGGGGGCGATCCTGTGACCCAATGACACACGTCCTTTCTAAAATCTCCTGTTTCCTGCAGCGCCGTATTAAACATTCCGTCTCGAAGTCCACAACAGACTGACTCCCACGTGAGTGGACGGGAACTGAAACAGCTTGTGATGGGGGTCTGTGTCCGTTCAACGATCCCCCCCACCCTTCTCTCACCAATCTTCTCCTCCCCTCTCCCACACTCCCTTTAACTCCTTCCCCTTCCCCCTATCCGTCTGCCTCGGGATCACTGTGAGATTGGGAGCAGGAATGTGTGTGGTTCTGCTCCTTTTGGTCTGTCTGAACGGCTCTGGTATGACCCTGCGGAGAGCATCGAATTTACACAAGAATTCAAACCCGCCTCTCACAGAAACAGACCCCGCCCACTTCTCACACCTTTACCACAGAGCTCCGCCCACTTCTCACACCTTTACCACCGAGCTCCGCCCACTTCTCACAACTTTACCACAGAGCTCCGCCCACCTACAGGCAACTTCTGCCAACTTCTGCCAACAAAGTCTGCAAAATAAAGTGCATCCCACACCCAAAAAATTAAAAAAACAAATCACGTCTAGGATGCATTTAATCACAAAATCTAAAAAAAAAATTTAAAAAAATGAAATGAAATATAATACTTACTTTAGAAGCATGATGATATTTTCATTGTAATATTATTTTTATGACAATTAAACATCTTCATATTCTCATTACTAACATAAGTCTTGGACATTTTATTTCTGAGGATTTTTCTGTAATTTCTGTTATCGTCAATAGATAATGCACTGATTTTTTTATTATTTTAATCAGCATTATTTTATATATTCAATAAATGCAACAAATTCTACCATGATGCATAAATATTTAAAATAATACATACTTTTTGCTTTCACAAAGTCATGAGAATTATATTTGTACTACATTACGGTAATGAGAACACGGGGGAATTATGTGCTTAACTGTCATTACAATACTGTCACAATGCAATAAATCTATAAAAAGGTTCCATTTCATCATGCAAAAATATAATTTAGTATTTTTTTCTTTTGATTTTGTGGCAAAAATATGATCCAGAGATGTGTCTGGCCCTAAAAAATGTTTTGCAATATTCACCCCTCATGACCCCGTTACATCTCAGTGTTGGCATCCACAGAAATCATCTATTATATGCCACAACAATTCCCAACAGAAGAGGTTAACTCTTAAATATTTGGACAGAACAGCATGCTTATGTCTGTGAAGATAGAGGTGTGATTGGTGGGAAGGCAGCAGAGTTGTTGTCATAGCACCAGAGCTGTAGGAGGAGAGAGACACAGACGTCAATGATGACGACCCTAGCCCAATTCATTTTCAACACACACACACACGGACGCACGCACACACCTACCTTGTGTAGGTATTCTGGGACAGTGTTTGGGAGAACTGATCATGTGATCTGCGATCTGCTTTGCATACACAGCAGCGCAGACGCCCGGGGCAGATTGAGACGGTGCAGAGACTGATATAACCCTGCGACAGAGCGTCTCACACAGATGAACTGGACTGTGCACAGCAGCTCAGAAGCGCAACAGCCCGTCTAGACAATTGTGATTAAACTGACTAAAATAAGAAGCACAACATTGCGGTTAGTCTGACGGCATATCAAGTGACTAACAACGCCAGCCAAGGTTATGACCCCTAATCTGGACAAACTCCACAGCTGGATACTTGCTCCCAAATAAAACACAGAGCGAGAGAGAGAGAGAGAGAGAGAAACAAGGAGGAGCAAGAAGGAAGGAAGAAAGAAATATTGTCTTTTGCATCCTTAATGTAACTTGTTTACTAATTAATATTAAATAAAAAAATTATAAATATTAACCATCGTGTACAAATTATATGTAAAAAATTATAACAGCATAATTAATACTAAATGAAAATAAATGTAAAAGTTTTAATTGTATAGTTAGTTAAAAACAAACATTAAAAAATCTTAAAACATTAAATAAATAAAAATACTAATATATCATTTTTGCTTTATGCATTATGGTAATGAGAACACAGGAGAAATATGTGCTTAACTTTCATTAAAATAATGTCACAATGCAATACATCTATGAATAGGTTCCATTTTGTCATGCAAAACATAATTTAATATTTTTTCTATTGATTTTGTGGGGGAAAAAATGTTTCTGGTTTCTCTGGCCCTAAAAAGGTTTTGTAAGGATGTTGGCATGATTTATTTACTAAATAATATTAAATTTATTTATTAAATAATATAAAATTAAATTTAAAATTATAAAATATTATAACTATTAAAAAATAAAAACAAATAAAAAAATAATAATTCCATAATTAATATTAAATGAAAATGAATGTAAGTTTTAATTCCATAATTAATTAAAAACAAACATTTAAAAATTTTAAATATTTAAAAATTTAAAAACATTTAAAAATCCGAATTAACAAAAAATAATAAAAAACAATCAATATTAAATAAAAAAAAATACTAATACTAATATATAGTTTACATTTTTTAAAATGTAATATTTTAAAATAAATAAAAAAATAACTTTCACCTAACTGTCAACGACTTTAACCTTTCAAACAACTTGCAGTTGCAAACAAAAATGAAACAATAATAATCACGGCACACTTTTCACGATCAAATCAAATCCTGATGAAAAAGCCCTACCCTACATTTCCAAATATTGTGTTTCACATGGTATCATGAATGTATGTTTTTCGATGTTCAACGAGCAGAAAACACACATCAGCTTCAACGAGACGAGTCAGTGTTGTTTTTCTGAAGATCGAGACAGACATGACGTGACAGGAGAACAGGAACAGTGTTCGGGTGAACCCACAGACCGACCGCATGATACAATATCAGCGGCATCCTCTCATATTCTGCTTCAAATGGTTCAATATGGGATTCAGTGATCCACTATTAAGGAGATATGTATTCATGATACTTCAGATCCTCAAGCCATTTTAATATAGTAATGTTGGGATATATGTGAAATAATCATTTTATAGTATCAGAATTGGAGCTGACCTCTGTGACCCCAATTCCATGTGTGACGGACAGAAAGTCCCATTGCTGAAGGAGATATTCTGCTTAATGATTCTGTCATATCAAAAAATGAAAGTGATTGATTAGCATGCTTGAGCCATAAATAACACACTATTTGACACAATTTACATAACCAAAAAAAAAACAGTGATAAACAACATCTCCTTGGAATACTTGAATCCGATTGGTCAATCATGGCATTCTGCAGTCAAATATTTCTGATATTAATGATTGACACCCATGACACTTTATAACTAACCGCTCATTTGGGAAACCAATATTTCATACAGGTCAGGTCTCGGCCAGGTCATGTTTGTAAATGAGAAATGGTTCTCAAACAATTTACCTGGATAAATAAAGGTTAAATAATAATTAAAAAAAAAAAAAATACATAGAAATACAAAAAAAAAAAAAAAAAGTCATGTTTTTAATTCAGCAAGGATGCATAAAGTTGATCAGAAGTGGCAATAAAAACATTTATAATGTTACAAAAAATCCTAGCCTATTTCAAATAAATGCTGTACCAATGAACTTTCTATTTCTCGAAGAATCCTGAACATTTTTAAGATGGTATCCACAAAAATATGAAGCAGCACAACTGTTTTCAGCACTGATAATAATCAGAAATGTTTCTTGAGCAGCAAATCAGCATATTAGACATAGGATCATGTGCAATAATGTACAGTTTAACAGTCATTGTTGAAAAACAAAGACTCAACAAGCGAAGGTTGGATTCAGCGTTCCTAAATTATTTATTTTCACTTATATTTTAGTTTGTTTTACAGTAATGCTAACGCTAATGCTAAACTACTAGCGGGTTTTCTCTATGAGATAAGAAAGCTAAACTGTCACTTTGTTAGTTAGCAAGCTGAATAACAATAACTGCGTCCAAAAGTAATGAAATCCTGCCTTCGGAGAATGAATTCAAAGGTATGAGGGCATCAAGACACGCCCGAATCCAATGTTAGCTAAGATGCCTTCATCTGATGGATATTCGAAGGCAACACAGATGTATCCTTCGCTGCCTTTGATTTCCCACAATCCCGTGCGTTTCATTCTGTGACAGTTGAGCTAGATAATAAGTATGGCGTCTGAAAGCTGCAATTGGTGGTCAGTTTTTGTGTAAATGTACGACCAACTTTTTCCACTTTTAATGTCATTTTCAAGCAAGAAATTAGTATTCTAGTCATATGTAAATATGTGCTTAGTTATCACCAGAGCTTGCTTTTATTTTGTTGTAGATCATTACACTACCTTATATTAATTATTATTGCAGAGATGGGGTTTGGGTCCGTGGGACTGTTTCTGGAGATTCACTTTTTATTTTGCCAACCTTTTGTCTTCTGCATTCTCCTTACCATTGTCTCCTGTTCTTCCCTCAGACTCGTCCCCCAGAAACAGTCCCACGGACCCAGCCCCAAACCCCATCTCTGCAATAATAATTAATAAAGGCTGGTTTAAAGTATTCTTCCTGCCTCTATGTATTAATGCTCATGGGTAGCCTAAATGGGTTCCATTCAGACCTTAACATTAAGTATTTTACTGTTATGTGTCAACACGATTCAACAAGACATTTTCACCTCGCTATACCCAATGTTAAGATCTGTGTGTGGTATTTATGCAAATGTTGTGGTATTTATGCAAATTAGCACATACGTAATTAGATTATGCACTGTTTGTCCATGTTAACAAACAATTTCAAAAAACTTGTAATACATTTTTTGTTTGTCTTGATGTAAGTAATCAACTCAGTAATTTTCATGGTGATATCTAAAGGTTAAAATTTATGTAACCTATTCATGTAAGAAAAATAAAAACTGCTGGGTTGTGTTAACCCAATTTTGGGTCAAATATGGACTAACCCAATGTTGGGTTAAAAAATGCAATTTAAAAATGGACAAATTGCATTTTGGACAAAATCAAAAATGGACAAAAATGCAATTTAAAAATGGACAAATTGCATTGGTTACATTAAAAATGTAAACCAACGGCTGGGTTTGTCCATTTTTAAATTGAATTTTTAACCCAACGTTGGGTTAGTCCATATTTGACCCAACATTGGGTTAACACAACCCAGCATTTTTTAGAGTGTAATGAATAGGCGTATATATAGGCTATATTTGGGTCTTTTTCGAAACTTTCCCCTAATGGGATTCTTCAGGGATTTGTTTTCCTTACTCAGGACATATTGAGGATACAGAATCAGTTGAGTTTGCTTCTGTTGCAATTTGTTCAAGGTTGACCCCCATTTTGGCTTAAAATGACTGGACTATAATGATCTTTGACATTAAAGAAAAATCGATAATTTTGACCCATACAATGTATTTTTGGCTACCACAAATATACTCGTGTGACTTGTGACTGGTTTTGTGATCCAGGGTCACAAATTAGTTTCGTGAGGTACCTTCTTGCGCAAATGCTGTTTAGTGGCAAAAAGATCTGAAAGTATCTCTATCACCCCCTACAGGCCTCATGCATGAACAAATTTCTGTGTGAATTGTTCGTAGAACCATTTTATGGTAAATCAATTGTTTGATTATGCTTAAATATGTAATATAATAAAAAATGTAAAAATATTTTTATGAATGTCTTACACAGAAATTTGAATGTGAAATTAAATGTTAACAATATGTGACCCTGGACCACAAAACCAGTCACATGGGTCAATTTTTTGAAAATATGATTTAAACATAATAAGAAAGCTGAATAAAAAAGCTTTCCATTGATGTATGGTTTGTTATGATAGGAGAATATTTGGCGAGATACAACTATTTGAAAATCTGAGGGTGCAAAAAAATCGAAACATTGAGAAAATCGGCTTTAAAGTTGTCCATTTATGTTAGCGATAGTGCTGCATTCACTCACAAAAATAAATGTTTTATATATTTACGGTATAAAATGTACAAAATATCTTCATGGAACATGATCTTTACTTAATATCCTAATGATTTTTGACATAAAAGAAAAATCTATCATTTTGACCCATACCATGTATTGTTGGCTCAGGGCTCGCAAAATTTTCAGATTTTGGTAGCCCCAAAATGAATTTTACTAGACCAGATAAAAAGACAATTTTTAATGTAGAAAATTGGTTAGGAGTCAAAACAATGAATCAAAAACTTCAAAATACAAAACACAGGGCACCCCCGAGAAAATTTTGATTTCTCTGATCTACATATGTGCATTTTAAGATGTTTTGAAGGCCAAAAAAATTGGATAACAATAGCTTTAAAACCATATAAGTGGGCAGCTGATTATTTTTATCTCCTCATCTCCATCACACTCTTTTTCTCTTTGTTATTCTCTTGCTCGGTCTCTTCCCCTCCTAAAGCTGAGCTTTGACTGATATAGGCTTTTCATTTTTGTCTGTCAGTGAAGTAAACATATACTGTAGGATCAACTGATAGATTGATTTATGAATCATTTTCTCAGATGCGTTCATTTACTGAAAGCTACTAAGACAGCTAGGTAGCCTAACTAAGTTTATTAAATTCATTCACAGTATGTACACATTCATTATTGATCTTATTCCTAATACAGGGCTTTATAATCAAAGAGGTCCTACATTTAAGGTTATTAGGGGGTTCAAATTGTTTATTTATCTGATATCCATTTCAAGACGTTTGAATGCCAAAAAAGGATAAGAAATAGCTTTAAAACCATGTCAGCGGGCAGTAGATTATGTGTCAATACTTGCTCTCACTTCTTATACATCACTCTTTCTTCTTCTCTCAGTCTCCTCATCTTGCCCTGTCTCTTCCCCTCCTAAAGCTGAACTTTTTTAATTTACTGAAGGCTACAAATTGTATATTAATTCTCAACATGTACACATTCATTATTAATCTTGTGCCTAACATGAAAACGGCTTTGTTAATGCTAATGTCCCCACACAATGACAGTAAACTAATTATTAGTCACGTTACATAGGCCTATTTTCAGTTCAAAATGGCGAAATTCGACAAAAGTATATTCGTTTGTCTGATTATTTTTGTCATTAGTTTCACATTTATGACCTAAAAAAGCTGTCAAATATGAAATGTTTAGTTTAGCTACTTACATCTTATCTCGCACTTGACCGTAAACTGAAGCGTCAGTCGCTCTGCTCAAATTCGCGCTCAGCAGATTCTGTGTTCATAAAGCCCGCCTACTTTGATTTGATTGGTCATCTCAAATATTCTGACATTGACAGACCAATGAGACTCAGGTGAACACAACACACACACACCCTGTCTGCTGTTTCTGACATGTGCTCTGCTTGGCGCCGCTGCGGATTGAAGATGAAGACGCCTGAATCTGATTATAACAAGACTGAAGCGAACACTATTTCAGATAGCCCGTCGGGCAGGCCGGTTATGCATTTTGGTAGCCCGACTTGAAAACACAATAGCCCCGGGACGTCGGGCAGGCGATTTGTAACACATACAAATATACCCGTGCGACTCGTGACTGGTTTTGTGTTCCAGGGTCACATATAGTATGAAACTGAGCACCATTACGCTAAATGCTCTTTCATATGATTGCTAGACCTTAACAAACCAACCAGATCAGCTAATCACTCCTAATATCAGCAAACCACGATAAAAAAGGACACGACGTCCTCCTTCAAACTGAGACGACACGTGGCGCTTTCAATTACGCTCAGGGACTTCACCCTCCCCGACTGTCATGTTTGCATTAGCCTTTCTGAAGTCCGCCACAGAGGAATTCAATGAAGCGTTCCCGTCAGAGACACAACAAACATCACTGTTCCCACAGAGAAGCTGTTTTACATCTCAACCCGTTCTTCAGCGTCTGCTGTTCACGAATCCACAACATTTCAACAATGACCCAAGAGAGAGGCTTATAAGCCGAACGCTAAAGCTAGCAGCCTAACTGGGATTTTCATTTGAAATCGTCGACACGCCAGCTGCAAGGAAACACACTCCAAATTTGCTCACAGCTCTTTTGAATCGCGCTCGAAGGCAATACATATTCATAACACTGAAAACAATAGCCTGGCTTTACATAAAGGTACACAGAAACATGATGAGACTTGGGAATCACATTTTTGTCTGATTGTAAAACATGACAGATGAGAAATACTGCAGCTCTCATGTGACCGCAAGTGTTTCTTTGGTTTTTATGATTGATATGTCTCGTCTTATCAAGTAATCCTGTGATAAGTTCATGGCGCCATTCTATGAAGGCACATTTTTTAAAATATTTTGGTAACACTTTACAATAAGGTTCATTAGTTAACATTAACTAATAATGAACTGCACTTATACAGCATTTGTTCATCTTTGTTAATGTTAATTTCAACATTTACTAATACTTTATTAAAATCTTGTTAACATTAGGTAATGCACTGTGAACTAACATGAACAAACAATGAACAGCTTTATTTTCATTAACTAACATTAACAAAGATTAACAAAAACAGTAGTAAATGTATTGCTCATTGTTAGTTCATGTTAGTTAATACATTTACTAATGTTTAATAAAGGAACCTTATTGTAAAGTGTTACCAATATTTTAATCATAAGCTATATGTTTCCATTCAATTTTGCAAATTTAACTTGTGAACAGTACTGGAATATCACATAAAACATTTGGGAGCAAAGCAGCGTTCCCATCCCATGGGTTTAAGAGAACAATATCATCGCTTCCTTGAAAATTGGTGCACAATATCAGAATTGTTCTTGCAATTGGGGAAGAAACTGTGGCTCTTTTCCTCACATCACAACTGTCTCGCATCTCAAAACGCTTGGATGAAACGCAATCAACGCTGTCATGTTATCTTGTGTTCGGATGCTGATGTTTGGGAACACAGTCATGTGAGACGTTTCTGGGAGGGAATTAAACCAAATCATTCTGATGAGAGACTTTGGCTCAGGCGTTTCAGAATGATCAAACCAACATTTGAGATGCTGTGATGCGACTGATCCAATCACATCCACTGCTGGGGAAAAGTCCTTTGTTGCGCATCGAGGGATTTATTCGGTACATGCGTTCCCATCGTAGTTTATGCACGTGTACTTTATATTGGATGAAAAAAGGATCCGGCTCAATTAAACGCATACGTTTTTATGCACATTTTTTTAGAAGTGTGCATCTTTCCATCCAGCATTTTTTATGTGATATCTTAAAATATGCATAAAAATAGGTGGATGGAAACACAGCTATTAATGCCTGTTAAATAATTGGTGTGGAAAGTGCACAACACTTAGCAAACCCTAACTCTGGCTATGAATAATAGCAATGGTTAATTATTAATGAACAGTTTGAGCTGTGGCGCAGCAGTTAAACATAGTGCACATGGCGCAGGTTCGAGTCCAGCCTGTGACTTTTCCCAAACATTTCTTATCACTTTCTGCTACATCTGTCTATTTAAAACTGGTAAAAAAAAAGAAAAAAAGTAAGAGAACGTTAAAAGTACCTGTAGTCAATAGTCAACCATAATATAGCCGGGTCCATGAAGGTACGGCAGAGGATCTGTGGAAAATATAAGCATTTCAAAATGCATTTCTAAATGTGGTGATTTATTCTAAAGCAACCATTCAAAAGCTGGGGAAAATTTTATGAAATTAATTCCAGGTTCAGACTACACAATATTTGTGTCTGTTACGATAGTCAGATTATGCGATTTTGACTCCTAAATTATTGTCATGTCATTGATAAAAAAAGTCACACTCCACATTGCTCCACACCACTCCACGTGCCGCCTTTAACGAGGTGTGTGATGTCATCGAGAAGGCGGAACTGTCGACTGAACAAAGTGTAAACAAACAATGGCTACTGAAGCTGTGTGTTTTGCACTGGATGTCTTACCATCAGAAAAGCCCTAAAAAGAAAGAAAACCTTAAAGTGGACACAGTCCTAGATTGCACGAAGAGGACAGTATGAAATCCTCCAAAGAGAACTTGAGGTAAAATATAGTTTTTTATTTTTAGCCAGTAGTAAAAATAAAAGTAGCCGACTCAGCAGTTGCTAAAAACACTTCTGCTATTGTTTATCTTTTTTCCACTGTGTCATAATCCCTCGAGGAAACATCATAACGGCAGGAATACTGCCAAAGCTCCATGAATCTTTCCTCATTGCACCTACACTATCATCTCTCTTTCGTTTCAACATGTTTGAAAGCTGTGCTGCTATTGGTCAGTGTCACAGATGTGACGGAAACTGTCGTGGAAGACCAAAATAAAATAAGCATGCTAGCCTTTCTGTCGCGACGTTGTGAAGCATCACAGATGCGGCTTCGGTTGTCGTAAACTATGACTGATTATACGAGATCAAACGATCGATTCTTGCGTCCCGACGTCTATTGTCATTTACGAATCCCCACGACAACCTATGTCAAATGGATCGTGCCAAAATCAGGCTAAAATCGTGTAATCGGGTATAATACTTCTATTCAGCAAAGATGCATTAAATAAAATTCCCCAAAAGTGACAGTAAAGAAGACATTTTAATGTTTCATGTTAAAGATATTTACTTTTCAAATAAATGCTGTTCTTTTGAACTTTCTATTAATCAAAGAATCATGAAAAAAATGACAAAATATTAACTAGCACAACTGATTTCAATACTGAGAATTTTTCTAGTGCAGGAAATCATCATATTACACATGATCCGCCGGGACACAAAATAAAAGGTGTCTTTTCATAGTTTTTGTCCTAACTATAGTTGTTGCGCTTCAGAATTTCGGCAGAAGTAGAAGGTCATCCAACTTTTCGCCTACTGTTTGTCAAATACTATGTAATTGTACATACTACTCTTTTGGTGTACAGTTTTTCACATACAATATAGTAAGGAAGTATTCAATTTTGGATGAAGAATGATTTCTGAAAGATCATGTGACACTGAAGACTGGAGTAACGATGCTGAAAATTCAGCTTTGATCACAGGAATAAATTACATTTTAAAATATATTCAAATAGAAAACAGTAATTCCAAATTGTAATGATAACATTTCACAATATTACTGTTTTTACTGTATTTTTGATCAAATAAATGCAGTCTTGGTGAGTATAAGAGACTTATTTCAAAAACAACCCCACCAACCCTAAACCATTGAATGGTAGTGTGTACATTTATGTAAATATAATGCTTTTTACCCACCCATTTAGAATAGCGATGTTCGTTAACATTATACAACGAATATCATGAAAAAAAAAAAAGATTTTTTATATCAGGTGGTCCCTGGATTGGCTGAGAGTCTGAAAAGATTGAAAGGATGACTCGGATGTTCCAGAAACCCTGGACTGAACCTGTAGGACTCTTATATTAGGGAAACATCAGCTGCTGAATATGTACCTTCAATATACAAGATTCTAGAGCAAATCCCTAATAAATACCAGGCATGTTGGCTTAGTAGGATCTGATCTTCCCTCTTTCCAGCTCTGGCACATGAGCATGGAGTAGAAGACGTGCACCTACCTCAGTTCAAGGCTTAAGAAGAAAAAGAAATATTTATTAAAGTCCTGCTAGGCTCGATCTGAAACAACAAAGAGTCAGGATCAGTAATACGGACCAGATGAAAGGGATTGGCCGGAGCACACTGGAGATCATTAGTGAAGATCCCCAGCAGACTCCATCTCATCTCTTTCTTCTCCTTCTCTCCAATATACATCAAACGAGTCTGTCGCTATGAATGCAAACCAGCCAGAACATGTCATGTAAACGCTCAGTTACGAGGATATGTTGGCGTGAGGCGGGCTGATCTTCTGCCATAATCATGATTGCACACATTTGATTATCTCCAGGGCAGGGGGGGGCGTTCCTGCGGGTCACGTGACTTTGGGCTGCATTACTGCACACTAATTACTCCGCAGTGTGGCGGGACAAAGGCGAACTTGTTCTGATGAGTGGTTTTGAGGTCTTGCATGTCTGTTGAGGCTCTGGGACGACATTTGTGTGTTTTAAAAGGAACAGTTGACCCATGCCAAAACTGGATGTTTTTGAAGTGGTCTTTTTGAAGACATGTTCACTCCCAACTACCTCCACATTTTAACACTATTCCTCCAAATATTTTGTGTTACATGGAGAAGATAACAGATTTTTGGATGAATTATTCCTTGAATATAGTATTATAAAATTAATAAGCGTCTTTGTTTTGCAAGGAAAAGGGCAAATCAAACTGTCCCATAAAAGCAATGATGCATTTACACATTTGTGCCAAATGCTTATCACAAGCCCACTGACAATCTTGTGCTTTATTTTTATTAAGTGTGAACATGGCCAGGGTTGAACTGAGGGACAGGCAATGTCCTTCCGCTCAGGCCATCCAGAAAACACACGCACAACGACAGCTGATTTAGCAAAATCACTCATTCCCTCAAATGAACAATTGTTAATGTGCTGATTGTAGAGGAAAAATCTGTGCAATGTATAAAAAGATAAAACTATGTGAACGCATCAGGGTTATTCTCAGGAAACTCCTGTTTGTGTTCTTCATGTGTGTCCCTGTGACTTACATCTGACATAATTCATGGCATACTAAAACAGCAAAATATAAATATAAATCTTATTCATTTTAATTATGAAATTCAAATATAATTATTTCACTGCCTGTGAAATCTTTACAGTTTTTGAGCATTTTCTGTTTTTTTTTATATATATATATATATATATATATATATATATTTTTTTTTTTGTTTTTTTTTTTGTTGTTTTTTTTTGTTATTTTTTTTTTTTTGTTAAACTAATTAAATTAATTAATAAGTTTGGGGTTGGTAAGACATTTTATAAAGCTTTTCAAAAAAAGCTCCCTAAGGCTGCATTTATTTGATATAAATACATTAAAAGTAGTAAAATTGTGAAATATTATTACAATTTGATATAGGTATTTTCTATGTGAATATATTGTAAAATGTAATTTATTCCTGTGATCAAAGCTGAATTTTCAGCATCATTCCTCCAGACTTCAGTGTCACATGATCCTTCAGAAATCAGTATAATATGATGATTTGCTGCTTAAGAAGAATTATTAATATAATTATATAATTATCAATGTTGAAAACAGTTGTACTGCTTCATATTTTTGTGGAAACTGATTAATTTTTTTCAGGATTCTTTTATAAATAATAAAAAACAGTACAATCTCATCTATTTAATGCATCGATGCAGAATAAAAGCATAATTTCTTTAAGAAAAAAAAATTGACAGACCCAAGCCCTTTTAATTCTCCAAGCAAAATAATTCCAGTTATAGCCAGTTCACACCAAGAACAATGAGAGTTTAATTTCAATGGGAGCATCTGCGATCTGAAACACAGTCACATCAAGCTGACAATAACGTGTGCTTGTGTATTTACTCATGTATCAGATCTCAGATAAGGCTGGATATGCTAAGCTCATAGCTACACCGTGACATTTCTCCTCGGCAGCTGTCCTCTGTCATGCTAAAGTTACAAGGATCATTTATCTCCTGCATAATTAACAGCATTGATGGATGGCCCTGGTTTATAAGTTTACTCTGAACGTCTGGGCTTACAGACCCACTTTCAGCTTCCCCATCAGCCGTAGTGCCGTTGTAATGGAGGCTGGGAATGCTGAGTCATTCCCAGTGTCAGAGCCATGAGCTGGAGTCACCCCTCCAGACGATTCATCCTTCATATTTATCAGGATTAGAACCCATCCATGTGAATCCGAGACCCCGCATGTGCAGACGTGCGTGTCTCTGGCTCAGCAGCCGTCCTTCTCCTTCCCAGCATCCATTACTGGCTAAAATAAAGATGCATGGTCAATTATGCAAAGCTAACTTCACATCTGTCCTCTCCTGGACTAGAGTGCATGGAGATGAATGCTTCAAAACATCAATCAAACCAATTGAAAACAGATCAGATTCAGAACCAATCAGAGGTGCAAGTGCAGTGAGCGCAGCCAATCAGGTGGAGTTTCACATTCACGGTAAACTAAAGCCTGCTGTATATGCAACCATTACGAGTCAGTGAAATATGAGCGCAGGTGTATTGTAATACATATTTCACGTGTTGTGTTGCTGCACAGACAGAAACACAATGAGTAAAAGCATCTAAGTGGGTCATCTTAAGCCCCAAGTATCTAGGACAAACCAACGAGCCATGAGGACTGGTGAGAGTCCAACTCCACACGGTTCACATCGTCCAGAATAACAGCTCACAAACCAGAAAAGCAGACTCACGACGAGAAGAAGGTGAAGTGGAGGCGGTTTTAGTAGTGACTGACCGATATATCAGACTATATTTTTTTGTAAGTGTGCTCTGATTGATCGGCTGATAATCTTTTTATATAGTTTGATTGGTTGGTGGTCACTATAAAGGCTGCATGAAGAGCCGATCAGATGATACAAAAAAAAAAAAATGCTTCATTATCATGCATTATTATTTATTTTGGTGATCGTTATGGTCATCGATATCGGCCAATACTGCAGTTATTGGAGATCGGCCCAAAAAAATCCTGATCAGAGCACCTTCATTTTTTGATTATCGCATTGGTTGATTAAAAGAACTGCATTTATGTATTTAATGTATTAATGTGAGTATTATGTTGTGTTTTGTGTCATTTGCATTCCTGTGTGTTTGTTTCATGTGCTTCAGTTCAGTTTAGTCTTAATTAACTCCTCGTTTACTGATTACGTTCAGCTGTCTGTCTTTAAGTTCCCTGTGTATTTATACTCCATCTCATTCAGTTCATTGTCAGCTCTCGTCTGTAGTGCGAGAAGTTTATGTGTCATTCTCTGTGCCTTCATCTAGGCTGCGTTACCTTCGTGTTTATTAAAGAAAGTTACCATTTGATCTTCATCATCTTCATTCTGTGAACTACCACATCAGTTTTGACAATTAAACATATTATATATGTGTGTGTATATATATACACATATATTTTCTAAGAACTAAAAATATATATAATAATATATTATTTATATTTTTAATAAAAGTTAACATTCAGTATAATATAAATATATTACATATTTTGTGACATTTTTAAGATGTAGTAACTAAAAAAATATTCAAAAAATATATTGTTACTTAAGTATATTTATAATATTAAATTAATATATTCAATACAATATCAATAATATATGACAATCATATTATACATCTTACAGTATTTTAAGATTTAATAGCTCAAAAATATGTAAAAATATATATATATAATAATATATTAATTACATTTATATAGGCCTAATTATATTTTTAATAATTAATATGAACTACTGAAAGAAACGTTATTAAAAACAGTTTGGAAAAGGTGACTACTTATAACAACACTTAAAATAACACTTACAATTCACATACATAATTTAATTTTGATTTTTATTGAAAAGATGATCTGTCACATCAGACTATAAATATTCATATAAATATAATATAAATAAAATATAAGTTTTACTAAAAAACCCTTAATGAGCACTAATCTTAAGTGGTCAACAACATTTCCAAAGACATTTCTGCACTTGTTTATGTGGTTTTGCTGCTGTAAAAAAGAAGGACACACAGATAAATAAGTAAATAAGTGTGGAGACAGAGAGCCTTAAGATAATTCAATAACAATCTTTCAGGGCTGGGTTTTGTGCACTGCATGACATGTTCAAAACCAATCCTCAGAGAGACAGACATATGTCCAAGCATGGGAAACCCAACACAGATAATCTGATTACACAACGTATATTTAGTTAAAACAACCCGACATTATCAAATAAGCAGACATTATTATATGTATGAGAAGGAAGAAGTGATCTCTTGTCCTCCACAGAAGATGCAAACAACACTCACAAGACATTTCTGGCCATAAGCCCGTGATTAAAGCAATAAAGATGAGTTACGCACAAAGAGCCATTTGAAGCAACAAAATCATTCTTAAGCAGTTTGTTTATCTCACACAAGTGGGCATGTTGTCTGGACTCCCTCCATGCAAAGCTGCAAGTATTTCAAATTAATTTAAGCCTGGACTCAAGCCAGTGTTTAACCTCAGAAATTATTGCTTAATTTCCTGAGCAAACACAAGTCCACAAATGAGTCACTGGCAACAATGATTGATGAAGATAAAGTTAAACACACAAATACAAAGTTGTAATGAAACTCTAGATGACTGCAATCGCTTCATTCTCTATAAGGCACAGCTGATTGGTTCCCGCTGTATTGGTAGCCAATGAGCTCGCTTCTCAGCATTCGAATACTTGCCTATACATAGTTCCCACATGACGTCACAACATACGGGCATTTGCCGACCCGGCGCCATTTCTGTGGGCAGAACAATAGTAGAAGAAGCTGAAGCGAGTTAATTTCGTGATAAAAAGTGAAAATGGTGATCTCCTGCTGGGTCAATGGATGTTTAAATCGTGCCGGAGGTAAATTTGGATTTTACAGTATACCCGTCATTAGGCTTCATGAATGTGAGAAGACGAAGCTTTTGTCAGAACAACGATGGAGGTTATGGCTGGCGAGGATAAACAGGAAAGAAACTCCCTCAAAACACGCAAGAATTTGTTGTGTTTTATTGCGAGTGTACACAAATATAAGTTAACACTTTGCAGTTTGAATTATGTCCTGTATGTACAAAATGACGAGATATTAAAAACATACAAAAACAACATTGTTTCCACTGTTCGATCGCGCCCGCGACTCTCTCTCTCTCTCACTCTCTCACACACACACACACACATTCCAGCATGGCAATCTCAGATTATGTCCCTAAAGAACCCGCGTATAAAGTAGTTCCGCATTACATTAATTAATTGCGTGCAAATTATTAATTAATTTGCACGCAAGTTTTATTTATTTTCATACCGTGTATATTCATATTCATGCACATATTTCCAGGCTCGGAATTGCTCACATGTGTTAAAACTCCTAGCCAATACCAGATAATGGTACACATGATAATACTGTATCTGCTGCATAATCAGTGCTCAGTGCTTCCTAGCGCATACGGATCCACACCATTTATGACTGAAATTTTCGCATTGTACCTCTTTATATCTTGTGTTAATAGAGTCTCTTTATAATCTCTGTCACTTTGTCTCTTCATGATTTTCGTAACATTATAAATAGAAAGAAATATTCGAAATTTGCTTGTAAAACTCATAGACAGTATGGTAAAACATTGTAAACACAGCAGCTTTTGCCCTCAAAGATGGCGTCTCCGGGGAGGTCACGTGACATTAATTGGCCTGTGGGAACTATGTATAGTGGCGCACATTCAAAACCCCTCCACCTTCCTTAGCTCCACCTGTCTAGATCTGCTACAGGGTTTAATTCATGCATGCTTGTACAGCGGCGGCATGTTGTTTTTATTGGCAGTGGAAAGTTTTGTAGCAAAACTTAATCAACCGCAGCAGTGATAAAAGCAGCAGCATAGCAGATCTATCCTGCCAAGACCCAAACACATTAACATGGTCATACTCAATCATTACCATGCCAAACTCTCCAAGAGTTGTCTTGACAGAACTACATTTTTTCCCCACAATTTCTTGAATAAACGTAAGTGGTGTTTGCCCGTGCAAAACTCACCACCACCAAGCTATAGTGTTGCTATGCAGTTACTAGCATGTTTTTTTTGGTGTTGCTGAGGTGGTAACTTGGAAACTTAATGAACCAAGTCCACCCTCACGTCTTTGAGATATTCTGGTCTCCTTTCTCCTTTAATGCAAATTTACTGGATTCTTCTGCCATTTTATTCTTTGCCAGAGGGAAAATCGCACGTTTAACTAAGCAATAGCACTCTAATCCATAACTTTAAGCAATAATAATAATGATTCTATCCTTAGCGAACATCACAAACCAACAGAACTTAGTATCCATACAGAGATTAAACATTTTTAAGAGATTAAAGACTTTGTTGAACGTCATAAATCAGAAGCAAAAATCAAAAAAAATATCAACAACACTCTTAATTCAGAACGTAAATACCAAAAAAAAAAAGTATGATTAAACTCTGAATTATTCCCGCTACTCCCTCAGAATAGTTTTCTTGACATGGAGTCAGAAACAACGTTTGCGGCGGGTGAATCCCGCTGCTCTTATTATAAACAAACACAAAACCAACTGTCTCAGCAAAAACAGTGCTCCAATTATTCAGGGCCGTTTCTGGTGTGAATGAACAATTCTGTGGACGTGGGTATGATATGAATAATTCACGTCGGGAAGATTTAAAATATGCATATTTGAAGCCCTTACACTTGGCATGCTTCATCACGGCACAAAACAAACGTCAAGATCTGTACAATCACCCCTGCTATTAAAACACAAATCACACAACAGGCCCACGCAAACATTGTGTAGATAAAGAAGATCCACGACGGCTGGAACATGACAACGGTGACAGACATAAATGTAAAAGATTGTAAACTCCAAATTACCTAAAGCACAGGTGAAAAACGTAAAAGGCCATTTAGCATTTAAAATAAAGTATGCATGAGTCTTGAGCTAATACTAAATGAGTACTGATTATAGAGATGATTGTTTTAGCATGGCTGATCGGTGCATATCAATGCATTCCGACGCTTTTCATCACTCATTCTCAATCTTCTCAGAACATCAGAGATCATATCGGCTGTCGGAAAAAGATTTCCTGTGGAGCAGAGCCTGTTTAACTCAGAAATGAACCTGAGAGAGAGAGAGAGAGAGAGAGAGAGAGAGAGAGAGAGAGAGTTCTCTTTCTACCCTAGAGACACATCAAGCTACAACTGAACGATCTTTAACTAAACACTCTCTGTTCTCCACCGACCTCATGTACTGTTCAAACGCTCTGGGGTTTCATGTCCTGCTTGGGACTTTGTGTCCATTTTAATGGAGTATATTTTTTACTGTCTTTTCTGCATTGATACAGATATATTGGTCAATCACTGGATTTTGGAGCTGACCCAATAGATCTTAGAGCCATATTTAGTTTCTGACAGGAATGAAAATTAGGCTGTGGGGGATGTTCAAAGGATTGTACTGTTGTTAAACAACAATACGATTGTTCGGCTGATGAAACATCTTCCCAAAAGTCTTTCAGTAGACAAAAACTGCATAAAACAGTTCTGAATGTTGTGAGTATTGGACATTATGAGATCAAGGACGTTTACACAGCTTCGTTTTCATCTGCTTAAAATTCAATATGGCATCTACCCTGATTAAAGGTACAGTAGGCGATTTATGAGAAACGCTTTTGAAAATGGATCAGACCGAGCAGCACAACACACTTGCAGCCAATCAGCAATAGGGGGCGTGTCCACTCATAAAAGATGGAGGAGAGAGTGAGCCAATGAGCAGTAGGGGGCGTGTCCACTCATGATGGGGGAGGAGAGAGAGTGAGCTAATCAGTAGCAGGAGGCGTGTCCACTCATGATGGGGGAGATTGAGTGAGCCAATCAGTAGCAGGGGGCGTGTCCACTCATGATGGGGGAGGAGAGAGAGTGAGCCAATCAGTAGCAGGGGGCGTGTCCACTCATGATGGGGGAGGAGAGGGAGTGAGCCAATCAGTAGCAGGGGGCATGTCCACTCATGATGGGGGAGGAGAGAGAGTGAGCACATCAGTAGCAGGGGGCGTCCACTCATGATGGGGGAGGAGAGAGAGTGAGCCAATCAGTAGCAGGGGGCGTGTCCACTCATGATGGGGGAGGAGAGAGAGTGAGCACATCAGTAGTAGGGGGCGTGTCCACTCATGATTGGGGAGGAGAGAGAGTGAGCCAATCAGTAGTAGGGGGCGTGTCCACTCATGATTGGGGGAGGAGAGAGAGTGAGCCAATCAACAGTAGGGGGCGTGTCCTAGGGCTGTGCAATTAATTGATTTTCGATTTCGATTTTTGCTCCCAACGATCACCAAAATAGTATAATCGAGTAAAAACGATTATTTTGCCATGTTCCGTTTTGAAAGAACGCTCTTATTTTGTCTTGTGTTCTGAATGACACGCGCACGAGCAGATCCGCCCCTCCCGATGCCATAAACTCTCTCAGCTTGAATGTTTAAACTGATAAGACTTAAAAAGAAGTGAAAATGATCAACTTTAGTTACGATGCAATGCTGGCCCGATTGTGCAAGTGACAATTCTGTCATGTCCTGACTCCTAAACGCGAGTGTAGTTTCGATGCTTGCCTTGTCCAATGCATTTTGAGAGACACAGAGAGAGAAGACGCAGCACCGCTGAACACTCACGCGGTTTGTGAAATTGCGTCTTGGAGAAAGTTTTAAAATTATTGATTTGATTTTATAATCTGTGTGGATTCATTTAGGCTACTCATACAATCTACATGCTAAAGTGAATCAATGTTTGCGGGGGAATTTCCCGCATTATAAGTGGTAGACCTGCGGGAATTATTAAAATACTCACTGAAGTATTATCTGTTATATAGTATTTATTTTAATATTTCAAAAAGTACAATCAATGTTCAAATTTCAATTTTTTAAGAATTGTTGAAAGGTGTCTTTGGTAACACTTTACAATAAGGTTCATTAATTAGCATTAGTTAACTACCTTTGTTAAGATTAACTAATAATGAACAATACTAATACAGCATTTGCTAATCTTAGTTAATATTAATTTCACCATTTACTAATACGTTATTAAAATGAAAGGTTGTATTTGTTAACATTAGTTAATGCACTGTAAACTAACATGAACAAACAATGAACAGCTGTATTTTTATTAACTAGCATTAAAAAAGATTAATAAATACTGTAACAAATGTATTTCAACATTGTTAGTTCATGTTAGTTAATACATTAACTAATGTTAACTAATTAACATTATTGTAAAGTGTTACCGTGTCTTTTTAATAAATGCAACACGTTCCCAAAGTCATTTGAAATAATCGTGTTACATAATCGTGATTTCAATACTGACCAAAATAATCGTGATTATGATTTTTTCCATAATCGAGCAGCCCTAGCGTGTCCACTCATGATGGGAGAGGAGAGTGAGTCAATCAGTAATAGGGGGCGTGTCCAATCATGATTGGGGAGGAGAGTGAGCCAATGAGCAGTAGGGGGTGTGTCCACTCATGATTGGGGAGGAGAGTGAGCCAATGAGCAGTAGGGGGTGTGTCCACTCATGATTGGGGAGGAGAGTGAGCCAATGAGCAGTAGGGGGCGTGTCCACTCAAGATGGAGGAGGAGAGTGAGCCAATCTGCAGTAGGGGGCGTGTCCAATCATGACTGGGGAGGTGAGTGAACGAGTAAGAGGGAGATATTTAAATAAGACTGTAATAAGAGAGATGGCTGAGAAACATTACAAAAGAGAAAAGGTCAGAATATCACTGGAAAAAGAAGAGTTATGATCAGGCCAGAGCTTTAGGACCCGCGTTAATATTAGAAAAGCTTTCCAGCGCTGGAGAGACTGAAGCAGGAAGGCCTGAAAATGAACGGCAAGGTTGAAAGTTGTTTCTGCTCCATACGAGTAACATTAATTTTACTGTTTCACAGAACCAAGACATGTAATGTTAGCTCTAGTACAGGACAGGTTTGAGTGTTATTGTTTGTCTGGAGCTTCTGGCGACTAACAAACTCTTGTACTGTGTTCATTTTTTGTTCCTCCTTGTCGTCCGTTCATCATCTTCACATTCTTTTTCGCAAAGCTTTATTTTGCTTCGCTCCTGCTATGATAAAGACACAACCACTCTTGCACTGCATGTTTCGTGCATTCTGGGGGCGGAGCAATGAAGGGAGGGGTGTGTGTGTTTGGGTTGATTTCAAATACCAACAGTGTTTCTCAGAAATCACTCACTGCACCTTTAAGGTCTTTGGGAATTATCACTTCTCAACCAAGCAAGAACATATTATTGGCCAATGCTGACAATCTCAAAATGGCCAAATATTGTCTTGAGTTCATCCTCCTGCATGACAATATCACTAGTATATTACTAGTAGTGAAAGTAAGTTAATGCAAGCGTCACTATTATAATCAGATAACACAGAAGTAAAGCTGCCATTGAAGGAAGCCATATTTAGAGACCAGAATATCACAGAATTTGTGTTTGGAGTCTTTTGACTTAAACGAGTAAAGAACTTGCTGACTTGGCTTTGTGACTTGGCAGAAAGCAACCACCTAGCAACTACCCAGAAGACCTTAGCAACGCCCTTACAACCACCTACAACACCCTAACATCATGCTATTGAAGACTGAAATGTCATAACAGATCGAATCTCTACTATAATTGTATGCATTGTTTATGCATTTAATCAATTAACTGAAATGCACCAAAAACATACATATTTAACGAGGGACGATCTAGTGCATGTCAGCATGTGGCACATATTCTGAGCATCAATGCACCAGATGCTAGACAACAGGGGTCAGACCTTCACACACACCAAGAGAAGCCACGTTTATTCTAGAGGAAAACCTCCAATGACACACTTGCAGTGATGGATTGTCACGGTTGTGTTTTAAAATCAGCAGTACAGTGAGCTCTGGGCTGTAAGGACAGGGTCACGGGAGAGCTTATGCCCTTGGCATTGACTGAACATCCTGCAGATGAATTCATAACACGAGCACAAACATCTGATGCATCTCCAATGCATCTGTATGACTGACTGCAGAAAACAAAACTCATAATCCATCCAGGACACAGAATGTTCCTATAATGTTACCATATGGTTCTGGTTATTTTTGGGAAACAACTCCTAACGTTTTTACAAGTATAAATTAACGTAAAACACAGCAAGTAGGTTTTTGTGTGACAACCTAATAAAAACCTTCTGTAAAGGTTATTTCAGGCTTTGTTTTTCAGAACCAAAAACAAATGTTGTCAGAACTCTATTAAAAACAATGTTTCGTAAAGGTTCGTTTAAGGTTCATTTGACTTAAAACCATAATGTTCCCAGAACATACTCCATACAGGGAAACATTCTAAAGCAATTTGTAAAGGATTCCTATTTATTTCTATCAAATGTTGGAACCATAATGGAGAAATTATGAATCCTCAAAAGGGTCAAATAAGATGTTACTGGGTAAAGTGAAAGTTTTAAGATTCTTAATTTGTTATGTTCCACAAGGGCATCTGAGATACAGTGTCTTAAATACCTACTTATTGTGATATGTTGGAAATTCCCATTAGGATCCGTTTAGGGTTGCTTTCAATTCAAATTATGACAGAATTTCCGTAAGAAATTGCTGACCAGGGCGGGAACCAAAACCGGTTAGAGGAGAATCACTGAAAGCAACCTAAAGGCGGCTTTTCTGTACATTTATTATGGGCATTCATGCAGTCTAGATAAACACAATTACAGCGAGTCAATTAACATTTCGCGGCCAGCACGTGCGGTCTCCAGTGATGCCGCAGTCACGCGCATCAGCGTTTGTGTCGCCTCAACGCAATTCCACACAAAATAATGCCATTCATTTACAAATTTGTATTAGTATGTGTACATACCTGTCATCATTCCGTATGGTATTCTGTGTGTGTGGTGACTGGCGGTGATGCGAGACATCATGGCAACCAGCGCGTCTCTCCTGTCAAGCACACGCGCTTCTAGTGTTTAGCTCGCGGCTGAAGGGAGGAGCGCGCGCGCTGTAACCGTCAAACACCAGAGCTTACCGGTGCGCGCGCACACACTTGTTGGTACCGTGTGTGTGTGTTTGTGTGTGTGTTTAATTAATACTAGAAGAAATAATAATTCGGTTACACTTTATTTTAAGGTGTCTTAGTTACACTGTGATTATACATTTAAGTACTAAGTAATAATAATTAACTGTACTTTCTATAGGGTTAGGATTGGGGTTTGGTTTAGGGTTATTTGCATCATGTAATTTTCCATTTAACATTATGTAACAATGACACTATAAAATGAAGTGTTACCAATAATTCTTACTCAATGGATGTAAAAAAAAATGTAAGTATTATTTAATTAATTATGGGTTTTATATTTTATACACTTACAAACATAAGAATAATAAAACAACGAAATAGTAATGGTATATGATAATAATATTAATAATATAATAATAAATACTTTATTATATATACAATATATTATTAATACTATATGATTAATATAATATTGTTTTTATTGCCATTTAAAGAGCTAAAATCTTTATCAGCACTAAAGTGAAATATTTACTCATAACATAAGATTAACCACATCTATATAAAATTGAGAAATATTAAATATATGTACTGAAATCTTCTGGAATGATTCAACTGTAAACTTTTTCGTTTCACAATTACCTGAATGTTTCAATTGTGATTTTAATCACCATGCAAATTAATAACTGAAATGTAGTTAATATTTAATTTTCACTGACAGGTGTGTTGGGAAATACATTTTAACACTTTACCAGACTGACAGTGGTCAGGTCTGAGTCTTGACAACTGGCGCCCTCTACTGAGATCACTGCAAAACTGCACGTAAAGTCTTTGCACAAAAACAAACAAACAATAAAAACGAACAAGTCAGTTTACATAATCACAACTTTTACTCGTGTTCCTTTTAGCATGTTAATATAAACCATTAAGACAGGAAAATAAACCAT
>NC_139972.1:9699730-9759730 GCF_963993115.1 Abramis brama
ATTTTTAATATTCTTTAAGACAAACCATGTCCATGTCTAAATTCAGAAGTCAAAACAATTGCTGAGTATTTTTCTCCTTAAAACTACAGTGAACCCAAACACACGGTTTGAAGTCGCTGGTGTTTCTGACGCCACAAACTACCTTGTAACCAATCAGATCAACGTGTGATCGTCAACGAGTGGATCTCTGAGCTGGAGTGAGTGAGTGGAGGCGGGGCTCATTTGCATATTCATAGAACCGTGTATACTAAATAAGGCAAGGCTGTAGAGTTACATTCAAGCTTTTTTAAGGCATGAAAGGAAAAAACTTTTAAATATGTCATTTTGGTGATTAAAGATGAGTTTTAAGGGATAAAATGATTGACTACAGGTGGACTTTAAAATTGATTTCCTGCCATCTGAAGTCACACATTCAAATCTAAAGATCTTACATGCACAGGTACTGTACAACATTCAGATCCCATTCAAAACAATGAAGAGGTTTCTTCTTCAATTACATTTTTTGAAATGTAAATGAAAAATAATCTGATTCAGCGAAATCCATCGCCTGACCCTGGCATCATATCCGTCTGACAATGTTATAAAATCCTGTGGAGATCATCCTCTTCACAAGGTGACTTATTTTCACCAGTCACCCGAGAGCAGGAAAGTTTAGAAATAACCCAGTGGATTTACTCAAAAACATTTTTGCAAATCCAGTCTCACAATGTTTTGACTACAGCATAAGGTCTGGTCCACTTTGCCACCTTTTCCGGGCTATCCAATTCTTCAGGAATCCACTACTTGATTTTTGCCCAGATTTACAGCCGACAACGCTGGTGAAAGTCAGAGCCAGTCTGCAGATCTGTGTTGACCGATTTCACGAAAAATTCAGACTCTGATTACATTCATTCAGAAGAGATCAGATATGTTTGATATTTTGAGCTAATTTTACAACACAGTTTCAGTTTGTAGATGCATCTTCTGGCAATGAGGAGTTCCTGCTCGAGTTTCAGGAACAACTTGAGAAATCTGTTTGTGTGATTCTGTCATTTAGTGTATGACGCCCAGTGTTTCTCTGTAACCATTTACAAAGTCGTCAAGTGTATGATTTTAAAAGTCGTCAAGTGTATTCCAGCCGTTCATTCTTCAAAGCACCTGACTGTTTTTTATGTGCAGATTTTTTGTTGTTGTTGGGTATCTGAAATATCACAATAGACTGCCAGTAGGAAAAACAACTATTATTATGAAATATAAAAGTATTAAAGTATTAAATGAACAAAAACATTGAAGAAATGATCTGAATGTATGCAGTATAATTTGTGTCCTTCCAAATACAGTTATAACATCACAGACTAAGACAGACTGACTAAGATAGACTGTCAAACTAAAAAGATTGGATGACACTCACTTTGAGCTCTTTGCTGAAGAACTAAATCACTGGATTTTCCATTGTATCAGTTTCAAACATGATTTTGTTCTCATGTGATCTGTTAAAATACTAATTCATACTTTTCATATTGTGCTTAACCCCAGGTTATCATCATTCTGACCCTCACTTTTGACCCTGGTTAAAGGAATGTTTCACACTTGTAAATAACACCACTTTTGCGCTGATAACTCTGCATTACGGTGCCAAACTTGTACAGTGTGAAACAACGCATAATATTATGACTAGATGCTTAGCAACCGACAAGCAATCACATGTTTTGGACACAGAAACAGCGCATCGGTGTTTGAGGGGGGAAATATAAGATAGTTTGAGAAAACACCTGAACTGGAGGGAAGATTCATTCTTACCTTTATAGTCCAAAACGTCCATTTAGGAAAAACTTGACATTACAGTCTGCAATGTATAATATGAGGACGCGTAGCGCTAGAACAGGTTGACTATGGAGTAATAGCACGAGAAGAATGACCCAGGGTTAACTATACTTCAAGTGTGAAAAGCCCTGGAGTTGCATAAACCAGCCAATGAGATTAGAGCTGCGGTTTCAGGTATGCTTTCAACAAGATCCAGGAATGAGACAGCGATGTAGGAGCCACCTGGGTTTTTTTTTTCGTCATCTTTTAACCAATACCTTGCCTAGTATTGATAATCTCATTTATACAACGTTTGAGAGTTCCCTAGAAGTGAGCAAAAACTGTTGACTGTGGTCAGAATTTCCCTCCATTCAGATGCAATAAGCACTGAGACAGACAACCATTCCTTGACCTTCACAAAGTTTGACAAATCTAGCAACAACTTTTCCTCAGAAATTGTTCTGCACCAGCCTGTGAACTCAAGATTCGACGATCCAATGGCATGAAAATCCAAAAAGCTCAGAAAGTCCAACATCTCTGTAAATATTTTGTTTCGTTTCATGTTGATAGAGAACTTTTTAGTTTCGCTGCAGTAATATTGATGTATTCACTTTTCAGCACTTATTGCTTCAGTATTGCATTGAAGTTTGGTCCCATACACACACACACACACACACACACACACAGACAGATGGATGAACTAAGTCCTGTATATCCGCTGACCCTAGAGACTCTCCATGAGCACAATCCTGACTAACACCTCCGTACACAAACACTTATAATGAGCATGCAGAATGACGGCAGACTGACGACACCTAGTGGCACGTTCCCGAACTAAAGAATAATATACTGTATATCGTGGCTGCTTGCACTGGTAAAGAAAAACTCACCAATGCAAGTAGTTTTGAGTTTGGTGCACTGAACCGTGACACTTCCACCATTAATAGACACAATCATGCAACAGTGGTCTGATTTCTGGAGCGGGACATGCTCAACACTGAGACAGAAGTGCTGACTCTGACATGCAAGTGTTTAGAAAGTTGTTATTCCTATAAAGATAGAAATGCATGAATGTGTCCAGCGAAACAGTGCGTGGCTGAAGTATGCATAAACAGAGCTGCATTCAGCCGTCTATATGCTCACCTGTGATTCAGTTACTACAATACTTTCCCTTTGGGGATTTAAATCATTATGTTTAGTTTTTTTGTATGTTTTAGACTTATTTTCCATGCAGTTTAAACATTCAGATTACACATATTATTTTTCACATATGTATATTTGAAATGTCATTTAAAAATATGGTAACACTTTTCTTTTTTTTTTCAACAAGATTCTATTTGTGAACACGAGTTAATTCATTAAGTCTCAGGAACATTTATTAATCTAGATTTAAGTTTATTTTTTTGAAAAATACTACTGTTCATTGTTAATTCATGTCCGTTCATAATAGATCAGCTAATGCAAATTTATATAACTTTAAAAGAAAAAATTGTTACGGATATATAGTATGTGTAGAAAATAGAAATGCACGTTAACAATGATTGATAAATAATGTCCAATACGGTTCATGGTTAGATCATAATACCTAATGCAATGCAATAACTAATGAATTGAGCTTAACTGTCAAGTGTTACCAAAAATTACAAAAACAAACAAACAAAAAACTATAAATTGTAACCAAAAGTATTTAGACATTAAAATTGTCTGAAAACCATTGCATTATATAAAATGCCAAAATACCAAGCAAGCAGAATGTGGCACAATATTTTTTCCCTCATTTTGACCAGTAATAGTTTTAGAATTTAAAACACAACAAAAATATTTTTGGGCTATAAGATATAAAAGATATAAAAAGATATGGAATGGAATACACTTTTGTACAGATTTTTGCCACGATTTAGTCTGGGCGAGATGCTAGTTGTGGAAAGTCAGAGCCAGTCTGCAGATATTGGGCCATCAGAATGAAAATCATGTAGT
This sequence comes from Abramis brama, assembly GCF_963993115.1. Classification (NCBI taxonomy): domain Eukaryota; kingdom Metazoa; phylum Chordata; class Actinopteri; order Cypriniformes; family Leuciscidae; genus Abramis; species Abramis brama. The sequence goes on from NC_139972.1 coordinate 9,703,490, forward strand.
GTGTGATGGACACAGACTTCCACAGATTTTTAGCTTGAAACTTTGACTCCATCCTGCGGTGATCAAACATGTTTGATATTTTGAGCTGATTTTAGAACACATTGTTTTCATTGTCATGCATCTCCTAGATATGAGGTGCATGTTTCTGCATGAGCTTGTTGTGTTCGGAACGACTTAAAAAAAGTCTGGTAGTCGTTTACTCTATGATGCCCATTTTCAATCTGTAACCATTTACAAAGTGGTGAAGCGCATGATCCCTAGTGTTTTAAAATCAGTTCAGATTTTAAAAGTTGTGTAGTGTATTCCAGCATTAACACAATGACTTTCAGACATTTGTGTCGCTTAAAGGTACAGTAGGCGATTTCTGAGAAACGCTGTTGGAAAGTGGATCAGACCGAGCAGCACAACACACTTGCAGCCAATCAGCAGTAGGGGGCGTGTCCACTCATGATGGGGAGGAGAGAGAGTGAGCCAATCAGCAGTAGGGGGCGTGTCCACTCATGATGTGGAGGAGAGTGAGCCAATCAGCAGCAGGGGGCGTGTCCACTTATAATGGGGGAGGTGAGTGAGCGAGCAAGAGGGAGATATTTAAAGAAAGACTGTTATAAGAGAGATGGCGAAGAAACATTACAAAAGAGAAAAGGTCAGAGGAATATCACTGGAAAAAGTAGTTATGATCAGGCCAGAGCTTTAGGACCCGTGTTAATATTAGAAAAGCTTTCCAGCGCTGGAGAGACTGAAGCAGGAAGGCCTGAAAATGAACGGCAAGGTTGAAGGTTGTTTCTGCTCCATACGAGTAACATTAGTTTTACTGTTTCACAGAACCAAGACATGCTGATGTTGTAATGTTAGCTCTAGTACAGGACAGTTTGAGTGTCATTGTTATTTTGGAGCTTCTGGCAACTAACACACTCTTGTGTACTGTGTTCATTTTTTGTCCTTCCTTGTGGTCAGTTCATCATATTCGCTTTTTCACAAAGCATTATTTTGCTTCACTTCAGCTATGATAAAGACACATCCACTCTTGCATTGCGTCCTTGTGCATTTTGGGGGCGGAGCAATGAAGGGAGGGGTGTGTGTGTGTGTTTGGGTTGATTTCAAATATCAACAGTGTTTCTCAGAAATCACTCACTGCACCTTTAAGTGTCCAAATACTTTCTGATTCCATTGTTTGAAAGGAAGTCGACTGCTGCTCCACTAGGGGAACATTGATGTCCCTGCTCACTTATCAATCAGGACAAATGTTTTATACATACTACTAAAGTTAAAAAAAAAAAAAAAAATAGTATAGTATAATATTAAAGGACTTAAAGGCTAATACAGGTTATAGTAGTTCATGCACAAGACCCTGTCAGTGTTTCTCAGGGGAATCGTCATCCACAGCACTTACAGCACCGCACAGACTGATCCTGATGCTGGCTTGAGATCTCAGTAACTCTCCAGGTCCTGGATCAGACCTTCTTGAGACTGAACCTTCAACCTTTGAGTTAGTAGACTGGATCCTGAACCATCAGGCTGCGCTTACGTCCACAGTATTTAAAAAAAAAAAAGGTTGCCCTGATTGCACAGTACAATAGAAGCAATGTGAAACAGCCATTTGAATTTGTGTTCATGACCTATTCAGAATTTTGGAAATTTATGTCCAAGTTGCTTTTGAGTGAAATTTAATGTTTTATTAAGCCATTGCTAAGGTATTGGTTAATAGGACAAAATACTAATATGCCTGGGACAAACGGTGGGACAGTCATTTCTTTTAGAGCGTTTTCAACGTATTTTATACATACCTGCATACCTCGTTTTATATAAACAATAATATTAGTTTTAATTTATAACAAATAAATCATTTAATAAGCAGGAGTTATGCATTTATTCAAAGAATTTTGCAATATGTAAAAAAAAAAAAAAAAAAAAAAAAAAAAAGTACACATCTATAGTCGATGTGCAAAAAGAAAAAAGCACACAGAAAATGAGTTTTCCGGTTCTGGTTATGACCAGAAAATTGTTAAGAATATTAGTCATACAAATGTATGCTGCTGGAACTGCAAAAATGCTATGAAAGTAATTATATAAATTAAGATAATCATCTACAACACTCTTTTAAAGTGTCCCTATGCTTTTTCAAACATTACCTTTCACGCCATGTATGTTATATATTTGTGTGTGAATGTAAAAGTCTGCAAGGTATCAAAGATCGAAGTGCACCACAAATAAAGTTATTGTCTCCTAAAAGAAAGAATCGATTCTGAACTGCTGAAACGAGTCGTCAGTAATTCCAGTTTCACACACTATGTAACACAATGTAACAAATTTGTATAATGTCTTCATTGGCTGTCAACGAACAGCATCTACTTTGACCCTCTAACACTGTAGTTGTAGCTGAGACTGGAAGAGTTTGGTTTGTGTTGTTCATGTTGAGAAGACGCTGTTTTCTGAGTTGAAAAAGCAAATCCATTTTGCTGCACTTCAAAAAGGACGAGACTTGCGCTGGAATTGATATGATAAAACTGCCGCCATCTTTACTGTTCGTATCACTGTGTATCTGTGTAAGTGCTGAGGAACATCCGGAGCTGAAATTCAGATATGGAAATGAGTGTTTAATTTTCGACCAATCACAACAGACTGGGCCATCTGACCAATCGAAGCAGAGTAGGCTCTCGGAGAGGAGGGGTTTAGAGACTGAATCTTCGAATGAACTGTTTTCAAACTCTTTGAGAAACGAGGTGACATGCAATGTATATTATGAGAAAAATAAAGTGTTTTTTGACCTTTGATGCATGTAAACCTTTTGCACGAGACCTCTAAAACAAAATTAGGAACCTTTAAAATCGCATAATAGGCACACTTTAAGTCACTCAGTGGTGTGAACACACTGAAATGTCTTGAAAAAGTTTGTGAACCTGATTTACTGTAGGTGAGTTTAAAGAATGGCCTGAGTTAAGACTCACAAACACTGGATTCAGCACTGAGTTGAGCAAGATTTCAATGTGCAGAGTACTAAGTAAAAAAAAAAAATAAATAATATATATATATATTTTTTTTTTTTTCTTGATTAAACTGCTAAAAGATAAGCCCCCGGTTTCCCAGATTTACAATAAGTAAACCCACTTCACCAGCTAATTACTCTTCAACAGAGATGCCATAGAAATACACAGAGCTACCGCCAAATTGGAAGTTCAAACAAAATTGTAAAGATGGCTACGTGCTTGTTTCTTTGGCGCATAAGGTCTGTAATTTACAGTGAAAAACTGTAAAAAGTAAAAGGTCCTTGCACACTGAGTCCGAAATTTTCGCATGTGTTTTTTCGTATTTGTCATTCGGTGGCTCTGAATTGTCAAAACACCATTCAAAATGCTTGCTACGGATGCGATAAAACGCAGAAAATCAAACCCGATCCAAACTTTATGACGGAAGAAAGTTTCAGAGCCAGTGTGTAAGCGTGATTCACATAACGTGAGGTTATATTTATTTTTAATGTGCAAAAATTTCGGACTCGGTGTGCAAGGACCTTAAAACTTCACATTTGAAGTTCACATTTTGTTTAAATAATTGTTTAATGGTTTTTGTTATCAGTTATGTACATTTGGGGTTTATGATACTACATCTGTTGTTTAATGAATATTTCATGTGTATTCAAAGTCATGTCTATTCCCATATGCATCAGCTTGTGGATAAGCTATTTAATGAACTTTGATTATTTTACCATCTGCATTATTATTATATTATCAGTTTAAATTGTAATTCTTGTTTACAGGTTGTTCTGTAAAAATATTTTTTTTATACAATCAGTGTTTCCCACAGGATTTTGTGTAACTGTGGCCCTCGGTCCCTCTACAGGGGTTCGGGGGCTAATCAGCAACGTGTGATCGACATCGAGTGGATTTGTGAACTGGTGTGAGTGAGTGAGTGAGTGGATACGGGGCTAATTTGCATATTCATAGAAACGCATATACTAAATGAGGCAAGGGTGTAGAGTTGTATTCAATTTTAAGACATTAAGAATTTTTCAAGGAAAAAGCATTTAAATATGTCATTCTGGTGATTAAAGATGAGTTTTAAGGGATAATTATTAACTACAGGTGGACTTTAAGTATATCTTTAGTTGGTCCTCAGCACTATTTCTGGATAATTAAAGTGCATTAAGTATAAAATTAGTTGTTCCAATTTAGCAGACTTTGAGTGTATCAATTTAGTATACCAAAAGTGCAATTGCAGGGTATTTATATGTGACCCTGGACCACAAAACCAGTCACATGGGTACATTTTTTGAAATTGAGATGTATACGTCACATGAAAGATGAATAAATAAGCTTTTCATTGATGTATAGTTTGTTAGGATAGGACATTTTGGCCGAGATACAACTATTTGAAAATCTGGAATCTGAGGGTGCAAAAAATAAAAATAAAAAAAAATAATCAAACCTTTGAGAAAATTGTCTTTAAAGATGTCCATTTATGTTCACGATTGTGCTGCATTCACTCACAAAAATAAATGTTTTACATATTTATGGTAGGAAATTTACAAAATATCTTCATGGAACATGATCTTTACTTAATATCCTAATGATTTTTGATATAAAAGAAAAATCTATAATTTTGACCCATACAATGTATTGGCTGTTGCCACAAATGCGACTTGTGACTGGTTTTGTGATCCAGGGTCACATATTAAGTAAATAAATATGTAAAAGTATTTGTAGTATACTTAGCATAAAATAAATGTATTTCAAAAACGTTTTGGTATATTTATTTTTCCCTGGGGACAGCTGTCAAGTTTTGGTTTTTGTAAAAACAACAGGATTTCTTTCTTTTTTCTTTACATCAAATGGTTTTTGACATGTGAAGACATCAGGGCAGATGAAGGGGAGTTTTGATCAGTCATTTAGGAGCAACTATGAATAACTAACAAGCCATAACAGTATAATAAAGTGAATGACTGTCAATGTGGTTTCTTCCAGAGCAGAGGAAAGATATTTACATTTGAAATGGCAGTAAAAGTGTTGGATCCAAACATTTAACGGACTTCAGCGTTTAAAAGTGTCCTCAATAATACAAAAAAAATTACAAATAAAATACAGATGTGTTTGTTCTTTTAAACTGTGACATGCTGCTGATTACAATAATTGCACAGATTTCCAATTAAAGAGTGTATTTGTGAACACAATTTTTACTTTTTTCTATAAAGATGACGACGAGTAAAAAAGATGCAAGTGACATCTGAGGTGATCAACACCATGACACAGATTAAACTAGTTCATATTCTGAATATTGACTGTATGAGTAACATTTAAGAAATACAGAAATGAATATTAATACTGTATTAAGTTGCCAGGCAATCATAGATACAATTAGAAAGCACTTTATTTCAATTTATTAAATAATTAAATATTCATTGATTATTGTCCTTTAGTCATATGCTGCTGTTGTTGCTACTTAAGGACTGCCAAATGATTAAAATATGTTAATCTTGTTATTAATCGCACTGTTGTTCACCTTATTTCTGTGAAAAACAGAGTGTGGCCCCAAAAGTATTTGGACACAAACTAAAATTGTATGTATAAATGTATTTGCATCATAACAAAATATCAAAACGCATGGTTTTTATTTAAATAAAAAAAAGTCTTGCACACTTCCTGGTTATCAAACTTTGTGAAGAACCATGCTGGCTGTTATTCTGCAAGGATACTACGCAAACTTTGAAAGTTGAATAAAATTAATTTATAAAATGTGTCTCAGAAAAGTGGGAAAAGCTAATGCATCATTTGTTTGCTGGTTTACCTAATTTACCTAATGCAATGAAATTCAGAAATTTGTATGTGTGACTGAAGTGCCAAAATCCTATTTAGGCCACTGTAAAAAAAAAAAAGAAAAAAAAAAAAAGAATATAAATAAATAACGCATTGATTAAATAAATAAACGCATAGATAAAATCACATAGAACAGAATAAATCTGCTGTCAAATTAGATGTCTTAAATGCATATAAATAGTTTATTAGCATTAAATATTTACAACCCCCAAGTGCAATTTGGGACATTTTATAAAATCAAGAATCTGTGATTTGTTAACTTTCTTTAACCTTTATTTAACTGACAAAAGGTCAAAGAAAAGATTTTCAAAGTTTTCACTGATCAACTTAAAGGTATACTTCACCGATTAGCATTAAGCTTTGTATCAGTAGAAACCCGGTAGTATTTTCGAATGACCGTGCTTCCCTCCCTCATGTCCCCCTGAGACGAGAGATTTCTGTATTGTGTGTCTGGAAAAAAAACTCAGGTGACGCAAAAATCGTCATTTAACATCATCAGAGGCTTTTCTGTCCAGAGGCGAGAGACTCCAGCCAGTAGGAGGAGCTCGTCCCGCATGTCTTCAACCCGCCCATAGGGGGATCTCACGATAAAACGGCGTCTTTTCAGTCTCGAGTCGACTAGTAGCCTAGCTGTATCATTTCTTCCGACACTGCCCTCTGTAACCGGTAGGCGTGGCTTGGGAGTGGCCTCGTAGGGCAGCGAAGCAAGTGCATTCTGGGAGTTGTTGTCTTTCATCCACATGAGCCAAAAATACATTTTCTAGCTTTTCTCAGTCTAGAAGACACCAACTTCTAAAATAATTTCACATTTCTACTACATAAATGACCCAATTTAAATACACATTCATCTTTCTAGCGGTGAAATATCCCTTTAAGTACATTTAGTAAACATAAGGAAATTTTGATTTTGATGGCTGCAACACACTCCAAAAAAGTTGGGGCAGAGGCATGTTTACCACTGGGTCACATCACCTTTCCTTTTCCAAAGTTACTAGTCACTCACCATTTTCACTGGCCACAATTTTGACATAGATACCATGAGGGAAAACTATATAGATATTTTTAATATTATCTCATAATTTTGCAGCAGGTATAATAGGCTGCTGTCACTTTAAGACCTGATCCGCGTTTTCTTTCTAAACTGTTTATGTTCACTAAAATATAACTGACAGGGTTTACATGAATACTCACCAGCATCTGCGTTTTGTGTGTATTTGCCTGTTTAAGCACAATAAGCAGCGAAAATGAACTCAATTTAGTACTGAGAGGCGGATTTATGTGTGTGAGCACAAAATCTGCGGGAAGGAGTAAAATTATGCGCAATCCAATGCCAAACTTCACGCTGTAACAGCAACCATATTCACTCGGAGCAAATAAAACTAATGAGTGAGTGGAGGCAGGTTTGTGTGTCAAGATGAGAAAGAGAAAGCGCAGCTGGTCTCATGTATCTATTCTGTGGAAAATGAGTATTGGAAGTGTTTCAGATAATTCAGTATGGATAGGTATTAAAAAAAGTAATATTTTTGACAACACATATAGTTTATTATTTCATAGGCCTTTTTAAAAGTGAAAAATGTAAATATAATTTATAAAATTCAGCCCACCAAAGCTTCTAGTAGGAGTGACCATTAAATATTTCAGCATACATGTATGCCGAAATACATCCGCATTTGGCGGATGTTAAAGGAACACGCCTACTTTTTGGGACTTTAGCTTATTCACCTTATCCCCCAGAGTTAGATAAGTTCATACATACACTTCTCATCTCCGTGCGTGCCGTAACTCTGTCTGACGCACCCACCACTAGCATAGCTTAGCACAAAGACTGGAGGTAAATGGCTCCAGCTAGCATACTCCCAATAAGTGACAAAATAACGCCAACATTTTCCTATTTAGAGAGTTCGCTCAGAGTTGGAGTAAATCACTCCGCAGAAGTAACAGTGCTTCACCTTCTGAGAATATAGTTCCCAGTATGTATACGGTTAGAAGATGGTTGTGTCTCATGTGACCTTGTTATTTGTACATGCTGTGACTATACAAATCACAACATGTAAATAGGAAAATGTTGGCGTTATTTTGTCACTTATTGGGAGCAGTATGCTAGCTGTAGCTGTTTACCTCCAGTCTTTGTACTAAGCTATGCTAGTGGTGGGTGCGTCAGACAGAGTTACGGCACGCACGGAGATGAGAAGGGTATGTATGAACTTATCTAACTCTGGGGAATACGGTGAATAAGCTAAAGTCCCAAAAAGTCGGTGTGTTCCTTAAATGTCAAACCTGAGACAGATCTGGAACGCAGGCAGTCAAGTACATCCCTTCTACGTGTAGTAGAGTGTCTAGAAACCACTGTTTTATCGTGTGCAGAATGAGGCCCGGCATAGTCTTGCTTCGCAGGAAAGATGTCATCTTGATGCCATTAAATGTCTCTGTACAATCCCAATATACGCCTCCATGTCAGTGTTACCTTCACACAAATGCAAGTCACCCATACCGTTCACACTGATGCTTTCCACACCATGACAGATGTTTGCCTTTGCACCCGTCACCGATGAAAGCTGGATGTCCTTTTCGTCTTTGGGACTGAGAACTCAATGTCATTTTTTTTTTTTGGAAGCACTTTCCACTGTTTTAGATCATCTGAGATGAGCTCGGTGTGAAAACGTTGCATTGAACAGATGGGATTTCTCCTTGCATAACAGAGATTGGAGTTGCATTTCTTGAAGCAGCGTCAGACTGTGTTGAGTGAAAACGGTTTCCCAGAGTACTCCCGAGCATGTGGCTGTATTCAACACCATCATCCATCTTTTCTTGCAGAGACTGAGATGCTCCTTTTACACTCAATCGTGAAATCCTCAACTATTACCAAAATACACCTGACTTTCAAAAGAGTTTAACTTTGATATTCTATACGTTTTTCATTTTTTATTTTGCCTCAGTACCAACTCTTTTGGAGTGTGTTGCAGCCATCAACTTTGAAAATCTTTTTCTTTGTACCTTTGTCAGTTAAAGAGAATTAACAAATCACAGATTTGTCAAATCAAATTCTTGATTCTATGGCATTTTACAAAAAGTCAAAAAAAAAAAAATCTGGATTTTGGGTTGTAATCGCATGCCTTTCCCATGATAAAATAATGAGTAAGGTTTTATTTTTTATTTATTTTTTCTTTCTTCGAAATCAATGAAATTCGAACCTCTGTGTGCAAGTGTCCAAATCCTTTTTAGGGCCACTGTGTATGGCAAAAATGTAAATAAAAATAAAATAAAAAATATATATTTTTAATATATAGAACAGAATGAATCTGCGGTCAAATTAGATGTGTCAAGAAGAGTATAAAAAAAGTTTTATAGTTAAACATTTCATTGGATGCATTTTATAGAAATGTTGCTTTGCATGCATTACCTATGGTAAAATCAGTGTATTGAAAGGCCTCATGACTTCTTCATTGAACCCAAATTATTTTATTATGAGAATATTTGCAGGATGCATACTGCGCAAATCTTCAATATGAAGATAAATTAAGTCAACATGCACTATACAACCAAACCACGCAGTATCATGGACTACTGTATTCCAGGACGCAAAGTCAACTGTGATCAACCATCTCTTTCTTGTATCCTATTTTTATTGGGCTGCCAGTGACAAGATATTTTAAGACAATATAACATGCAAGGTTTATCAAAGCATATTGCTTTTCACATACTACAAAAATATAAAATAAACTAAAAATTAATAGTAGGCAGTACAAATATATTGCACAGTATGCAGTTCTGCTAGAATCTTATTCCGAACACAGTCTAGACTTACACCATGCTGTTAATTTGACACTTGCTGCTTTTGAATTCGTCAGCTAATAAAAGTTAAAGGGTTAGTTCACACAATAATGAAAATTATGTCATTAATTACTCACTCATGTCGTTCCAAACCCGTAAGACGTTAGGTTACCTTCGGAAACACAAATGAAGATCTTTTTGAAGAAATCTGTAAGATTTCTGTTCCTCCATTGATAGTCTATGCACTACCACCTTGACGCTTCAAAAAGTTTCATAAAGAGTTTGTAAAACTAATCCATATGAATTGAGCGGTTTAGTCCAAAATCTGAAGAACAGATTGAATTTAGGCTTTTATCCACATATAAACATTGATCACCAAACAAACAGAAGCTCAAACGTGCTGCGAAACAAGAAGGAACCTCATTGGTTCTTGCACATCAAGCGAACATGCTTAAGCTTCCGTTTACCACAACTGACATGTGAGTTGATGAATGTTTATATGTGCGTAGCTGTCAATGGAGGGACACAAAGCTCTCAGATTTGATCAAAAAGATCTTCATTTGTTTTCCGAAGATGAATGAAAGTCTTACAGGTTGGAACAACATGGAGGTCTGTAATTATTGACAACAATTTTCATTTTTGGGTGAACTAACCCTTTAAGACTAAACTCTTTGAATAGATTGGCATAGGAAAGGTCTGTCATTTTAGCCACAAAAAAAAAAAAAAAAAAAAAAATAATTTGTGGGTTGTTTCAACCCAAGTTTAGGTCAAATATGGATAAACCCAACACTCAAAAAAATAACACTTTGAATGAACAAAAAAATCATGGAAATGATTTCCACATGATTAACTTGCTTCATTTCAGCATTATGCAATTCTGTTATTCCAATTTAATGTACTTACATTGGGTCAACTTAATTTATTAAGGTTGATTCAACTTATTTACTATGGTTGGACACAGCTTAATTTAATAGTGTCAGCCCAACTAATTTGCAATGTTTTGGACCAACTAATTTACTTAATTTGCATTCAACTTATGTGTTTGTTATTTTCATTCATCCATTAATATTTCATTTATTTTTGTGACACATAATTAAATTGATAGACTATAGCTAGCTATTTGCTAACAGTAGCACATATTAGCATCTTAAATGCTAAGATTTACATGCTCCTTCAACCAAAGCAGTTAAAATTAACTATATCAGTCCACAGCCAAACAAAATGCTCCACACTTCTCCACAATGGTAACCCACTGTAATTTAAATGGTTCTAATAATTCGAATGTAATTGAACATTAAACACAATTACACACTATCAAGTCTTCCCTTTTCTCATTTTCTCAAAAAAACATAAAATAACACTTAATTTTTAACCTTAATTCAACCATATGCAAAGCATGCTGGGAACTAACAAGCACTGCCCAGTTTCAGTTAATGCAACACAAATCATTCATGTAATCCAACACAAACGGATTAAGTAAATTAAAATGTTACATATTAAGCAGATTGAACACAATCAAATTAAGTTAGGGCAAAATGGCAGTTGGCGTCGCACTATACTGCCACCCGCTGGATGTAAGAAATTTTTACTTAACATAAATGGTGTGTTTAGACAACACGTTAGGATTTTGTACTGTTAAGTTGAGACATAATTACGTGGACCTTAATAGAAAAAAACATTTCAAGTCAACAAACACAATTATTATAAGTAAACTAAACATAAATATATTATGTAAAGTGCACAACCTTCCTAGTTCATTTTTTTGAGTGAACCATTAGGTTTCAAACTTTAATAAGTTGAAACCAATGGTTGGGTTTGTCCAACTCAGCATTTTTAGTGCATGTTAAAATTCAGCACAAAGTCATATTTTGTGTAGGGAGTATGAATAGCAAAAAAAAAAAAAAAAAAAGGCCATTAAGCGTGGCCTAAAATCAGCGGTTGAACCGGAGTAAAAGAAAATGTCACCTTACCAAATCTCTGGTTCCTTCGAGGAAAGAGAGCAGACGGTCCAGAATATCCTGGTTGCTCGACCAAAATGATTCCAGCCGATTCCGACCAATCACCATTTGGTGATGCTGTATCATGAAAGACTCAGTCCGCAGGTTTACGAGGCCATCGCTGCGATGCATCCGCAGAAATAAGGCCTCATCTCGCCGATCTACATGTGTCATTGCTGCCGCATTTCATACTCGGATTTGAATCCGACTGGCTGAACAATGAAAACGTGATTTGAAGCTGCAACGCATGTAATGCTTCGCCATCTTCAAGCATGGAAAAAAATCCAATCATTTCACTAAACTGGATTAGAACTGTGAAACTTCATTCAACCTGGCATCAAGCCATTACCTTTCCATGTGTATGTGGTTGAGAGAAGTTCATGGCCCTGGAATCAGCTATCAACTACTGTCCTGGAGTCAATGACCGTTTACCTTCCCACTGGAGTTCTTCATGGAGAACCGCAAAGCAAGAGGAGATCCCAAATCCAGCACCACCTTTGAGAGTCCACTGGAGAATATTGATGATTTCACTCTCACAACATTCACCGACGCGTAATTTAATATGCACAGTCGTTAGTTTGAACAGAGCTCTCCTGGACTGTTTGATGAATTTATGGACATTATCTACACATTTGGTACGTTTGCCTTATTTAACAACCGATTTAAAAATCACCAAAAGCTCCATGAACTGATGTTAGATAAAACAAGACATACAAAATGTGAGGTGCTGTCGGATTAGAAATGAGAGCCACTGGTTTAAACAAATGTTTATTTTTACTAACCAAACTATTTTTAAACTATAGCATAATGTCTATAGAAAGTGTGCATTTAACTTATTTGAAAGCCACACACCAGACAGAAGTTACCAGTGGAAAACCATTGGGTCACTTTACCACTGTTGAGCAGCAGAAGTTTCGAAGTTAATAGTTAAACTACGTTTCTCAGTAACAAGGCAGTAGAGTACCAATCTGAGATGTGGTTTTTCAGTACCGAAGGCTTCTTCTAACGATTAAGTCAAGACGGTACAGGCAAAACCATAGTTTTTTCATAGACTATTTTGCTTCCATAAGGTCTTCTTTCAGACTAGTGGAGAGAAAACATCTAAACTACACATTTAAGTGTTTTATTAGTGATTTATCCCCCTGTACCAATCCACTTCTGCAGCACTTACACACAACTTAACAGTTTTACTCCCATCTATATTCTTGTACTGTCCCAGAATGTCATTGGCCTGATTTATACAACATTTTATTCACTGTAAACATGATAGCCCCCATTAAGTCACATGAACATATTTCTTCTCGTTAACTCATGACAATTGCCATGACAAGTCTTGGATTTTGACTTGATCCATTGTGAGTTGAAACCAAGATTATCTTCAAGCTGAGTTTACTCTTGTTCAGTCGAGTCTAATCAGGACAAATATTCGATTTGAGAAGTAATAATTGTAGGTCAGTTTAATGAATCAGTCAATATCAGTTTGTGAATCACTGAATCTGTCAGACAACTCACTCACTGGCTGAACTGGATTCAATGGTTAACAACTCGGTGAAATGGTGACAAGATACTTTAAAGCACAGAGACTACAGATTGTTTTAAATGTACCCTTTTCAGAGGTGTTTTTGCCCGTATGTACATGTTCCCTTTTCTTAATTTCCTCAAAACTCTCACACAAACAAGTAATGAAGTTTGTTGTACCGTTTTTGGAGTTTTTTTTTTTTTTTTTAGCTTTTAATATTTCACACATTACTAACAAAAAACTACCGAAGAAGCTTCAGTGTGGCACATTGTTTTGTCATGTAGCTTGTATTAAAAGTTAGATGCATTTTTACAATGATAAAAACTATTTAAAATTATACTATTATACACACAATTTCCACCTATACATTGTTTACAATAACTAATTCACCAGCTGGAAACACCTTATTCTACACGCAAACTCTCATTAAGTTTTCTTTTTACAATAAACAGAATGGTATTGTAATATCATTAAGACGACTGCCTATGATTGAGTCTCCTTGCATTCCCTGAACCCACCTGTTGTCCTCTTTTGGTTTTCCCAGCATTTGTTCTTCCGCCTTCTGTCTAAATCCACCAGTGATGCACAAAAAGTCTGGCTTCTCTTTAAAGTGACTCCTAAACCCCTGGTTCCTGGACACCTCTGAGCTTCAGTGTGTTATGGAGGTCAAGCATGTGAGGTGCCAGTGAACGTCACTTGTAGATACAGCACAGAACAGTAAACTATGTTAACAGTTGCTATTGGCCAGACTCTTCAGCCACCTGAACAGAAACACCCCGTGTACCGAATTGTTCTTGCTGAAATGCTATAAAAATAGAAATCCATCTAATGCTGAAGTTCATTTATTTATAAGGCACTTCTTATAGTAACTAAACAATGGAAATGAAAATATGCAGAAAATATTTTATGCTAACTGTGCAAGAATGATAGTCGTTTAGATAACTGGAGGCCATGCATTACTGTAATACTTAATGCTTTTTGCCAAGAAATTGTCAAGATCACAAGAAACCAGTTGAGAAAAGACAAAAAATTAATAATGCAATCTCTTTGTGCTTGCGCATGTCATTATTTCTGTTTAGAGCTACTATATTGCTCACTGACACCGTCCTCATCTTGCAAATAGTCAAACTTTTGGGTCAAATATAAAGTCGGAAAATTACGTTTACTAAAAATTGTGAGTTTTTGATCTCGAGTATAGTCTTCTGGTGCATCTTTAAGCAGCAATCCAAGTAAAAAAACATTTGTAATCCACATCAAAGAACTTCAATAGAGTATGAAGTAGGAGTGGAACGGTACACATTCAGTACGAGTCTACAGTTTGGTACGCATGTGTACACAGTGTTGTTTTAACTACTGCACGTGCAAAACTCCTCTGTGTGTTCAAACTCTTGAGTCCCCCCCCCCCCAGGAAGGGACAATATATTTTATATCGATATACTTTGATGTTGCAAACACTTAAGTGCTTAGTGGCTTGCCTTATGGTCATATGAGTGTATTGTTTAATGCGTTTAAGATGCGCTTTCCTGAGCACACAACTTACATCTTACGGTTGTACACTTACCTGTAAATGTAACAAATTCACACAAGTATTGCCATTTCACAAAGGATTATTCGGACAGCAAGCGAGTCTAGGTTTATCTTTGCAGACTTCCATAAACGAGAGCGAAATCCATTTCTCATCCAAAACTCTAAGCACTTCAAATCTCTTCCCCCAATTACGACAGCAACATAAAACTGCAGTGTATGTTGCTGTTGGTTGCAGCAATATTGACAAGACTTTATGAACATACATACTTTGTTCTGTAAACCACTGTTTAATAATAATAATAAAAAAAAAAAAACATGGTTTGTTTTCCCCCCCGCTGTACTGAAAACATATTGAATCGTGACTACAAAGCCGAGGTACGTACAGTAAAACAACTGTTTAATAATAATAAAAAACATGTTTATTTTTCACCCTGCTGTACTGACACCAAACCATGACATCAAAACCAATGTACGTACTGAACCATCATGTTTGTGTACCGTTACACTCCTAGTGGAGCTGCGTGATAAATTGAGAATCACAATAGAGATCACAATTCTCCAGCGATTCTGAATAGACAACTAAACTAAACAAAAACACATTATTTACTAGAGGTTCTGATGAAATGTTAATTGCTGCAGTATATTTAAAAAATATTTTGTTCATTTGAATGATTTTTTTTTTTTAAATCGGTTTGAATGATTCAATGACAAATACATTGTTTAAGTTACTTGTCGCCACCTACTGGTGTAATTCACACTATATTTGAAGAGTCTAGTTAACTTTCAAAAAAATCTATTTTAATCACTAACGTAGACATCAGTGTTTATTTCCTAACTATAAACTTTTATCCCAGTACTTCTGTGAAATTAAATGATCATAAAAGAAATAACCCTATGATGTGTTTGTGGCGCTTTTTCATACCTATACGTGACGCCTGCTCTCTCTGGCTCAGCGGCAGCACAGACACAGATTTACTGTGATCGTACTTGACAAATGTTTAATAGACATAGCTGAATCGTTGTTATTTAGGAATAAGATCGCATGCGAGTTTGAATCAAGTTCGCAATCTTTTAACGATTAATCGTGCAGCTCTAACTCCTAGTATGAAGTAGGACTGCCCCCGACTAAAGATTTGCCTAGTCGACAGTTAGTCATTCATTTAAGCCATTAGTCGATTAGTTTGGCATTTAAAATATAAATTTAAGCGCGTGCATAAAGCTTCCCGCGCCAACATCGGCAAACATCGCATGAACTTCTCTGAGATCAGAACGCAAACAAAATAAATAACCTATAATAATAACACCCTTATCTTAAATTAAATACTTTTAAAATGTAGGACATAAAGATAAATGACAAACAAACTAATAAATAAAGCAAACTAACACACGTATGAGAGAAATATCAGGCCGACGGACAAGTAGCCTCAATATCGAATGAAAACTCATGTCAGAACACAAACCAAATAAATATACAATATATAAAATGAATAAATAAAATATATAAAACGAATCAATAAAACATATAGCAGATACCAGTCACTATTTTTCTTCATATTATGAGAAAAAGGAACAAGTTTGTCCATTTATTTGTCAAATTTAGCTTCCACACTCTGCACAAACACTTGGATACGTGCCTAATAATAGCGTACGTTAATGTTAGAACGAGTGCCCATGTGTGGCTAAAGTTAGACCGTTTGAGATCATTTAATGGTAGGCAAACGTTTGCTTCTTTACCGTCTCAAAATGATCCCTCACTTTGGATTTTCTGCCCGACCCCGACATATTACCGCATGGACCAGCAGTGTTAACGATCTGTCACTGCGTGACTTCTCCAATTCCAGAGGAGGTTTTTTCTTCTTCCTGCGATTAACCAACTAAATAAAATGTAGTCGACCATTAGGGGGCAGCCCTAGTGTGAAAAGTCTTCAAAAGTTTCTTAAAAAGCAACCTGGTCCATCTAAAACACATATGGCAGATTTAGAGGAGAGTGTTTGCAACATGTCAACCATCATTGATTGGCTCAATACAGAAACACATTTATGCAAAATCAGCTCTACTATAGTGCAGTAGTGGGACACTGATCTTGTGTTTTGACAAAAACTGTCATTGAAAGCGATGTTGCTGAAACACGGAAAGAAAACTAGACAGTCATGACACTAACCTTGCTTTATTCTGAGCTCTATGGCTCTTCATTTGCCAGATATGATGGCAACCATGCACCAGTAAACCGTCAGTGCAAAGCAAATGACACAGAAACACTGTTTGCCTACTATATGCCGAAGACGTGACAAAACGAGAGCAGAAAAGTTGAACGAGACACCTAACACCCTTGAGGAGTTCTGTAGGAAACCCCTCATATTTTACCTGTGATACCGCTGGTAGTGCAGCTCCATCTTCCTGTTTTCCTTCAGGTCCCTCTCTTACTGGCACAACCAGTTTGGACACAGCACTTCTCCACTCTAAGGATCAAATTAAACTCATTTTAAAAACAAATGTCATATACATTCACGTTATGCCTTTTGAAATTAGGTAAGGTACTAGAAGAATGTAAAGAAAGGCCGTTTGTCGGCGTTTACCTGATTTGAGTGTTTCCGAGTCAAGCATGCCTCCTTCTTGAAGATTCAGGATACCATCGGGTTTGACTTTTTCCCAGGGCACATAAGTGACGCCCCGCTCCACGTCCCAGTACTTCTTCAGGTCCGTCTTTATGCCCTTATTCAATGCCCATGCGATCTGATCAAGGACAACAAGTCAAACAACTGCCCACACATAGATTCAAAACAAGCATGTGGTGCTACTACACGTTCAACCATGAGACCTGGGACAATCAATCAAAGTATTCTAACAACAAACGCAAAGACTATTGCATGGTTGTCATGTAAAGAATGGACTTGTGCGTTTGGAAATCCATTCATGTAAAATGACAATCATTAGAAAAATGTATTTCTTACTTACCCAATAAATTAATTATGTGAGAAGAAGAGTGCAGAGTGATGCAAGAGACATATACAACTAGCAAAGCTAGGTACTAGGAAATCAATGTCTAAAGCAACGGTCAATTATACAAAATATATTCAGCCACCGAATGCCAGAATCAAGCATTCAGAATTATGTATTGTTTTCTAATCTACCTTTTGTTTAAAGAGGACCCATTATGTTTTTTGTTTTTTTCCATGTTTATCTTTCTTTAGTGTGTAATGTTGCCGTTTGAGCCTGAAAAAGCTCTGCAGAGTTTTAAAGCACAAAGTCCCTCCAGCGGGAGTTATTCTCTATATCAGTGTCACTGTTTCTGAACTCCCTGAAAAGCCTCCATTGTAGTCTTGAGTTTTCTTCCAGGAATGAACACAATATTCCTCTATTATATTCACAGCCAAGGCATATGCAAAATAAAGGGGCGGGGCCTGCTTGAGTGAGTTAGTAGTGTGTTGAATAGGGCTGAGAATCTCAATTCGATTCAATGATTCAATTTTCACTGGCCCCACCACAAAAATAGTAATAAATGAATAAAATAGTTATTGTTTTTGACCTATGTATCCTTGTATTGTGATAAATAAGGTTATGACACCCAATATTTTAGATAGCAGTGAAATTTATCAATTCTCGATTCCATTTTTCAATACCACAGCTAAAACTACTAACTAATATACATTTCAAAGATTATTAAAGACAAGTAAACAGTCATTAATAAAATAAAAAAAACCAATAATTAAACTTAAGCAATAGCACAAATAAATAAACACAATAGAACAAAGACACAAATGAAATAATCAGTGCTTTTAAAGTTTTTTAGGTAGGTTTAACAGTAGTTTTCAGGTACAGAAATTTAATGAAGTAATCAAATGTAAAATAACACTGCATATAATCGTAACAATACAAATTAAATAAAGGTTAATCCTTTTTAAAGATACACAAAAGATATTCAGTGAAGAGCAGGGAGTGATTTTCTCTGTCTTTTGTGGTTTGATTAACATTAAAACACAGACTGCTGCAGGAATATTAGGTTGCTGTCGCTTTAAGACTAATGCACAAATCCAATAATGATACACGTGTTCTTTCTATACTGGTTACTTCAGCCATAACCGACTATGTTTACTTGGATACTCGCATTTTGAGATAAATTTGTGTGAATTTGTCTGTTTAAGTGCAGGGAGGCGTGAAATAATTCATAATATTATTTGCATGCTGCTGAGCAGCTGTGTGTGCTCTGGGTGTGTTTCTCTTGCGCTTGAATGCTTAAATTGGCAAAGGCTTGAAAACGCTGCAAATGATAAACTTTGGTGACCATGCAGGGACAGAGTCCCCGCTGTAACATCACGCAAGGTAAATAAGAGGATGACATCTAGTGGACAAGACTACAAATAAGATTAACATCAATCAGATATTATGTTTAATATTTGCGGAAATAAATATGGGAAAAAATCGATTCATGGCTTTTGAGAATCGATATCGAATCGACCACATTTTAAAAACAATTAATAGAAAAATATTTTTTTGCCCAGCCCCAGTGTTGAAATTAGAGGTTACGGTAAGGGTCGGGACATTTCCCAAACATGCTCGAGGTGTTTGACCAATCACAACACACTGGTTAAGCTGACCAATCAGAGCTCATTGTGCTTTTCAGAAGGAGGGGCTTAACAGAGACAGGAACTAAACAGAGCATTACTGAAAGACTGAGAAGAGAGGAGCAACTACAATGGAGAGAATATTGGAAAAATTATACGTTTTTTGAACATTCAAGCATGAAAAGCTATTCTAGTAGAGCCCAAAAACAAAATCAAGGCTTTGTAAATTGGCATAATATGACCTCTTTAATAAACCTGGCATTAGCCGCTTTCCGACCGGAGGAACCTTTTCACAGTTCCTAGAACTATTGGCTAAAGTACCTGGATGTCGGCGTGTTCGCACCGCAGGAACTAGGAACGATTTTAGTTCTAGGAACTCCATTTGGAGGAACTAATTTAGGTCCTACTTCAGAGTAGGGTCTAAACCAGCACTATAGGAACTACCCGTGACGTTAGTGTACGCTGATTGACCGAACGCACGCAGAACACCAGCCATTTTTAAAACAGCTAGAATGTAAACACACAGATTATAGCCTATATATTTACTCCATAAACTAACTATACAAACATGGAAAACAGTGATAGATGGGTCTCTAAACCTTTATGCTGAAGAGAAAATCCAACGCAACTTTGAGGGGACCAAGTCAAACATGATTATGTTTATCTGCCCAGCTAGCAACACTGGACATCAACCACACGGCATAGGCTAATAACCTTTTTTTCATATACTGTCTACTTTCTATAACAGTTCTATCTAATATAATATAACAGTACTGTTGGACAGATCGCTAACTAATAGACACAGAGAATGCGAGCATTGTTTGCTCTGGCATTCTCAGCGCCGTCAAAATAAAAGTCACCGTGCTTGCGTCACTCCCTTACCCCTCCTACCAGTTCCTGTGGCCATTTGGCCAGTGCGAACGCAAACAGCAAAACTGAGTTTGGGGGAGAGTAGTTCTTAGAACTGTTTAGAAGTGGACAGTTCCTATAACTAAGTTCCTGTAACTACTTGGTCGGAAAGCGGCTATTGTATACTGTTGGTTCTGTGATGACCGGCTTGTTATGTTCCTGGTTTGGATAAAAGCATGTGCTAAATGTATTCAAGCGAGTCACATAATCAGTAATAATAACCCTGACAAGGGACATTTTAACCCAAGGACACTGTGGACAGGAAGAAAAGGTTGGTCACGGTACCTTAATGGACTTCTGGTTGACTTTAACAGCCCCTCTGCTGAGTTTGTTCAGGGCTGTGTAGGCGTCCTGTCTGTGCACCATGACGATGTAGGCACAACCTCTGGGAGGAATCATCTGCACAGGATCAAAAAGAGACATTTGAAATATTATGTTAAGAAAATGTAACCACAAATAAGCAATGGAAATGATTAAAAAAAAATTCTAATAATAATAATAAAAAAAACATGTTTCACATTTGACTATTCCTGTATGCAACATTTCCATTGTGGAGGAGATGCAAATGTACCTGCAGGCTTTACATAAAGGCTCTGTTCCAACATCTAGTAAGCAGCCGTGCTGTCTAAATAGACGACTACATCCTAACTGAAATGGAACCTTATCAGAGACATATTTGAGTCTCATATACAATAAAACAAAGTGCAATGCATTCTGGGACTTCCTTCTTCACATGTGATACTGTCTTATTTGTAGCCAAAACCAGGTATATCATTTTTTGCTTCATCGGAATGGGATGACACTTGGTGACTTTTGTCGCATACGCTATGTGAACACACACACAAAACAAATTATGGACGTGATTCGGATATGTTAAAGGGTTGGGGAAAAAAGTTTAAGACCTAATGAATTTATCATTTTAGCATAATGTGTGAAGTAGATACATTTTCATACCTTCATGGTAAAAAATGACAGACATAGGAAAAGAAAATCAGAAAATCTTTTGGTGGTACAAAAAACAAATCAGCCATGATGCAATAAAACACAGCAATGAAGGGGTTATCTTCTTCAAAAAGACACCCACACACACACACACACAGATATTAACTGGTAAGACTGCAAGACAGCAAATTTTGAAAATATGTCAAGTCTCTATCTCTCTCTTGCTCACACACACACAGAAATGAATTGATTGTGTTTGCTGTTATGTTAGTTTATGTTTGCTGTTAGTTCATAATTGTGGTTCCTTTCTGAAGTTATCACAATTTATTAAATTAAATTGAACAAAATGCCAATTAATTGCAATGTTTGTTTTGAATTATCGCTATCTATTCCTTATTCTGTTAGATTTATTAAATTATCAATCAAATACTGAGTAACTAAAAAGTTTCCCATGTGTTTCATTTCTAACAAAATGTTGTTTTATTGTAATCATAATGCAAAATCTGATACTAAACTAACAATATATTTCTACTATACTAAATATATTTCTATATGCAAAACCTAAATGGTTACACCATGACATTACACAAGTTTTATTTTTTAACACCTCCAGCACTATTCTCACTTAAAAATGGATTTTAAAAGAAATATTGCATTTATTGAAAAATAATAAAAAAAGATATTAATTTTAATTGTAAAAATAGCTCATAACAATTGTATAATTATTGCATAGTATCATTAAAATTCCCTCAAAATAAAAATAAAAAATTCTAATAAAAAAAAATTATTGGACAAAAATATATATTGCATTGATATTCCTGAAGAAGAAAAAAAGTTACATTTCAAGGCTTTTGTTTCAAAGCGTTTGCCAACTATTAGAAACAGTCTTCGCTTTGGGAACATGCTTCACTCACAGAGCTATGGTTTAAACGGCTCAAACTACCTTAAAAACGTTGGGGTCTTTTTTATAATGTTTTTTTAGAAGTCTCTTATGCTCACCAAGGCTACATTTATTTGATAAAAATACAGTAAAACAGTATTATTGTGAAATATTACTACAATTTAACATATAGTCACATGATCCTTCAGAAATCATTCTAATATGTTGATTTGGTCCTCAAGACAAAGTTCTTATCAATATTGAAAACAGTTGTGCAGCTTAAAATTTTTGAAGAAACGGTGATAAATATTGTTCAGGATACTTTGACGAATAGAAAGTTCAAAAGAACAGCATTTGTTAGAAACAGAAATATTTTATAACATTATAAAATGTATTTACTCTCACATTTGATCAATTTAATTCATCCTTGCTGAATAAAATCATTAAATTCTTTTAAAATAAAAATCTTGCTGAGCCCAAACTTGTAAACGGTAGTGTACATCAATATGACTGATCTATACATACATTGATGGACTCGATCTGCCCGAACTCCTCCATCAGACTCATGATGTCCTGCTGTTGAGTCTTTTTGTCCAGCTGTCCGATCCATAATGTAGTACTGCAGACTGCAGAACAATGACAATCAATAGACAACATTTACAATCAGTGCAAAAAAGATAGCTATTAATCTATATTCTATTTCATGTTTACAAGAATTGTAGCCAGAAACAGCTGTAACACATGTTGGCGTTCTCACCGCTGAGAGTTTCCTTCTTGATGGGCGGAAACCCCTTCTGTCTCCGCTCTCGCTCTTTCTCCCGGTCTCTCTTCTCCTCTGAGCGTGGCTGTGGTGAACGTCCTCGACGCTCTCTGGACCGGGAGCGTGTGCGATGATACCTCGAGCGCTCTCTGCGGGAACGGGAACCGGACCGCGATCTGCGCGAGTGTGAAGACGATCGTCTCCGTGGAGACCTGGAGAGACACAACATGTGAAACATTTTGAATATATGAATGATTCCACCAAATCAGCTTATCTTCATAAAATAGCATAGCTTTTTACATTAAAGGGATACTTCACCGATTAGCATTAAGCTTTGTATCAGAAACCCGGTAGTATTTTCGAATGACCGTGCTTCCCTCCCTCATGTCCCCCTGAGACGAGAGATTTCTGTATTGTGTGTCTGGAAAAAAACCTCAGATGACGCAAAAATCGTCATTTAGCATCATCAGAGGCTTTGTCCAGAGGCGAGAGACTCCAGCCAGTAGGAGGAGCTCGTCCCACATGTCTTCAACCCACCCATAGGGGGATCTCACGATAAAACGGCGTCTTTTCAGTTTCGAGTCGACTAGTAGCCTAGCTGTATCATTTCTTCCGACACTGCCCTCTGTAACCGGTAGGCGTGGCTTGGGAGTGGCCTCGTAGGGCAGCGAAGCAAGTGCATTCTGGGAGTTGTTGTCTTTCATCCACATGAGCCAAAAATACATTTTCTGGCTTTTCTCAGTCTAGAAGGCACCAACTTCTAAAATAATTTCACATTTCTACTACATAAATGACCCAATTTAAATACACATTCATCTTTCTAGTGGTGAAATATCCTTTTAAGACTAGGTCTGAAACAACTAATTGCTAAAATCAATAATGAAAATAATCCACAATGAATTTGATTATCGATTAGTCGAGACTATGCGCTGCCAACATCAGCCAGTCACATCGCTTTACAATAGTGAATAACACAATGCTATGGACATAACACAAATGGAAAACACAGAGTGAGCTGCTGCAGGAAAGGCACATGATCCAAGATGTCTGAAACATGCTTTATGAGCTCTTCAAACAAAAGCATAAGCATTTACAGCATCTTGCCCTGTTGTGCTTTGACAGATGCGTGTGATTAAAGCCCCTTTCATACAGAGATTCCGGAAAATACATGGATAATGTGGTCCGGGATCGTTTGATTTTGGTTCATTCACACTGCCAGTGATTTTCCGGAATCTGTGAGTGTGTTCACACACATACCGTAAAGACACGTGACGTCAGGATGTGACGTGTAACGTATGCGTCGAAAACATGTACACTAACGCATCGCGTACCGTTCCACAAAGCTGGCGAACGATCTCAGCTCCAGCGCGGATAGTAAGGAGCTCCTGGTCTCCGCTTCATTCCAGTTTGCAGACATTTTTTCGTTCTTTCTTTGTTGATGACAAACACAAACTTTCTTCTAAGAGCAACAGAGTCGCGCGATGGCACGTGCGTCATCACTACGACACACCCCTTACGGCATTGGTCCTGGCTTTTGTTCACACAGGACGCGTTCCGGGACTGATCCCGGCAATGTAACTAGGTCCCCATCCCGGCATCAATCCTGGCATCAATCCCGGGACGTGGGATTATCGGGTCGGGTCCCAATCTATTACTTCGGGTCCCGAGTCTGTTTAACATTGTGTAATACCCGAGTCGATCTGAGAACACCCAGCCGTGATCAGAGCCAGTCAGTGCTGTGCGTGTGTTTTCTAACTTGCAACTTGTAAAATTAGGATGAGTAAAGTGTGAGCCAGGAAATAAGGTGAACAAAAACACAAGCGACCCGAGCCGTCAGAACCAGAGAGGGCGGAGTTAACGCAAGCGCACAGTGATCATGAGTTTTCCTGCTCCTATTGTGTGCAACATTAAATGCAAACCAACTTCAAAATCAAATCTCAAAAACTGCTTGCGGCCTCGCACACTCATATTAAAATAACATATTTCAAATCAGCTACAAAACCTGAGATGAAAATTTCAATTTCGATACCGATACCTTGATTTCGATACCGGTTCCTGAACGATACTTTTTTCGATACCAATTGAAATCCATTTTAACAAGATTACATAACACATTACCTCAGAAAAACTTTGGTTTTATTTTTTCAGTTTGACTCATGCTCCTTAGCCATGGACATGGAGCATGGAGCTCATGCTCACCAAAGCTGAATTTGTTTGATCGTAAAACTTGTAATATTGTGAAATAGTATTACAATTTAAAATCTGTTATTTTATTTGAATATATTTCAAAATTTAATTTATTCCTGTGATGTCAAAGCTGAATTTTCAAAATCATTACAGTGTCACATGATCCTTCATAAATATGAAAACAGTTTTCTGCTTAATATTTTGGAAACTGATAGTTTTTTTTCATGATTCTTTGATGAATAAAAATTTCAAAAGAACAGCATTTATTTGAAACAGAAATCTTTTGTAACATTACACATGTTTTAAGGTCAACTTTTGATCACTTTAATGCATCCTTTCAATTCTGACTAACCAACAGGTTTTTGAAAGGCAGTGTACATTCAGTAGATCATTATTGCAATGCATCTTTTCCACAACTTTAGGGGGTTGGGACGCTTACACACTTCACGTGAGCCACGTCTCTGGGCGTAACCACGTAAACTATTGTTTTTAGTGCTTATTGGCTCACTGACGTTGACGAGTTAACCCCTTAGGTATTGAAATCAGGTACCGAACAACAAGTCATTGATCGATACTCGATAGTATCGAGGCAATTCGGTCGGTACCTACCAAAAGTATTGAACTCGGTACCCAGCCCTGTTTGGTCTAGACTCAGCTCAGACATGATCGCAAATAAGTAATGCTGACATCAGCAGCCGTGGCACTGAATGAGCAATCATTATTATAGTTTAAATGGCAAACAATCAAAGTTATTATTTTGCAAATTGACTCGAGATATAAAATTTGCCTATCGGGTCCAGTCGGGTCAAGGTCCAACTTTCAAATAACAGAAGGGTCCGGGTCTGTTTGAGTTTTTGGACCCGTTAAGCCCTGTGATGATTAATGCCTCTGACACGTGTTTTCCTCGGCGCACATCTTATATTTGATGGTTTATATCCTTATCAGTAAATGTTAGAAAGTCCCATGAGTATTTCCATTTTGCATATTCTGACAACAAGCAGGACTTGCTAAACTACACTCTTCAATGAACGAGCACCGGTGGGCGCAAGCGTGTCAAACAGACACAGTAGATTAGGGGTGAAATAATTGACTAAAATACACATTTTGCTAAAAAAAAAAAAAAGTTAGAAATTAAGTGTAAAAGTTTCAAAATATACATGTAACACGAGTAATCATATGTATGAGAGCACTAACATTAAAGGGGTGGTATAATGCCCTTTTCACAAGATGTAAAATAAGTCTCTGATGTCCCCAGAGTGTGTATGTGAAGTTTTAGCTCAAAATACCCCACAGATATTTTTATATAGCATGTTAAAATTGTCACTTTTAAAGGGTGAGCAAAAACGCACCGTTTTGTCTGTCCCTTTAAATGCAAATGAGCTGCTGCTCCCGGCACATACACTGGAAATTTCAAAAACTTTTAGCCTTTTATGTTCAATCCAGAGTCAATGATGGAGAGACTCAAGAAGAACATGTAGAAGCAACAGGACATTTCTGAATGGTTAGTTCATGAATTTATGTAGCGTATGTGTAGTTATCTTATAGTCATTGATTAGCATATTCTGTCATGATAATCTATAAACCGCGTTCCCGGGGGCGGGGTTTATGTAAATTTTAGGGTTGGTGATGTCACTAACCCGGGAGGAATGTCGTGTAGTCCTTATAAAGTTATTTCTTTAAAAGCAAATATCTCCCTTTGCTTTGAACTTTGAGTGTTGTGACTTTGCAGATGTTGTTTTACACACTTACAGCATTACACACTAACTAAAGTTAGAAAAGTGAAATCATAATCAACCACCCCTTAAAATGCACTATAGCCCATTAATGTAATATAATTACTACAGCATTTTCATATGAGTGATTCGAGTTTACAGTAAGATGAATTGGAAGTGCGCTTTAAAGACAGAGAGCAAAACTCTTAAGCATTTAGTCAGTGTTCAAGACGAGTGGAAATATATCAGTGCTAAACATAAACTTAGCCTCTAATCGAACAATTTATTAGCCAGTGGCTGATGATAGACATTATTTAATCACCTAGCATGAAAATTTAGTTGCATATGTGAGTGATTTACTAACATTGTAGAGGCTTTTTTTATTAAAGGACTCAGAGAACGTACCTTGATCCTGTTCGTCTGCCATGTCTTCGATCTCTCCCATCATGCACCGATCGTTCTGTCTCAGCTGAATCCTGAAATGGGTCAAAGGAATTATGCATGTGATTTTAGCCTCGCTGACGTGTAAATATGGGCAAACTGATTTTAGAATCATTTTAGCATTTGAGTTTCAATAATGGCTTGGACTGGTGAGGGATGTTTTGAGTTATTAATATCTCGATGTTCTGTACCTGTGGCTGCTGGGTTGTATTGTGCTGTATGATGTTCTCATCAAAGGTTTGAGGAGGGTTATCTGGTATCTGGGTCTGAACCATCGATGGGAACTCCTGAGGTGCCATCTGACCCTGGGATGGCACTTGACCCTGCGACACCATCTGACCCTGCATCTGTGTCTGGACGTGAGGAAACACTTTAATTTCACACAATATGTTTGACAAGTCCTTATTCTTTAAAGCTCTGTCGGCCAGAATAAATACCTGGTTAGCGATTTGACTTAGTAGATGAGCTTGCAGGGCTTGCTGTAATTCTGGAGGGAGGTTTCTGTAAAGAATGACAATGTTAATTAAATACCGGGGGGAATCAAATGATATTTCACTGTATGTGAACAGAGTTTATTCATGTCCTACATGGTAATGGGAGCAGCAGGGGCTGGTTCAGTCTTTTCCTCAACAGGTTCAGGTTCATCATCATAATCAAATCGATCCAGCAGAGACTGAGTCAAACCAGAAACACAATGTTACAGGCAGTGAATTAACAGATCCAAACCATGCGTTAGCTCTGTGGTTTCTATATAGTAGTGATGAGTAGTTCATGAACGATCCGTTCATTGCGTTTGTCACGTGACAAATGAACCAAAGACTCGGAAGGTAAAGTAATTACTTATGTTCCCTGTAAATTATTTTTGACTGCATTATAATGATTTCTTAATTCAGAATATGATCAAGATTGTGTAGGTGGATGTGTTCGGGGAATTTGCCTGTTAAAAGTATAACATTTAAAGCCCCTTAAATGAACGAAATGACTCGAAAAAAGATTCGTTCATTTTGATGAACGAGATCGAATAAGAGAGTCAGTAAAATGATCTGAACTTCCCATCACTACTATATAGCATAAGAACCGCTGATATATTCCAGATTCAACTCTATTTATTCCTTAAGTAGATGTACGAGGATGCAAGGGTAATGTCAAATGGTCAAACTGAACCATTCAGACGGTTTACCTTAGCTAATGATGGTTTCTGCTCAGTGGGCGGGGCCGTGGACTGAGGAAGCCCCGCCCCTCCGCCCTGCTGAAGAGTTTGGAGAAGCTGCTGTAACTAAAGCAAATAACTCAGATTAAACTTTTTTATAGCAATTTATGCACAGCACTTAATTTTTATGACTTTGAAAGTGCTTTATAAATAAAATTTGAGTTGAGTTGAATATTGTGTTACCTCTACGCCCCCTGTGCCCTGTAGGAGCTGAGCGACTGCAGCGAGGGGCATTGGGCTCTGAAGGTTGGGTACGGGTACGGGTGCTGGTGTTGGTGTTGCAGCTGCAATAAATGGTGCTGGTGCTAGTGCTGGTGCTAGTGCTGGTGCTGGTGCTGGTGCTGGTGCTGGCTCTGGCACTGCCATTGGCATAGCTGGAGGAGCTACAAAGAGCAATGAGAAGTGCAGTTTAACAACAGAGATCAGGCTTCAGTTTAAACCACAGATCAGCAAACTACAGGCTGCTAGTTTGAATATGAAACAGGTTACAGTAACTCTCGTAAGAATATTAAACAGTGACCAAAAGCAGAACACTATCCAAGGTATTTACATCAGAATTCTGCCAAATATATGTACTACCATCCAAAAGTGTAGGGTCAATATGTTTTTTGTTGCAGTTGTTAACATAAGAATGCATTAAATTGATCAGAAGTGACAGTAAAGACATTTATAATGTTACAAAAGATTTCCATTTCAAATAAATGCGGATTTTCTGGACTTTCTAATCATCAAAATAATTAACGATTTCCACATTTAACAGACCATTAAGTAGCACAGCATATTTGATATATATTATCATATTATAATGATTTCTGAAGGATCATGTGACACTGAAGACTGGAGCGAAGATGCTGAAAATTCAGCTTTGATCACAGGAATAAAAAACATTTTAAAACATTCACATTGAAAACGCATAATTGAAATTGTAATAATATTTCACAATATTACTGTTTTTGAATAAATGCAGCCTTGGTGAGCTGAACCATCACTTTTTCCATAAAAAAAAAAGAAATCTTAAAGACCCTGAACTACTGAACGATAGTGTAATTTAAATACTTTGACTCAAGAGGCCAGACACAAAACCTACAAGTTAAAGCATGATAAAAAGATGAGAAATTAGGGATGCATGATATATCGGCCACCGTATTGGTATCGGCCAATCTATGTTAATTTTTAATGTTATCTTTATCAGCCCGTTAAGAAAATGTGTCCGATACATTTAAGCCGATAAATAATGGATTATTTCCTTTAGCTGAGACACTTCAGATGCGCACTGTTCAACATGATGGTTCTGAATTGCATGAAATATGATCAAAAAATGGAAAATGGTCATATCGGCTTCATAAAATTTTAACGAGAACGTTGTAATTGTGTGCTTGGGACATGTCTTTTAATTGTGAGACTTTTGTTTTTAGAATCAGTCTCTCAAAATTGATAGAAAAATTCGGATTTAGATTTATCAGCCAATATATCGGTTTTCAAATGTAAAGAATTATCGGGTATCGGCCAAAATGTTCATATCAGTGCATCCCTAATACATCACACGAAAGAACATCACATGTATAAATCACATGTATGGTTTGTTAGGATAGGACTATATTTGGCCGAGATACAACTATTTGAAAATCTGGAATCTGAGGGTGCAAAAAAATCGAAACATTGAGAAAATCTCCTTTAAAGTTGTCCATTTATGTTGGCGATTGTGCTGGATTCACTCACAAAAATAAATGTTTTATATTTTTACGGTAGGAAATTTACAATATATCTTCATGGAACATGATCTTTACTTAATATCATAATGATTTTTGGCATAAAAGAAAAATCTATAATTTTGACCCATACAATGTATTGTTGGCTATTGCCACAGATATACCCGTGCGACTTATGACTAGAGCCAGACCGATAAAGGATTTTTAAGGCCGATACCGATACAAATATTTGGTGATTTAAAAATCCGATATTCCGATATATCGGCCGATATATATATTTTTTTTAAATCCAGAAACGTGTAACAAAATATGAACAGATTTTCCCTAACATTAGTTATTCGTAGTTATTTAAGAGTCCTCAGCCTTACTAAAATAATATAATGCAGTTTAAAAATATCGCGGCGTTCGTGACTCGACTAGTCGAGACTGTTTTCCAAGATGACGAATGCCTGAAACGCGTAATGTACTGTCTTTATAAAGTATCTTCTTATTAAACTGTCTGTACACTTACAAAGTTCTCAATGCTTCGGTTTGCATGTACCGTGTTAGTGTGAGGCTATTTTGAGCCTTGTTAGTGGTATTAACTACCGATTTACTTTTACTCTGTGCCCCATATACTAGTGTTATAAGATCATCTGTTTTTAAAGATAGCTAAAACTCTTTACATTCGAATTTTAATGAAAACGCATCCCAGGGAACGATCGACTCGGTAACCATGTGTTAATTACCCCTACAGTAACGCACACTTGGATTTCACACACGTGTAAAAGAAAAGCTAACTTTTATGCACAGGCTAGCTGCTATGTTTGATACTTTTTCTCTCTGTCTAAATGTTCACTCCTCGCGTGCCTAACTTACGTTTTACAATGCAGGGACTGGAACTACAGATATGCTAGTTATAAATACAGTAATCATTACTTTATTTAGGCAGAATAAGTTCGTTGTGATTTCCAAGCTCATTGATGTTAGCAGTCTTCCTTGTAGAGTGCCCTCTGGTGGACAAACTATGCAGCGCCAACACTCATAACATGGTTGCAGGGTGTTTCGTCCGCTTTTATTTTATTTTTTAAATATTCATTTATCGGCCGTTATAAATGCAGATACCGATAGTTTGGAAAATGCCTAATATCGGCCCGCCGATATATCGGTCGGGCTCTACTTATGACTGGTTTTGTGATCCAGGGTCACAAATGTGATCCAGCTGAAACATAAAACATATTTCTTGTGCTCATTTACCGGCAACTGTGGTTCCATTCTCTAAAACGGGCAGTAGTGGAGCTGTGGCCATGTCTAACAGCGGCTGAATGACGTCCATGCCAAACACATCGTTCTTCTGCCACAGAGTTAACACACGCAATATCTTCCCCTGCATTACAACACACAAAATCCATCAATATCATTCAGCTGGCTGCATTCACTGTAAAATCTGGAGGGGATTATTCAGTACCTTGTCATCGGCTGGGCACTGGAAAAGATTCTGAAATGTTACAGTGAAGTTTTTCAAAAACCTCGGACCAAACAAATCTTTGTCTGCGCCAAACTGATGCCGGGACTGTCGGATAATTGAGTCCACCACATAGAGACCAGGGACCTTTAGATCTGGTTTACACTGAGAGGACAAAAACAAATAAATCTTTACCTTCCCATAATAATAGCGATCATAAGCACGATAACGTTAATATATAGTTTATTACATACCCTCTTGATGAACTTCTCCACGATTTGAACAACGTGCTTGTAAAGCTAACAAAGCAAATAAATCATAAAATTCAGTCACAAAAGAACATTTCAACAAAAAAGTATCAAAACACCAATAACTATGAGATAATTAAAAAATAAATAAACATGAAAAAATTTCAATTTAAAATTATAATTCATCTCTCCTCTACCGTATATAAAATGTTTACATCAACATCAGTATATGATGTGCAGGTAAAATAAAGCTTTTAAACATTTTCTTAGATACAATTATAAAAAAATCTACACAAACTCAAAATATTAGGAACATGAAGCATAAAGACAAGTCAATTTGCTGCTAATTTATTAGGATCATTTTGTGAAACTCACAACATCCATATTTCTGTTCCGACTTACCTTGATAGCTTTGATTCCTGCTTTGGTTACAGACATCATTTTGGCTCGAGAGATCGGGGGAGTCATGTCCATCATGGACGACATCTACAGAAGAGGAACAGATGACACATTTACCCTCATCAGAAATATAAGATCAAAACTGAGAACAACATGACATTCAAGTTTCAGCTCGGTTTTCAGCTCGGTTACCGGCAATCTCAAACTCAAAAAGAACAGCTTGTGTTTACATAAATAATATCAAAATGAATATGAACATGCACTTAACCTCATAACAAAGTCAAAGAAAACGGCTTTTTTTCACCTCAAAAACACCATTATAGCACTCTATTAAATCACCTGAGAGTTGATCAGGTCTCTGAACCACTAGGGGGCGCCACGGATAATCTCTCTACATACGATTCTACGGTATTACAACAGCCAGGCAAAACTAGATATAATTAATGTAAAATATGATATCTCCATTATTTAATATCTGTATAAACATATAAGTGTGATGTGATCACTAAATGAAATCTTAATTAAGCGCAATTTCACAGCACGAACAGGTCGAAGGTCACTAGACAAACTTACTTTAATCATACTCATATCACATCTGCTTAACTATACTTAGGTTTTTATTTGACTATTTAGACGTTTGAGCTGCAAAAACAGTCTGATATTCATCCACTAATGACCAAAAAACGTAAACAAGGATTGTTTTGGAGGAGCTTAGCGCGCGCGCTCGGCTAATGGTAAAGGGTAAACGGCAAATAAAACGCGAATTCTCACCTCCCCGTTAAAGGCGTTCACCGCATCCATGTCCATGGGCGATATTAACTCAATATTTCTTTGAATATATCCTCCTGGATCCGAATAAACATGTGTAAACTGGATAATCGCGACGAGGCCGCATGAGATTGAAGCTCAGAAACTCAACACAACCTTCCGCGAGCGTAGAGACGCGTTGAGCGAGCGGGGACAGAGCGCCGCCCACCGGACTGGAGGACAACTGCACTACACAGACTGAACACCTCAGGGAACTTCAGTCACCCGCAGAAAATATACAGTAAAGCCACTATTTCATATTATATATATAGACTTAGACTTAGACTTAGACTTATCTTTATTAATCCTTTGGGATGACTCCCGCAAGGAAATTAAAAGTTCCAGCTACAGTTTTAGCAAGAAGAAAAAGGAAAAAAACAAAAACAGTACAAATTTCAAACAATACAAATTTTAACAATACAAACAGTATAAATTTACATACATATAACATTCATAATCATAAATTATTTTAAAAAGAGTCAATGTTGAGTCCAATGTTATAGTGATATGATGATATAGTGACCAAGCATAATATAAGTCCAGGTGTATATATATGTGTGTATGTATGTGTATATGTATATGTATATGTATATGTATATGTATATGTATATGTATATGTATATGTATATGTATTGTATTGTCTTGTGTTGTGTTATCCTCTCTGCCCTATTTCCTCCTCCCCCCAAGTGAGGAGTTGTATAGTTTGATAGCATGAGGGACAAAGGAGTCCTTAAGTCTGTTAGTCCGGCACTTGGGAAGGAGCAGCCTTCCACTAAACCGGCTCCTCTGAGTGCTGATGATGGTGTGCAGAGGGTGGCTAACATTGTCAATAATGTCCAACAGTTTATCCAGTGTCCTCCTCTCTGCCACCATCACCAGTGTATCCAGCTTCATACCAATCACAGAGCCGGCCCGCCTGATCAGTTTATCCAGCCTGTGGGTGTCCTTATTGGATATGCTGCTCCCCCAGCACACCACAGTGTAGAAAAGGACACTGGTGACCACAGACTGGTAAAACATGCACAGCAGTTTGCTGCAGATGTTAAAAGAGCGCAGTCTCCTCAGAAAGTACAGCCTGCTTTGTGTCTTCCTGTACAGATGGCTTGTGTGTATTGTCCAGTCCAGTTTGTTATCCAGCCACAATCCAAGGTATTTGTATGAATTAACTACCTCCACCTCCATTCCCTCCAGCAGGACCGGTCGCGGACTTGATCTGTTCCTCCCAAAGTTAACGACCAGCTCCTTTGTCTTAGAGGTATTGAGCTGTAGGCAGTTAGTGCGGCTCCAGAGAACAAAGTCCCCCACCAGACTCCGATACTCCTCCTCCCTATCACCCCTAATACACCCAACGATAGCTGTGTCATCCGCATACTTCTGTATGTGACACAGCTCCGAGTTGTAACAGAAATCCGAGGTGTACAATATATATATTTATATATATATATATATATATTTAAAGATATCATTTTACAGTGTTTTAAAATGATACACCTTCCAATATCAATGACAAAAAAAAAAAACATTTTATTTCTTTATTAGAATTATTTCTTTATTTGTTGTTTGTGTCACTCAGTTATGTTAAGTGTAACATAACTAGATCTATCTATCTATCTATCTATCTATCTATCTATCTATCTATCTATCTATCTATCTATCTATCTATCTATCTATCTATCTATCTATCTATCTATCTATCTATCCATCCATCCATCCATCCATCCATCCATCCATCCATCCATCCATCCATCCATCCATCCATCTATCTATCTATCTATCTATCTATTTAAATAAAAAAGATCAAATAAATAAATGCATTTTTTATGCAAGCTGTCATGTCAAGTGCATTTTCAAGTTCCTAGTTGGGACTTTTATTTTTAAAATACAGGCGTTTTCTACGTTGTTCTATGGGGCTTTTATTTTGAAAGAGTGTGACGCTCGAGCCTCGAGCCTCCGGATCCGATCAGACCCCTGTGATCATCAGCTGCGAGCATGCCGACAGTCAGCGTGAAGAGAGATCTGCTCTTTGAAGCTCTGGGACAAACATACAGTACGTGTTTAACTTTTATCAGGTGTATAAAGTGAGCGCATTCATTAGTGTGTTGTTAGCAGGGGAAATGTGCTCATTCATTGTGTGTGTGAGAGTGTGATTCTGTATGCATCTGTGGAAATCAAGAAGGAATATCTTAATAAAACAAGTTATATTCTATAAATCATTTATTCTACTGGCCCATCTTATCATCACTGAACAAATTTATATTGAGACTCAAAACGAATTTAAATTACATGCGATTCATTTCTCCAATGTGTCGCAGCGATTGCATCAGATTCTAACACTCTTAGATTTTAACCATTCTACCTAAGATTTTGTCTTATTAAATATGTATATTTTCCAGTCTGATGCTGCTTGAATGCAGTGATGCATTATTTCTTGTGGTGTTATTTTTATTCTTCCTTCATTTGAAAAGCTCAGATGTCAAACTGGAAGCCCATTGATGATGACGCCATCATAATGCGACTCATAATTTCTGCTTGAAATAATTTCTTTTATTTTCTATTCGTGTATTAGCGGATGAAGAATTTGATGAACTGTGTTTCGAGTTTGGCCTCGAGCTGGACGAAATCGTAAGTCATGTTTACAAGCTGATCAGATAAGAAGAAATGACAGGCCCTTGTTTTAACAAACATTGAACATTATTATTATTTATATATATTCTATCTATCTATCTATCTATATATATAAAATATAAACATATTTAAAAATATATAATTATATATTATAAAGACAAATAAATTGGTAAATTATATATTGTATCTTATAGTAAGCACTTATTTTATATATATATATATATATATATATATATATATATATATATAATATATATATATATTAATAATTATAGAAGATTTATATTAAGAATTGTATAATAAAATATGACCTTACTATAAGATACAATATATAATATACCAATTTATTTGTGTTCATACAATATATATATATGCTCTTACTAGAAGTTATAATATATGATATAACATACGAATTTATTTGTCTTTATAAATATAATTATATGCTTATAACAAAGTATATATTTATAATATCATCACAGAAATCAGACATTAGTTTTATAATAGTAAATAATTGTTATTTTTATTCTTCATATAGTCATTATGTTGATATGGATGTTAGTGCTTCTGATCAGTGCATAACTCTGTGTGTGTGTCGATGTGTAGA
Organism: Abramis brama; assembly: GCF_963993115.1. Lineage (NCBI taxonomy): Eukaryota > Metazoa > Chordata > Actinopteri > Cypriniformes > Leuciscidae > Abramis > Abramis brama. Next base: position 9,739,547 of record NC_139972.1, read on the forward strand.
CGTCAGAGAAGGACATCATCAGCCGTGAGCAGGGAGACGAGAAGGCGGAGGGGGCGTCCGATGTCGTGCTGTACAAGATCGACGTTCCCGCGAACCGCTATGATCTGCTGTGTCTGGAGGGTCTCGTCAGGGGTCTGCAGGTCTTCAAGGAGAGGTGAGGCCCGCGGGGCCTGTGGCTCTGCTGTCTGTCGGATGCCTTCATGTGTTTGATATGAGTGTGTTGGTGTTTCTAGGATGGAAGCTCCCCGGTATAAGTGTGTGAGTCCGGCGAATGGAGGAGAGCCTCAGCGGCTGGTCATAACTGAGGAGGTGCGTATCAGTGTCATATTTCACTTTAGAGGGTTAATTATATTGATTTTCTTAAGAGCTGAAGTACAGTGAGTGTTTTAAATTGACGTAGACGGCGTCTGTGAGGCCTCACGCTGTGGCCGCTGTACTGCGCAACATCACCTTCACTCAGGAGCGATACGACAGCTTCATCGAGCTGCAGGAGAAGCTGCACCAGAACGTCTGCAGGCCAGTCCACACGCTCATGCTCACCGCTGCTCTATGAGACGTTTCACTGCCAGTTCTGATGTTTTATCTCTGTGCTCGTGTCTCATCAGGAAAAGGACGCTGGTTGCCATAGGAACTCATGATTTGGACACCATCTCCGGTCCATTCACCTACACAGCCAAAGCGCCCGCAGATATCCGCTTCAAACCGCTCAATCAGAGCAAAGAGTACACCGCCACTGAGATGATGAGTCTCTATAAGGTGAGATCTGATTGGCTGTTATGGACAAATCAGGGGATGGATGGATGACAGTTGATAATAATAGCAAATAATAACAGTAAATTATGCATAATTACTCACTATCCACTGTGACTAGTGCTTTTGCAAAGTTACTAGCCACTTAGCATTTTTACTGGTTACAATTTTGACATCGATACCATGGGGGGAGAACTGCCATATAGATAATTTTAATATTATTTCAGAATTTTGCAGCAGGTATATTAGGCTGCTGTCCCTTTAAGACCTGGTGCATGGATCCATTATACTGTTTTCTTTCTCAGCTGTTCACCTTCACTTAAAACAACTGACTGTGTTTACATGAATACTCGCCAAGACCAGCATTTTGACATAATTTTTGAGTGTATTTGTCTGTTTAAGTGCAATACGCACCAAAAAAGAGTACTGAGAGGTGACTTTATGTGTGTGAGCACAAAATCTGTACAATTATTCGCAATCCCACGCCGAAATTCAAGCCCTGGAACAACAATAATATTCATCCGGAGCGAAATAAACGAGTGAGTGAAGGGAGGCGGGTTTGTGTGTAACTCGCTATCGGAGAGATGAGAGAGATCGAGAGAGATAGCCGGTATCGTGTTTCTATTCTGTGGAAAATTAGTATTAGAAGTGTTTCATATATTTCAGTATCGAAAAATCTATATTTTTGACAACACTACATTGCACTTAGTTTATTATTTCAGATGCCTTTTTAAAAGACTAAAATTGAAAAATGAAAAATATATGTGACCCTGGACCACAAAACCAGTCACACATTTTTTTAAATTGAGATTTATACATCACATGAAAGCTGAATAAATAAGCTTTCCATTGATATATGGTTTATGATAGGACAATATTTGGCCGAGATAAAACTATTTTAAAATCGAAACATTGAGAAAATCTCCTTTAAAGTTGTTGAACGTTGTTGAACGCGATTGTGCTGCATTCACTCACAAAAATAAATGTTTTACATATTTACGGTAGGAAATTTACTAAATATCTTCATGGAACATGATCTTTACTTAATATCCTAATGATTTTTGACATAAAAGAAAAATCGATAATTTTGACCCATACAATGTATTGTTGGCTATTGCCACAGATATACCCGTGCGACTTGTGACTGGTTTTGTGATCCAGGGTCACATATTATATATAAAATTGAACCTTCCAAAGTGGCTAGTAGGAGTGACTGCGTTACACACCACGGCTGAAATCTTTTATGAATACATGTAATGTCTTGCAGACTGACAGTCATCTGAGACACTACCTGCACATCATCGAGAACCAGCCTCTCTACCCCATCATATATGACAGTAATGGAGTCGTCCTGTCGATGCCGCCCATCATCAACGGTGAGTTAAAAACACACACACACACACACGGATAGAAATGCACACAAATACTCCATTTCTTTCTGTTCATCTTTAAGCTTTGTGATTTTGTTCTGCAGATCGATCTGTTTGTTTAAAGGACAACTCCGGTGAAAAATGAACCTAGGGGTAATTAACACATGGTCACCGAGTCGATCTTTCTCTGGGATGCGTTTTCATGATAATCGAATGTAAAGAGTTTTATCTCTAAAAACAGAGTAGCTCATAACACTAGTATATGGGGCACAGAGTAAGTAAAAGTAAATCGCTAGTTAATACCACTAACAAGGCTCAAAATAGCCTCACACTAACACGGTAACATAATGAGGGTCCCTACATGCAAACCGAAGCATTGAGAACTTTGTAAGTGTACAGACAGTTTAATAAGAAGATACTTTATAAAGACAGTACATTACACGTTTACAGGCGTCATCTTGGAAAACAGTCTCGACTAATCGAGTCACGAACGCCGTGCTAAGTGAGCTTGTTGATAGGAATTACGTTTGTGAAATCTCACTTAGCACGGCGTTCGTGACTCGACTAGTCGAGTCTGTTTTCCTAGATGATGTCTGTAAACGCGTAATGTACTGTCTTTATAAAGTATCTTCTTATTAAACTGTCTGTACACTTACAAAGTTCTCAATGCTTCGGTTTGCATGTAGGGACCCTCATTATGTGTTAGTGTGAGGCTATTTTGAGCCTTGTTAGTGGTATTAACTAGCGATTTACTTTTACTTACTCTGTGCCCCATATACTAGTGTTATAAGATCATCTGTTTTTAAAGATAAAACTCTTTACATTCGATTTTCATGAAAACGCATCCCAGGGAACGATCGACTCAGTAACCATGTGTTAATTACCCCTAGGTTCATTTTTCACTGGATTTGTCCTTTAAGTTTGGTATTTCTCTCTCTCTCTCTCTCTCAGGGAACCACAGCAAAATCTCATTAAACACAAAGAACGTTTTCATCGAGTGCACGGCCACAGACCTCACAAAGGTAAACCGCTGACGTCAAACATGAGCTTAGATTCTGTTAACTGATGCAGACCTCAGTGGGTATATTTTGTAGTAATATATATTGTAAAATCTCTGTAGCCTGAGAGACTGGAACTACAAGGTGCTTTTAAACACGAGAAACATGTTCTGTGTGTCTGCAGGCAAAGATCACGCTGGACATGATAGTGACCATGTTCAGTGAATACTGTGAGGAGCCGTTCACGTGAGTGCCGCTGTACAGACTCAGCTGTTTTATAGATCATTCAGTGTTGTTCAGCACTGAGATGTGCTTGTCTCTTTATGCAGGGTTGAGGCGGCTGAGGTTGTTTATCCTGATGGCAGATTGTGTGTGTATCCTGTAAGTATTCAGTTTTTAACTTAATAATAATATAATGAATATAGAAAAATGCTACCTGTATATATACACTACTGTTCAAAAGTTTGGGCTCAAAGATTGTTTTAGTTTTAGAAAGAAGTCTCTTATGTTCACCAGGGCTGCATTTATTTGACCAAAAATATAGTAAAAACTGTAAAAAATGTAAATATTATTACAATTCAAAATATCTGTTTTCTATTTAATTATATATTAAAATGTAATTTATTCCTGTGATCAAAGCTGGATTTTCAGCATCATTACTCCAGTCTTCAGTGTCACATGATCCTTCAGAAATCAGTGTAATATGATGATTTGCTGCTCAAGAAACATTTATGATTATTATCAATGTTGAGAATAGTTGTGCTTCTTCATATTTATGTGGAAATCATTTTTTTTTTTTAAATTAGCTGAATTAAAAAATTTAAATATACATCTTTTGTAATATTATAAATGTCTTTGTCACTTTTGATCAATTGAATGCATCCTTGCTAAATAAAAGTATTTCTTTCTTTCTTGAAAAAAAAGCCTTGCTGAACCCAAGCTTTTAAATGGTAGTGTATATGAATTAGAGAATTAAAGACCATTACATGCAACCCTACATTTGTCCTGTAAACATGTTTTTGGTTTATTTGTTAAATAACTGTCTTGTTCTACTGATGCTGTTAATAGAGCTTAACTTTTATACAGGACTAAATATTAAACCTAGATTAAAAATATAACATTCTCTTGGTTTAAGGAACAAAGCTTATTATTATTATTATTATTATAAAATTATGCCTTTTTTGAAAGTCATTCTGTTATTTGCTGACATTAGGAGCTGGCGTACAGGACGGAGACGCTGTCTGGGGACTTCGTCAACAAAAAAGTTGGGATCGAGTGAGCATATTTTAAACATCTGATCTCATTAGAGCACATGTCAAACTCTGTTCAGCTACAAAACCCCTGCTTGGCAGTTTCTAGAGCTATGAGTCCCAAATCACACCTTTAATAAGGCACTGTTTGAGGGGACAGCTGTTTGTAGTGGTGTCCCAAACCATAGTTATCGAGTGCACTCATTCAATCCCTTAATGCACCGCAATATGGTGCAAAATCAACAGCTACAGAATACCCAGAATGCACTGTGAGGGTCATGTTGAATGAATTCCCGCATCTCGCCACAAGATGGCGCTGCAGCGAATCATCCATTTTCCAACCGCTGGTCCAGAGTAAGGCAAGGCAAGTTTATTTATATAGCACATTTCATACACAATGGCAATTCAAAGTGCTTTACATAGAAGAAATTAAAATAATAAAAGGAAATAAGAATAATTAAAACAGTTTAGAAAAATAAAATACAGTACAAACAGTCGGACGAACAGTGGCACAGTGCTCATTCAGTAAATGCATAGTTAAACAGAAGTGTTTTGAGTCTGGATTTGAAAGTGACTACAGTAGGAGCACATCTGATCTCCTCTGGAAGCTGGTTCCAGCTGCGGCTGGCATAATAGCTAAAAGCGGACTCACCATGCTTAGAGTGAACCCGTGGTTCTAGCTGATATGATCCTAATGATCTGAGTGATCTGTTGGGTTTATATTCTGTGAGCATATCTGCAATATATTGAGGTCCTAGGCCACTGAGTGATTTATATACCAGTAATAATACTTTAAAATCAATCCTAAATTTAACTGGGAGCCAGTGTAAAGACCTGAGGACTGGTGTGATATGTTCATATTTTCTGGTTCTGCTCAGAATCCTGGCGGCAGCGTTCTGTATGAGCTGCAACTGTCTTATGGTGTTTTTGGGAAGGCCAGTGAGGAGTCCATTACAATAATCCACCCTGCTGGTGATGAAAGCATGCACAAGTTTCTCTAAGTCTTGTCTGGAAACAAAGCATCTAATTCTTGCAATATTTTTCAGATGATAGTATGCTGATTTAGTTATTGCTTTGACATGACTACTGAAACTAAGCTCGGAGTAATATATCATAGAGGGATAAATTCCTTTTTAATTGATTTTTAAACAGCAAGCACAAGCGGCAGCACTCAGTGTGTGGATTCACTCTCTCATTTTCATTCACTCCCTCAAGTGGATCATACGTGACCCTGTCACAAGTCGCACGGGTATATTTGTGGCAAGAGCCAACAATACATTGTGTGGGTCAAAATTATAGATTTTTCTTTTATGCCAAAAATCATTAGGATATTAAGGAAAGATCATGTTCCATGAAGATATTTTGTAAATTTCCTACCGTAAATATATAAAACATTTATTTTTGTGAGTGAATGCAGCACAATCGAGAACATAAATGGACAACTTTAAAGACGATTTTCTCAATGTTTCGATTTTTTTGCACCCTCAGATTCCAGATTCTCAAATAGTTTTATCTCGGCCAAATATTGTCCTACCCTAACAAACCATTCATCACTTATTCAGCGTTCAGACGATGTATAAATCTCAATTTGACAAAATTGACCCATGTGACTGGTTTTGTGGTCCATGATCCACATATTAGAGAAGTAATGTAGGGAATAGTGAATGAGGGCCCTTGATTCGCTGGTTCGGGTGTGTTTAGTTTGGGTTGGAGCTAAACTCTACAGGACAGTTGTCCATCAGGAGTTTGACATCCCTGCATTAGAGCTTTAACTTCTTTCTCTCTCAGCTCCGGTCTGTAGATTGAACCCTGATCACACTCTCTGTGCTCTTCGTTTAGTGAATCAGCAGAGAGCATCGCTCAGCTGCTGACCCGGATGTGTTTGAGGTCAGAGGTCAGCGGTGAGGGCGATCACATCCAGGTCGAGATCCCACCCACACGCTCTGATGTCATCCACGCCTGTGACATCATGGAGGACGCTGCCATAGCGTACGGCTTCAACAACATCGTCAGGAGCACGCCACGCACCTACACAGTAGCCAATCAGGTTCGCCGAAAAACATTCATGCTGACCAATCAAACCTGAGATCATTTTAAAGGTTCAGTGTTTATGTTACGGCGCTTACACGTGTGTGTTTCTGTATTTGCAGCTCCCTCTGAATAAACTGACAGAGTTACTGAGGCAAGACCTTGCAGCCGCCGGGTTCACTGAAGCTCTGACCTTCGCTCTGGTTAGAAATCACGCCTCTCTCTTATATTAAAGCTTATATTCTGCATAGTTTTTGCATTTTTCCCTCATATTCCACTTTCTATCTGAGCATTAGAATTAAATGGGCAGATTTGCGTATGTAAATTATCTTAATTTTTAGGACTGGGTAGACACAAGTTTCACAACCTCGATTCTGATTTCAATTCGATTCAGTATCAGTTTGTTTGGATGTATATCAGGTACAGTAAGAAATCCAAAACTATATAATTACTATAATATTAAAGGTTAAAAGTCAATTGCTATTTCTTTTTAGATATAATAATTAACTTATTGTATGCAAATATTTGAATGGCACATTAGGCAGTTTTTATATCAACTTTTTAATGGTATAATTATCTTTAATTTGTTGTTGAAATAAACTTTTAAAATGGTAGCTTTCGTATACACTTGTTTTTACGACAGATTTATTCAAACATGCATTAAATAAGACATCACTAACAAGTTGAGTAAAAATATAATATGTAATATAGTGAATATATTTAGCAAAATGCTCCTCTCTAGAGATATTACTATTAGATAATAGTAGTAATAATTACTCTCTAGAGATATTAGTACTAGAGATATGTACATACAGTAGCGGTCAAAAGTAATGTCCGGCCTATAGGAAAATTGACATCTTCACCCTTTATTCAAATATTATTAAATGTCAGATTTTGTAAGCATATTGCTTATGGTTGTGCTTGGAGTGAATTGTTTGATTTGTGACAATGAAAAAAATAATTTATGTTAATTTATGTGCATAGATTATGTTGTTGTATGCATTTTCCTGTGAGCTTTTTGTTTTTCTATGCATTTAGGTTTTTTTTGCTTAGAAAATAAAACCTGTAGCTGTAGTTTGCCCTTTTTTTACAGAATAATTTTGTCAGGTAAATACTTTAGTTTACCATTTTGCTCTTCCCTCATATTTAAAATATTTTAATAAATATATATTTTCCTCATATTTTGATGGTTTAATTAACATCAAGGTTCATTAAAAACAAACATCCCGTCCAGGACATCACTTTTGGCCACTACTGTATTTACAGTCTGTTCTATTGACATCTTTGTCTATATAGTCTTCTATATATATATATATCTCTAGAAGATAACACAAAAATAATACAATGACAAAAAAAACATATTTGTTACGTTGTCCTCGTGGCTGAATGCAAAAACAAATATACAGCCACCAATGTTGTAATTTGTTTTGCAAATCAGACTTTTATGGGCAGTCCTTTTAAAGTTGGCATGACATGAATCAGAAAAAATATTTATATATATATATACTCTTTTTCCCCCTCTCTCTGCAGTGTTCACAAGAAGATATCGCAGATAGACTTGGGAAAAACATAGCAGAAATCAGAGCTGTCCACATCTCTAACCCAAAGACCGCAGAGTTTCAGGTAAAACAAAAGATTTTTCTCAGATTTCTTGCATTTGTCCACTAGCGGGTGAAATCACAAGTTTAAATCAGTCAGTAGTAACTCAGACTGAGATTTGACTAACTAAACCTCATACTGACCTCTAGGTGGCGCGTACCTCTCTTCTTCCTGGCCTCCTGAAAACGGTCGCCGCCAACAGGAAGATGCCCCTTCCTCTCAAACTGTTCGAGATTTCAGACGTCGTCCTGAAGGATGAAACAAAAGGTGTGTTTGACGTCCTCAAATCAAGTAATGCGTGCTGATAAACGGTCTCTGAACTTGATCTGTCTCGCAGACGTAGGAGCCCGTAACAACAGGCGTCTCTGTGCCGTCTACTACAACAAGAGCCCGGGGTTCGAAGTCATCCATGGACTCCTGGACCGGGTCATGGAGCTGCTGGATGTCAAACCAGGCCGTAACCAAGGATACCACATCCAGGCGGCAGAGGGTGAGTCAGAAATGTTCAAAGTCGACATGATGTCCTTCCTCTGATCCTCTGAGTGAGATCAGTCTGTGCACCTGTTTTATGAGCTCTGAGTCATAATCAAAGATTTATTTTAGTCGTTAATATTTAACAGCGTTTATGTGCAAGCAGTAGGTCAGCAAAATGTAAATAGGATGTGTTATAGTTCCTTTTTTTTTTATTACTGGACACTCAGATGCTCATTTCCTCATTTTATTTTTACCTGATGGATGAAAAAGGCTAAAAGAGGCGGTTTCAAATTGTTTTCGTTTATTAAAATAAAGCAAAATATAAAATAAACTAAGCAACAATTATTAATGAATATAAATGTAGTTGACTAATAATAAAAATAATACTAAAATAACCTTGTGCACCTTTTTCCAAAGAATAGGAGTACTATTTAATTTATAGGGGTGTAACGATACCCTCATGTTATGATTCGATACATATCACGATACTGAACTCACGATATACGGTATTATTGCGATACACCAAGACATTTGGTAAAAGGTTAACAAAAAATGTACTGTTGATTAAAATGTTACATTGTGGGCGTAAATGAATAGTCTTGGACTTGGTGCTGAAACCCAATGCACAGGACAGTAGTGACACCAGAATATAAATATTAATGATTCTGAAGCTGAAAATACTGAATTATTTCAGACGAATATGCACTCTGTCACTGACTAGATATATTTAAAATAATGAAGGCCACTTTTTACTGGTAACATCAGACATTTAGCACTATCAGGACCCACAAATATTCCCCAATTGCATTATTATACATTATATTCAACATTATATATAGTAGTTTAATGCAGTACTGACACTAAAACTCTGCAAACTTAAATTTTTTCTCACACAGTAATTTTCATTTTGGATGAACTGTACACAATACAGATGGTCACTATCCACGATACATGTTGCATTTTTGTATTTGCGATATATTGTGGCACGATATATATTGTTACAGCCCTATTAATTTATCATTTTTCTTACAGACTCCACCTTCTTCCCTGGCCGCTGCGCTGAGATCTTTACACGTGGCAAAAGCATCGGACACCTCGGGGTCCTTCACCCTGATGTCATCAGTCGTTTTGAGCTGACCATGCCCTGCTCTGCCATCGATATCGACATTGAACCCTTCCTGTGATGTCATAATGCAAATGATCTTAGCCACACCCCTCCGGTTCGTCAGTGTCTTCGCTCCTCCTCCAGAAGCCTCATCCACACATTACTGGCTGTTTATCTTTAGGAGAATGAGTTATAGTCACAGCGGCATGTGTTACTGTATGTTCAGAATAAATCACTGTTTTAATAAACCTCAGCTTGTCCAGTGCTGGTATGTTATTCATGTATAACATATGTGTCCAGCATATTTTACAACATAGAAACAAATAAACATGGATTAATAAACCGAAACTGTTTACTTTTGTTGGTTTTTGCATGTATTTGGTGTATATGTCCTCTATTATGACATGCTGTACTTCATCTAAGCTTATACCCCTCATGTTGTGTTCGGGTCGTTTTGACCCCGGAGAGGATTTTTCCTGAAAATGCTAGTTAACGTTATCACATTGGAGTAAAGCTTACTGACTTTAATCACCCAGGATATAACTACTTGACAAATTTTATTTTTCAAGATCAACAAATTCTTGTTACACTTGTTGTGTTCCTGGTCAAAAATGACCGGCCTGATATTTTTGTCAGCTTGTTTTCTGTCAATTAGCACAGGTTTTGTATTTCTTTTTGGATCTGAGTGGTTGTAAGCCTCATTGATCTGAGCTTATTTTGGCCAAATATGGTCATTCAATTAAAATGAATGAGGGAGATAATAAATAAGAAACATTTAGTGTTCAGAAGCCTGTTCACATATTTACATGTGTGGTTGCAAAGATAAAATCTTCGGACCTGTACATGCATGGATGGATACACACAACCACACACACACACATTCATGTACACAAACAAACTATTTTTGAGTTTTATAGGCATTCTTTTTCACAGAGAGTAACTTTATCAGATCAATGAGGCCTACGATTAAACAGTTTCAAAAATAAAAACCAAACCTTGAAAGAAAACAAGTTGACAGAAAGATTTAAGTGTGACCACAAGTGTGACTGCAATTTTTTTCTTTATTTTGGATGGATGGATGGGATTGATTGATTGATTAGATGGATGGATGGATGGATGCCCATGTTCCTTTCACCCTCCTCACAGAAGAGGAATCACAGACTTACATAATAAGTATGCAGTAAATAACATTGAGACAGTGCACTTACTCACATGCTAATGATTCCTATCATGGCTGAATGAAGAATGAAGGTGTGTTAACCTGCATGTCTGTTAAAAGCATGTGGAGCGTGTCCGTATGTGTATCAGGGTGTTGAAGAACTCCAAATGCACTGATGTTGAATGCCTGTGTCTGACTACAATTAATCACAGGTATATTGAAAGTGACTTGTGCATGTGAATATATTTCAGCTGTAACTCATTAAACATGAGTCTAGATCAGTGATCAACAAACCAAAATCTAAGCATGTGGTTTGAGATGGCAGATGAGAGGAAGTGTCTGGTTGAACAGGTTATCAGACGGACTCTTATCTGATTTCCAGCAGATACACGGTCATAGACAAATAGTAGGGCGGTTAAGCGCAAAAATCGATCACTTTGCGATAAAAGCATCAGATTTGGTAGGAAGGCTCACAAAGGGGGTCTGATCAGATTTAGGACCGTAGGCGCTTGAAATTTGACCCCTGGGGGTCATTTTTCAAAATGGCCACCAAATATGGATTTCGTAAAGGGAAAATGGATTAAAAGCTGCCAGAAACATAAAATGCAATAACATATTTCACCATAAATACATGTAAATATAAAGTCTTTAAACTTTAAAATATAAGATATGTTTTAAAATTTGCTCCTGTAATACTAAATATTACTATACATGGGTTAATTAATTATCTGTAAATTCATGTTATGTGATCAAAATTAGACATCACAGTGACAAGTGATTAAGAGCTGATCTTTGTCTGGTCTCTACCAAAGCAATTCACCAATGGTGATACAAAAAGGTCAACTGTTTTTAAACAGCTGACATGGAAAGAGACACGCAAGCTAATCCACCACAGCAAGGCGCCAGCTCATTAGGATTAGGTTTTTTTTTGTTGTTGTTGTTTTTGTCTTTTTAATGTAGGCCTGCATAACAAGAAACAGAACAAAGAACCAGTAGTTCAACTCTTCAGCAGTTGAGCTTTGAATATTAACACAGTCAGTCAGTTATTTGTGTTGGGGGATCAGTATATCCAGGATTAAATAATTTGAAGGTTTTAGCCATTGCATTAGATCACAGTAGTTCTTGTGTAGTGGTCTTGTAGTTTTAGTTTTTCTTAAGAAGTGGAACTGTATTTGAGGTCTACTACTAACTTAAAAGATGTGTGCTAATAACATATTTAAAAAATAAAATATTGGCTACTCTATTTCACTTAACTGGCACAAAAAATATTAAATCGATTGACTAATTGTGGTAATCATGCTAATCGTGCTAATTTACGTTTTTCTTGTGAGGAAAACTCGGTCTACAATAGGCCTACCTACTAAACCACTTGCAAATAATCCAGCAGGACTCAACAGTTCTTACAATTAATATTTCTAGTCAAGGTGAGAGCATTTGGAGAGCAAAGAATTGACTGAGATTAGCTTTGGGTGGTATAAACTAGCCGTACAAGAGCACAGAGTTACAATGAAATAAATAGGATGAATTGCAGCTAGTTTAGATAACCAGCCTAAATGAAATTCTGTGGAAATGTACACCTACTTTATTTCACAGAATCCTAACTCTAAATTCCTGCAGACTAAAATCTATTTTATGTTATATTTGCCTGTCTGAGTTATGTTTGCTTACTTGCAGTATTAGCCTACACTATTTTTACTGAGTAACAGTGAGAAACACATTCAACTGACTTTGCCTTTATCTCACTTGTAGTCAAGAGTAAAACATCCCACCAGTTCCCTAGATTTTAAAGAGAATAATATTCAACTGTGGCCACCACAAGATGAAACCTACTGACTGAATAAGGAGGAGTCACTGACAAACTACCAAGTAAAAATGATGCGTATTAGTATATACACACAATTTAATAGTAAATATTTAAATATACATTTAAAAAGTACATAATTTCTGATAAATATCATAACCTCTTTCCCTTTTTGTTTAAAATGAACTAGATTGATTAATGATCAAATGTGTAACTTTTTTAATTGTTAATTTCTGTCGTCTATCCATTATGACATTATGAAATCCATATTTGGCGGCCATTTTCTTAAAAAAAATATATAATATAATATATAAGCTATCTTATATTTTAAAGTTTAAAGACCTTCTATGTGAAAGTGTGCTCATATTTACATGTATTTATGGTGAAATGTGCTATTGCATTATATGTTTCTGGCAGCTTTTAATTCATTTTCCCATTACGAAATCCATATTTGGCGGCCATTTTGAAAAATGGCCGACATGGCCCCCAGGGGCCAAATTTTGAGTGCCTACGGTCCTAAATCTGATCAGACCCCCTTTGTGAGCCTTCATACCAAATTTCATGCTTTTATCGCTAAGTGATCGATTCTGATGAAAATCTGCTGCCCCACTAAAAAGAGTTTGCATGCATTTGAATGAATGGTTTTCATTATATTAAAACCCTAAAGCTTCAGTTTATTTGGTTTTATAGGTTCCCATACGTCCATTTGTATTGTTTCATATATTTAATGACTTTAATATTATCCTATGTGAAAAAGTTGAGTAGGTGTGTCTAAATGCCTTCAGTGTCTGAATTACAACCGTAAGAATGAAAGTGAATAGAGGCTATTATGGGTGAGCTTTGTGTGTGTAAGGATGGTCTGTGTGTACACTGTATTTGTAAGGGTTTGTGGTTACATGAGAGGCGTGTTTGTGGTTTCTGTAGTGTTTGTCATTCTGGTAAACCGTCTACACAGCAAACATTCCTCAGCACATTAACACTTTAAAAATGCAAAGCAAACAAATGGAGAAAACAGAGGGACAACCCTTTCTTGAAGCCATTTTTACAGTGTTTATTCATTCATCTGTAAAAGCTCATAAACACACATCCTGAGTGTCAAAACCGGCAACTCAAGTACCATGTTCTTCAGTATTTTGTAATAAATATCAAATGTATAACTATATGTTAAAATAATAATTGTATAACAAATATTCATATAGAGTTGAGGCAGACAAAGCACTTTATAACAAGTATTACGTGTTAGTAAAAATTATGTCAAAGATATTCTGTGATCATGTTAAATTACCGTCTGATGTCACAACTGAACCTTTTTCCTCCAAGACCAGAGTTAATGTGCGGTCACATTTGCCATATTTCAGCAAAGTTACACAGGCAAAAAAGGTCCACTGTGTATTGTCAATAGTGCAGAAAGCACAGAAGTCACTTTCAAACCAAGCAACCTTCTGTCAGTGGTGAATTTTTGAAACCACCGCTGAGCTTCTGAAAAAGACCATTAAAAACCCATTTAATAGGCAAATAGGCCTAAAAGCTTCTAAAAAAATTCACAAGGACATATTACTTGTGTATTTTATGTTGTGAAATAGAACATAAAAATTTATTTTTCAGGCGTTTAACTAAAAACCAATTGACTTTGGAACAATGCAACTGGAAGCAGAAAAAAAAAAAAAAAAAAGTAAAATGCGCTAAAATGCTAAGTAACGCAAAAATGCTATGTAAAATGTCGACTTCCATACACAAAAACAACACCACCACATTTCAGGGTTTTAGGACTGCATCACACTATAGCAGACGAGAAGTAATTTTTCAAATGATTTGTTTATGTTTCCGATTTAATTTGGTGATTCTTGTGGTGCAGAAATTACACCCTTCACCTTTAGCTTGTATTTAACTAAGAATATTCCTTTAAAAATGTAAGCGAAACTACACTAAAACATCCACAAACTGTTTTCAAAATCTTACAAAATGCAGTTGTTTTATCTAGCAGGTTTAACAAATCCTGTTTAATATAAATGTGCTAGCCATTTCTGGACAAAGACCTATGCGAATTTCTCAATGAGAATTAAAGCTGCATGAATAATCGTATAAAACACCCACGTGATATCATACTCCTAAACGACAAACGATTCGTCTGTCTATTAAACCTTTGACAAAATCACACCAGAACATTCAAATCTGCTGCCGAGACAGAGAAAGATGTATAAGTATGAAACGGCTTCACAAACCACACAGTTAAAATATATTATGTTAAAAATATTCATATAATCAGAACTGGGATATTTATAGTTCGGATATAAACACTGATGTCTACGGTAGCGATCAAAATAGAGCAAATCGCCTTTAGAAAGTAACATGGCGCTTCAAATAACGGTAATATCAATTAGATCATTACACCAGTAGGTGGCGACAAGTGACTGTTAAAAACATGTATTAGTCATTGAATCATTCATTCAAGATATTCGTTCAGAAAACGCTGATTCATCCAGTAATGAAACAAGTGAAGTATTTATGAATTAATGAATGAGGTCATGAATCATTCACTCATTCAAATTTTAAATAGACTGAGCAAATAACACTTTGTCAGAACCTCTAGTAAATTTCATGTTGTATTGGTTTAGTTAGAAAATCTTGATCTGTTTTGTCGTGATTCTCACTTTATCCAGAACCGTGCAGCTCGACTGAGTTCAAACTTGCCTGTAAACACTGAGAAATTACACAGAATTTCCCAAATCCCAAAGTCCCATCATCACAAACACTCTGTTCACCATGATACTGTTGACCAGTCCGATGGCAACATACGTGCTGAACTTATACGGCACTTCGATCTCTTTCCTCCTGCGTGCGTCGACGTCGCTCACAGACGCGCCGTAAATCCGGCAGAGCACCCGCAGGCTCGCCCAGCGCACCGTCTGCCGGGTCAGGACCAGCATCGCTAACCCCACCAGGAACCGTGCCACACCGAGGACCACGGCGGCAAGGGTCAGAGGTGGCAGAGTCACTGGAAAAGGCCCGGCTAGGTCAAAGGTCAAGCCCAAACGCTCATTCACCCAGTATCCGACTGAACATCCCGCACTGCATGCTAAAATGATGGTGGTGTCCCCGCGTGTGGTGGTGTAATGGTCTAGCTCTGGGTACTTGTAGGACAGGAAGAGGGGCAGTGCCAGCGCCACGATGGGGGAGACGGGGCTGTGGAGTTGAAGGAGGTCCACGGTTCCCCAGAACGGGTACGACACGGCCATGATGACGGCTGAAATTACAACGCCACAAATCACATCCTGAGAGGGAGAGAGAGAGAGAGAGAGAGAGAGAGAGAGAGAGAGAGAGAGAGAGAGAGAGAGAGAGAGAGAGAGATTCACTTTAGCTTCCTGTCATTAGTATCCGACTCTGTAATTCTAGATTCATGCAGCTCAACCGGTTTTATGTACCGTCATACTGACACTATAATGCAGTTTTTATGGCATTATTATGAAAAATTTACTAATTTTCTAGCTGGTTGTGAGAGTGGTTATGTTGCTATGTAGTTGCTAGGGTGTTCTGAGTGGTTATGTTGCTATGTGGTTGCAAGCTGGTTGTAAAGGTGTTCTAAATAGGTTACGTGTTGCTATGGGGTTGCTATGGTGTTCTGAGTGGTTATGTTGCTATGTGGTTGCAAGCTGGTTGTAAAGGTGTTCTAAATAGGTTACGTGTTGCTATGGGGTTGCTAGGGTGTTCTGAGTGGTTGTTAATGTTTTGCTATGTGGTTGCTAGGGTGTTCTGAGTGGTTGTGTTGCTGTGGTTGCTAGGTTATTCTGAGTGGTTGTTAATGTGTTCATGTTTTTAGCTGGTTGCAAGGACGTGTTCTAAATGGTTGTTAACATGCAGCTATGGGGTTGCTAGGGTGCTCTGATTGTTAATCTTGTTGCTATGTGTTTGCTAGGGTGTTCAGAGTGGTCGTTAATATTTCTAGCTGTTTGCAGTGTGTTCTGAATGGTTGTTAATGTGCTGCTATGCAGTTACTAGGGCGTTCTGAGTAGTTTTTAAGATGTTTCTAGCTGGTTGTTGGGGTGTTCTAAATGATTAACATTGTTATGGGGGTTGCTAGGGTGTTCTGTGTGGTTACGTTGCTGTGGTTGCTGGGGTGTTCTGGTTGGTTGTTCATTTCTATGTGGTTGCTAGGGTGGTGAGTGGTTATGTTGCTATGTGGTTGCTAGGGTGCTCTGTGTGGTAATCTTGTTGCCATGTGATTGCTAGGGTGCTCTGAGTGGTTATTAATGTGTTGCTATGCAGTTGCTAGGATGCTGTAAATGGTTGTTAAGATGTTTCTAGCAAGGGTGTTCTAAATGGTTTACATGTTGCTATGTGGTTGCTAGGGTGTTCTGAGTGGTTGTTAATGTTTCTGGTTTCAAGGGTGTTCTAAATGGTTAACGTTGTTATGGGGGTTGCTAGGGTGTTCTGTGTGGTTACGTTGCTGTGGTTGCTAGGGTGTTCTGGTTGGTTGTTAATGTGTTTCTATGTGGTTGCTAGGGTGGTGAGTGGTTATGTTGCTATGTGGTTGCTAGGGTGCTCTGTGTGGTAATCTTGTTGCCATGTGATTGCTAGGGTGGTTATTAATGTGTTGCTATGCAGTTGCTAGGATGCTGTAAGTGGTTGTTAAGATGTTTCTAGCAAGGTTGTTCTAAATGGTTTACATGTTGCTATGTGGTTGCTAGGGTGTTCTGAGTGGTTGTTAATGTTTCTGGTTTCAAGGGTGTTCTAAATGGTTAACGTTGTTTTGGGGGTTGCTAGGGTGTTCTGTATGGTTATGTTGCTGTGGTTGCTAGGGTGTTCTGGTTGGTTGTTAATGTGTTTCTATGTGGTTGCTAGGGTGGTGAGTGGTTATGTTGCTATGTGGTTGCTAGGGTGCTCTGTGTGGTAATCTTGTTGCCATGTGATTGCTAGGGTGCTCTGAATGGTTATTAATGTGTTGCTATGCAGTTGCTAGGATGCTGTAAGTGGTTTTTAAGATGCTTCTAGCAAGGGTGTTCTAAATGGTTTACATGTTGCTATGTGGTTGCTAGGGTGTTCTGAGTGGTTGTTAATGTTTCTGGTTTCAAGGGTGTTCTAAATGGTTAACGTTGTTATGGGGGTTGCTAGGGTGTTCTGTGTGGTTACGTTGCTGTGGTTGCTAGGGTGTTCTGGTTTGTTGTTAATGTGTTTCTATGTGGTTGCTAGGGTGGTGAGTGGTTATATTGCTATGTGGTTGCTAGGGTGCTCTGAGTGGTTATTAATGTGTTTCTATGTGGTTGCTAGGGTGGTGAGTGGTTATGTTGCTATGTGGTTGCTAGGCTGTTCTGATTGGTTGCTAGGGTGTTCTGAGTGATTGTTAATGTTTCTAGCTGGTTTCAAGGGTGTTCTAAATGCCTGTTAACATGTTGCCATGTGGTTGCTAGGCTTTTCTGAGTGATTTCTGAATGGGCAGCTGACCTGCAATGTGATATGCTAATCTCCATCTAAAACTACACATTAATGCAACATTTAATGCCAAACTAAAATGATAAACAGCATCTTTTAAGCATGTAAGCAAACGTTTGCCTTCGCATCCACCAATACAACTGTGCTGTATTAAAAGAACTAGAGGTAAAATCTACTGAGACTATATGAATTATACAGGAGTTTAAATTTTTCATAATCAAACGCAAAAGTGCATGTCCATTTTAAAGTGTCTCTCTCTTCCAGACTCACCAGAACCGAGTGCATGCCGGTGTAAAGACGACTCAGACACACCAGTGCAGACAGAACCACAGCCACAATCAATCCCAGCTCAAACGGGAACTAAGACGGGGGAAAAAAACACATTATTAAACAAACCGTTCACTCAAAAAATCAACATTCCAGCACATTCGTCAAAAGCGGCCATATGTGAATGTAATTGAACCTCTTCTGTGTGACTGAACATGAGAGAAATAGTCAGTTTATTGCATCAATAAACTCAAAACATCCTCTCTTTTCTTCACCGTCTCTTCCTCTGTCTCTTCTAATAACATCCCTTTCTCTCCTGACATGTGCTCCTCCCACTGGTTTTATTCAGGACTCTGTTAATCACTGACAACATGTGAAGAGTCTGTAGATATTCATGAAGCTTCCCAGCCTCCTCTGTTCTGTCTTACTCCATCCATCTCCCTGTCCCTCCATCTGTCCATCCCTCTCTCCTTTCCTCTCTTTCTTCCTCTGTCAGCTGGGGGTCTTTCACAGGAAGTTAATGAAGAACGTTTTCTGAATGGGCTCAATGGATTCTGGGACAGTAGAGCATGTATTATTGACTGGAATGGCCTTTTTATTCTTAAATCATACACACACAGCTCCTTTACGTACAAAGAATCGTTTTTCAAATCAGTCCATCCTTTTATGGAGCTAAAAGCTAGTAGTCGAGATTTCAATAAGATTTTTAATGTTTATAACAGAAGTCTGTTAAATGCTGAAATAAACCGTTTTCTATTTAAATATATGCTAAAATGTAATTTATTCCTGTAATCAAAGCTACATTCCCAGCATCAATACACAGTCTTCAGTGTCACATGATCCTTCAGAAGTCACTGAAAACAGTTGTGCTGCTTCATATTTTTGTGCAAACCATAATTCTTTTGATGAACAGAAAGTCCAGCATTTATTTGAAATGGAAATATTATGTTATATTATAAATGTCCTGTCACACTTTCCACACAAATTTCCACTTTCATCAACTTAATAAATAAAAAAAATAATAAATAAATAAATAAATAAAATCACATTATGGAATAAATGTTTTTCTCCAAAACCATTGGCCACAAATATTGGCACCCCTAGAATTTTTTTTACGAGTAAAATATCTCTGAAGTATATTCCCATTAATATTTACCTTCTTTTTTTTTTAGCACACCAGGGTGACTAGGAACATGAAATTGTCTAGTATAAATATGAGGAAACACAAAGAATATGGTTCTGATGTGCAGCAAAGATTGTTGAGCTTCACAAAATAGAAAGTGTTGTAAGAAAATGGCTAAAGCATTGAAAACCCCCATTTCCACCATCAGGGCAATAATTAAGAAGTTGTAATCAACAGGAAATGTTACGAATCTGCCTGGAAGAGGACGTGTGTCTATATCGTCTTAATGCACGGTAAGGAGGAAAGTTTGAGTGGCCAAAGACTTGTGGCCAATATAAAAGTGCCAATATTTGTGGCCAAAATGTTTTGGAGAAAAACATGCATTTCATAATGTGATTTCCCCCGCACTTTCAATTCTTTTACTTCAATGAAAGGTTTGATTTTTGCACATTTTTTGAATGAAAGATCAAAAAGATAAACATTCAGATTTATTTTTTTCCAGACATTTTTGATAATTTACCGGGGGTGCCAAGAATTCTGACCACAACTAATATATAAATACATTTACAACTAATTCACAACTAATAAAATTACACTCTTAACCAAAATTTTACGTTTTGTTTTTTTAGAATGTTTTACTTCATCGGAATGGTACGAAATTTTGTAAAGGTTTTGGCACTTGCTATGTGAACGCAAAAAAAAAAAAATCATGGACATCACTGGACAAAAATAGTCGCACTTGTACTGTTTGCAGTCACAAATGACAGCACTGGAATTTCTATTATATAAGCGAATATCTATTGGAAACGTTTGGTACTGCGCCCAAACAAAAT
>NC_139972.1:9764730-9782230 GCF_963993115.1 Abramis brama
AAGGGTCAAATTTCATCCTTTTACTCCACAAATCCAAAAACATAGATGTGTCAACAAATCCCTCATTAACAAATAGACGCACACACACAAAAAAAAAAAAAAAAAAAACATAAAACAAGGTCATAGATCACTGTTTTCCAGAGACACAAAACTGTTTCGGCTGACTAAATCTCACAAATGTTGATATTCAGATGAAATGTGAAAATAAAAAATGACTAGTACTGAGATGAGATTTTGATGAGATCTATGGTCAGAAGAAAAAGAAAAAAAGATATTTTCCCACGTTACCCTATTCTATAAGTGTAGCCTTTAGGAAACTCTCAGAAATGTGTTCTGGTCAAGCTCAGGCACTACGACCTGATTCGGGTGAGTATTTACACAGTGCTCAACTGCTCAGTCACGGTTATCTTACATGAGGGACACAAAAATCCCAGTTGTTCAAAAAGTTTAATCTGGAGGATCAGAATGATCCAGGTTTGGGAATCCCGCATGTTTTGCTTTATCCAGGATCAGGTAATCCATCTTAATTCTGAGCTGGATTTTCAAAGCAAAACTGGATTGGATAACCTTGATCCAGATACAATCTTTTCCAGACAGAAAACATCACAATATAACAACAACACAAACATTTCTTTTAAACGCAGTGTTACATCGTGTGACGTATTGTTGGTGTTGTTCTTGCCGTCTAATGTTGTATTTTCCTTCTCTGAGGTTGCTGAATGCTTACATCTGCATTTGCTGGTTATCAACTAAACTCCCTCCATTGGCTCCTGTGGGAAGAAGCCCAGCAATAAAAGCAGCCGAAGAAGCACAGCAAGCAGAAACTCTGAGGTTTCTGTCCTCATGTGGACTGTTGCTTTTCTTTTAGTTTGATGCCAAACAGTTGATATGAGGTGTTTGTTGAACTGGTTCTTTTAACGGTTAAGTCTAAAATATGTATAGGCCACACTATGAAACAAACATTGCATTATTTGACCAGTTTTATAGTTTTCTTAACCTACATTTTGTTCCTGAAATCCACCACATGAAACTACCCTTTGACTGGGATCAGGAAGAGGAATCAAGGTATAGGCAAATCTGAATTTTTTTTAACATACTAATCCAAATCCAAACCAACACTGGATTACATGATTTCAGAATCTTTTTTTTTCAACCCATTTTCAAGATTTGATCCAATAATAACGGACTGATCTGATCATATTTCTTCTGAACAACTGGGCCCTGGTGTTTCTGCTGTTAAAACATACTCCCTGACTGAGAACCATTCATTTAAACATGTTTTGTTTGACTAATAAAAAGAAAACAAATGAAGAAAAGTATTTTTAAATAAATCTAATTGTCAGTTTTTTTCACATCAGAAGTTATTAGCAACTGGAAAAACATGTCATAAATGTGATTTATATCTTTTAAAATTGTGAGATTTATATCCAATAAGAACACCAGGGTTGTATCATGAAAAAAAAAAAAAGTTTATTTGATTGAATGGAGGGTGTATGAGAACTCTGGGAATGAATGCACCTGAAATAGTGGGCAAGTCACCTGTTTCTGGTTTATTAGTTTCCATGACAACAACGTGAGCAAGCCAACAAACAGGTAAATGACTCACAATGGAGAATAAACACGGTTAAATGGCCAGCTTTTATTTCCATGAAGTCGGTAATGTTTTATGGAGGGGAAAAAAACAAAGAGATGTTTGGACAGCAAAAAAAGAGTTAAATCTACTGACGTAAACAGCATCCTTTAGCAGAAAGGCTCGTGCCGTTTGACCCGTACGCGTGTCTGACGCTTTGATTGAGGTGTGATTCCCGCGTCCCGCATCTCTCCGGGCTCGGTCGCACACACACATCGGTTCTGGATGAGAGAGAGCAAAGCATTACATCACCTCCCTTCCGGACTGGAACGATACGGTTAATTATTTAGGCTACTCAGCGTGCACGGAGACTAAAAGAACCGTTTTTAAAAAAAGGCCTTACACAAAAATGTCCGGGTTTAACGGGAGCACGGGCTTTCGCTGACAGGATAAAGAGAAGAAAAGGCGGCGCGCGTGACTGCCTCGCGCCCATTGTGTCGAGGATGTGAGGCAGCGCGAGATGCCATGGCAGATAACGGGTCGGAGCCGCCTGCTCTCCCGGCACCAAAGGCGTTTCCCTACGAGGAATACGAGTGCAAAATCTGCTACAACTATTTCGATCTCGACCGTCGCGCGCCCAAGATCTTGGAGTGCCTACACACGTTCTGCGAGGAGTGTCTGCACGCGCTGCAACTGTGCGAGGAGCGGCCGTGGCGCATCAGCTGCCCCGTGTGCCGCCACCGCACGTCCGTACCCGACTACCGGATCCAGAACCTGCCCAACAACACCAAGGTCACAGAGGACTTCCCTCTGTACATCGACTCGGACCCTGTGCCTCAAGATGCCCTTCCGCCGCACCCGCCTCCGATGCACCCGGCGCTCGTGGCGCTCAGGCGCGAGGAGGACGCGTCCATCATCGCGTCCACCACGACGGTGTCCACCGCGACCACGCTGTCTCAGGACTCGGTCTCGCGCTACGAGAGCTGCCGCAACTGCAGGCGTCTCGCGCTGACCACCGGGTGCGTGTGCGTCATCTTCTCCTTGCTCTCCATGCTCGTGCTGCTCTTCATGGGCCTCATATTCGTGCACAGCCACGGCGGGCCGCCCTCGCCCGCGGGACCCCTATGTCTGTCGATCGCGAGCATCCTCGCCATGGTGTCTGCGATGGTAACGTGGCTCCTCTACTGGCTCAAAGACAGACCGGAGCACGAGACGGGCCGCTCCTCTGCCTCCACTAATGCCAGCCGGAGAAACGCGTGACAGAAGATCTGCATCAAGCCCTCTCAGCTTTTATTGCTTAATAGGCAACCAAGTAGTTTCTTTTTATGTTACTATCAATATCTTTTATAATAGTAGGCATGTATAGCTACAGTAAATACCAACAATTTTCACTCAGAAATTGCTAGTAAATTTCACAAATAATTATAATTACACGTGACATTTTGAGACAGACTGAAATAGTAGGCTGTTTTCTTGCAAAATGCTCCAATATTTTTTTAATTTTATTTACAACTTTAAAAAATATCTAATATAAATATCTAAAGTTTTCTTTTGTCAAATCAAGAGATAATTTGTGGTTCAGATAACATAATATTTTGAGTTTATGTTGATTAAGCCAAACTCCTTTTTTGTATTAACTAAAAAATTTAATTTCAATGAACTCAAAATTGTAAGGCAATCAGTTTACTTATTAAGTTAATCCAAAAATATATTTTTTATGTGATCTCACTTCTTTATAATTGTGTAATGATTAGTCAAAATAGCTAAAACATGTTCAGTAAACGATAGTTACGCATTAACTAATCATGGGCAATACATTTTTACAGTATTTATTAATCTGTGTTATCATTAGTTAATAAAAATGCATCTGTTGTTAGTTCATGTTAGCTTAGATCCTATAAATAAATAATATGGTAACACTTTACAATAAGGTCTCATTTATTAACATTAGTTTATGCATTTATTAACATGAACTAAAATGAGAAAAAAATATTTATAAATAGCATTTATTAACTTTTTAAAAAATAAATAAAAGTATTCATTGTTTGTTCATGTTAGTTCACAGTGCATTAACTGGTAACTGATACAAACTTTGATTTTAATAATGTATTAGTAAATGTAACAGCAAGTGACATTAATAAATGCTGTGAAAGTATTGTTTCTCGCCAATTAATGTTAACTAATGTAGTTAAATAATGTTAACAAATGAAACCTTATTGTAAAGTGTTACCAACAAGATCAACAGAAACAATTTTTGATTTTAATGTGTTAGTAAATGTAGAAATGAACACTAACTAAGATTAATAAATGCTTTAGATGTCTTTTTTCATTGTTAGTTCACGTTAACTAAAGTAGTTAACCAATGCTAACAAATAGAACCTTTATTCCAAAAAATGTTCCAATGTTACTAAAATACCTGGAATTCACACAGGTGTCAATTCAATTAGTACAGAAAGCTGGAAAATATACTAGTTACTACTTGAAAAGCAAACTTCAATGACTAAAGAAGTACTAGTATTTATAGACGAGTCACTATTGGATCACTACAACGGGCCGTCGTTTCTCTACGACGAGTGCTAGTATTTCAACTATTTCAGCCCAAAATCTTGAACACGTGAGCAGCCGTGGCACATCAGATGCCCTGTACGATGCCCGTCCCAGACCACTGGATACAGAACTAGCTCCACTACGACCACACTGTCCCAGGACAGCTGAAACAAGCGGATACGTGTGTGTCACCCTCTCCTGCCTGTCCATTCTTGTGCTGCTCTCACACTCGTGCACAGACACCCGTAGATCTTTTGCTAGGACACCTGTGTGAGCTTGAGAAGAACGGACTTCATGCATCCACTAAAAATCACCAATACACCAGTCGGTTAAACGTCATTGCAGAAACGGTTCCGGGGAAAACTCGTGCAGCATCTGAGCACAGCTGCCATTTGGTTTGATATTTCATTTCTAATGGAAAGACATTCAGCCACAATATACAAAAAGTTCAAAAGTCTGCGAGACCACTAGTGAAAATGCATCTATTTTGTATTATTTTTTATTTAATCCAACCTGTCCATTACTTATGCATTTGGCAGACACTATATTTTGATGGTCCACTTTAGACATTCTAGTAACTTTGCAACAATGTACATGTCAACTAACTCTCATTAGAGTATTACTAAAGCATTAGACTGTCTGTTTAATATCAGCTAACATTTTATTTTGAGGCTCTCCCAATAGACAATAAGTAACTTTGCAACTACGTCAACTTTATTCTTCTAACCCGATTTCTAAAGGCACACCAAGGACGATAACTATAACGATAAAGATATAGTTCTAAAAATCGTTCTAAATATAAAAGAATAGCAGAGTTCACTCTACAACTATAATGATAACAGGACTGAGAAACGATATGATTTGATTCACTTTCAGAATTATTTTTTTTCCAGCTGATGAAGTTACTCGCCACTCAGCATTTTCACTGGCCACTATTTTGACATTGATACCATGGGGAAAAACTGCCATATAGATATTTTTAATATTATCTCATAATTTGTCAGCAGGTATAATAGGCTGCTGTCACTTTAACGCCTGATACACTTATCTTCTACACATGTGTTTTCTTTCTCAAATGTTTACATTCACTTAAAACATTACTGTGTTTACATGAATACTCGCCAAGACAAAGTCTGCAGGAAGGAGTAAAATTATGCGCAATATTCACAATCCCACACTGAAATTCAACATTTAAACTGTCACCTAACCCTAACCTAACAGTCTACTATAGTCTAATGAGAGTTAGTTGACATGTAGTTGTAAAGTTACTTAGCCTATAGTTAGTAGAATGTCTAAAGTGGACTATCGAAATAAAGTGTAACCGACACTTTTATCCAAAGCAACTTACATTGCATTCAAGTTATCCATTTTATTAGTTAATGCTTTCCCTGGGAACTGAGCATGACCTTGGTGTTGCTAACACCATGCTCGACTGATTGAGCTATACAGGAATGTACTACTTTATTATATTATCAGCAAACATGAGCACAAAGTTTAATCTAAAAATTGGTCAGTGTCACAAATCTGCTTAGTGATCTAGAATTAGAGCAGAATTGTTAAATTTCTTCCATATTTTGTCATAACCTTTCTCCAAATCAATCTGTTTATGTCCAAAATAATACAGCACAAGTACGTCTCCAAGATTAATTTGTTTAAGAGCAGTTCATTGGGAAAGTATCTGCTGCATCTTATAAACATCTTTAAAAAGTCAGTTTTACATACAGTCTAAATCATAAACATCTTAAAGACGTTTTCTAAATGTCTATTTAACATCTGACAGGAAATGTCTTAGAGACGTATTGCAGATGAGGAAACACTCTAAAAAATACATCTTGCAAGTGAAAACATGCACATCAAATAGATGTCTCCGAGATGTATGTGTGCTATTAGGGATATATCACATTTTCAGTGTGGTCTCAGACTTTTGGACCCAACCATAGCACAGTTTAATCATACCAAATGAGACGTACATTTGACATTTTATGCACTGAAAATTCACTACCAAAATCTGGTAGATAAGTAACATTTCTGTGAATCGACCAAGCAGACCGTAATCGGAAGATAATCTGAAAATCGCCACTGGGTGTTGCAATCCACTCACTTTATCATATATGCTATTCAGTCTTTGAAAAAGTAGACCTCTTTGTTCTTATGGATCAATAGCTTTACTATGGAAATTGTGAATTTTATACCACCTCTTTGTTCTCGCTTCACCTATGCATCTACCACGGTGAAACCGTGTTATTTGACGACTAACTGACAATCTCTTTTTGCTATCGTCTGCGTGTGCTTTTAATGTGCGTAGCATCACAATGCATTTACCTTAGTACTCACTTTATCAAGTCGTTCATCTGAGTTTTGTACCACAGAAACCTGTGATGCGCAGTACCGATGTACCTAGTATAGAAGCAAACAAGCTGCATGATGTTAAACGAACACTAGATAGGGCCTACTGAACTCTGCTTGGAAAGAAGGTCAATCTTTGCCTGACAAAAGCTTCCTTGTTAATCAAATCAGTACTGCCGGTTTTCCATTTCTGCATTAAGCAATGACAAATCAGTAATTTATGAAGGGTATTTGATATGATGATGCTTGGTGTAAAAAGTGTTGGTGAAAAGCTCTATCTCTGTGTGAGATGTGTTAGAAAAGACGTGCACAGCGGATGAAGCAGACAGGAATCTGACACCTGAGGAGCAGCTTGAGTTTTGCTGTGTCCTTGCAGAGACAGGATGCAGCGATAGAGAAATCAATGCTGAAGACTCACACACTGGGACTGCAGCCAAGAGGTGCTTTCGAGCGTTTACTGACCCACTTATGAAATGTTGCATCTCTCCCATAGGTCATTTGTCTTGATGCCACAAACTGATATATTCATCCAGCTAACCGTGGCTTGTTAACTTCAGTGCAAAACACATTCTAACTAGGCATTATAGCCTACTGAATATCGTTCAGCTCGTTTTAGACTTAATGGTTTTATGACGATGATTATAGACACTTGATGCCCTTAACTTCTGTATTTCCTTCTATTAAAGGTGCGGTCACATTTACCGTTGTTTGGCGAAATTTCACTGGCTCATTCCATTCGGAGTCCGCGCGATTGCATGGAAGCTTGTGTCCGCCACTGAATAAAAAATAAAAAAGTTAATTGCGACTTTTTATTTAACAATTCTGACGTTTTTTTCTTCTTCTCAAAATTGCGTGATATTAAGTCGCAATTCTTACTTTTTTCTTAATTGCGAGTTCATAGGCCTACATTTTTTCTCTCACAATTGCGAGTTTGAAAATGTCAACGTTGATTTAGAAGGGTTTTTGTTAATCTTTTTCAACAACAAACTGACATTATTTCAACCATATTTCAACATTGAAGGTCGGTCATGTGCTGGCTGGGTATGTACTCATTTCCCATTAGTGAACTGACTAGGTCCCACATAGGGAGCCCATCCGGGTTTGCCCATGTTGGACCTACTTAGTTGACCCAAGTGGGCCCCAGATAAGAAGCCCATTTTGAGCCCATGCCCACTCTGTACCCCTGTAGCCCATTTGTAACCCATATGGGCCCCAGATAAGAAGCCCATTTTGAGCCCATGTCCACTCTGTACCCCATGTAGCCCATTTGTAACCCATATGGGCCCCAGATAAGAAGCCCATTTTGAGCCCATGTCCACTCTGTACCCCATGTAGCCCATTTGTAACCCATATGGGCCCCAGATAAGAAGCCCATTTTGAGCCCATGTCCACGCTGTACCCCTGTCGCCCATTTGTAACCCATATGGGCCCCACATAAACGTGTTGGCTGGGACGTCTTGCAATTCTGACTTTTTTTCCTCAGTACTGCATGATAGAAAGTTGCAATTCTTACTTTTGTATCATGCAAATTTTACTTTTTTCTCGCAACTGCAAGTTTATATCTCGCAATTCTTACTTTTTTTTCTCGCAACTGCGAGTTTATTTCTCACAATTCGTACATTATAACTCACGATTTCGGGTTTATATCTTACAATTCTGACTTTATAACTCACGATTGCGAGTTTATATCACACAATTCTGAAAAAAAAAGTGTTTCATATTTATTCTGTGGCAGAAACAAGCTTACCATATACGATTGTTTCGCGTGAGGGAGAAAAAGTTCCCTAGAATTCGCTCATTAAAATTGGTCGTCTGAATTCGCCGCGCTGACCTTCAGAAAGCTGCTTGGTTTCAAAGTGACTTCTGTGTGAGCTGTGCTTCATACATCTTCACCCTATTGACACTGAACACACTGTTTTTTTCCACACGAAATGTCGCTAATGTGACCGCAGCTTTAAGGCCATTCTCTTTCAAATGGAAAACAAATCACAAGGGGATAGTTCACCCAAAAATGTTAATTCTATCATTTACTCACCCTCATGTCATTCCTGAATCCTGTCACCTTATCTGTGAAAAACAAAAGGAGAAATATTAACAAACTATCAAGCTCCAAAAAAGAACAACAATGAACATGAGCGTGGATAAATCATTTTCATTGAACTATTTCTTTAAATTAGCTCTTATGTGCCTTTCCTTTTTATTTATTGATTTATTTATTTAAGTAATTTAACATTTTAATAGGATGAATTTAAGTGAATTTTATAGAAGCTTACTCTTTGATATTTGATAAAGTTGTGCTGTTGTTGTAGGCAAATGTGATGGATCAAACCAGGTCTGCCCTCTGCTGGTGGACAAGTGTAGTGATGCAGTCATTTGTGTGTAGTAATGTGAGGTTTTGCTTACATTTTTTTGTAAGGAAGGTTTATAAAATGAATGTGGGGTATATGAATCATTGCAGCAGTGATGTAGACATGCAAAGGTTATGTTCCTGAGTGTTAAAGAAGTAAACAGCATTTAGCTGCTGTAAACTGTGCCGTTCAATTCAACACTTGTACAGGAAGTGTGCAGTGCAGTGTGTTATATAGTCACCAGCTTCACAGCTCCTCCTGCCATTCTGTTGGGCAAAATATATGTCATGAATACTTTACACAATGGCCTTGATTTACTTCCTTTACTGCCTATTTTTTTCCCTATTTTTATCCCTGCTGAAAAGACCAAATACACACACTGTTCAAAAGTTTGGGGTCAGTAAGTTTTACTTTTATAATAATACTTTTATTCAGCAAGGATGCATTTAATTGATCAAATGTGACAGTAAAGACATTTACAATGTTACAAAGATACTTAATGCTGTTCTTGAACATTATATCCATCAAAGAATCCTGAAAAAAATTAACAAATCATTAGCCTATATTAGAATCATGTAACACTGAAGACTGGAGGAATGGAGAAAATTGTAATTTTGCATTTTAAAATTTATTCGAATATAAGACAGTTATTGTGAATTGTAAAAAAAAAAAAATCACAATATTACTGTTTTACTGCATTTTTTTTTATTATATAAGTGTAGTATAGTGAACATGACAGACTTTTAAAAAAAATAAATCTCACCAAACCCAAACTTTTGACCAGAATAAGAATTTGTGAAGCTGGTGGACAAAGGAAGTCTAGTTAAGAATCCTGGAAGGGACACACCAGCATCCGATACTGGGAAACAAAACTCAATCTGTGTTGGTCTTTTCAACAGGGATGAGGATAAGGAGAGAAGATGCTCTTGTACTCTGTCCTGGTCCGAATGCTTCATAGATGTGAGCCTGAAAAGGAAAAGTGTGAACTTGGTCTCTATGACTTACAGAAATCATGACCAAACTGTAAACATAATATTTCCATACTATTGAGTGTGACCTCCCCTCGTTCTCGTAGTAAACCGCTATGGCTGTGACTGTCTGGACGATCAGGCCTGAAGTGATGTGCACTCATGTATGTCCGTTTGTCCCGCACACACTCGCCCAATGACTTCAAGGCACTTTCCTGAACCCAGTGTTACTGCCTGGGACGACTATACTTCCCTTAATGCACTCCAGCCCTCTTAGTAACACTACGTAGGGTCGTGGGCTTTGTACACAGCCCTTATATACTCCGTGATATGTTTATTATAGATTAGGAAATGTGTCTTTTTACTATTAAGCCTCAATAATTGTTGTGAAACCTGTTTGAATTGTATTTGCACATTGAAAGTTTTCTGTTTACATACAAGAACTCACCTCTCGGTTGGCTAATAAATGAGAAAAATGCAGAAAAATGGCTGTCGTCATGAAATTTATATTATTTTACAACCTGAAATTACTGCATGTGTGCAATGTACAGGAAAAAATTCTACTCACCACCATTTATGATGATGATTATTATTATTATATAACATGACAATGAATGATACATGTTTAGTACCTGGCTATATGTCTCAGGGTATCTCAAAGACCTCATGTGTTCTCTAGCCTGGAGCTCCGGGATGCTTGTGGCAGTAAATGCAGGACAGATGATTTTATTCTAAAGTTGTCTTTGGAGAGGATTTACGTTTTCTCTCAGGGAACCTCATCTAATTGAGGTTAAAAGGCTGGTGACCTTCCTGAGGCTGGACAAGATAGATCACAAGACAGATGACACAAACAACATAGGCATGCACTGTTCAAGAAGATCATTATATGGTCAAATGGTGTGTGTGTGAACATTCTTTTACAGGTTTATACTTTTTCATTCTCTAAAAAAAACTGGCAAGTCTAATTTTAATGCCAGTTTCGACCAGCATTCTCATCATCAGGTTATGTTGTAGGGAGATCTCAGTAGCCTACATACAACTTTTTTTTTTTTTTAATTTCTTTGTCTTCCATTATGCATATATTTCAAAACCGATTCGAATTATTTTGACACTATTTGCTAAGAGAATATAGATATTTGACCCTAATTATGCTCTCATCAGAGCGCACTTCTGCTCGAGATCTGTTCTCCAAAAATGGATTCGACACGCGGATTCGGTGTTTCAAAAGACTGCAACATGCATCATTCCCCTGCCTGTTCCCCACGCTCTCCTTTACAGCCAATCATCTTCTGTTTCTGAAGTTTAATAATAAACCCTTAAAAGGAATCCGACAAGTATTCTAAAGAAACATCTTAATAATTTTTTTTTCCATCATATTATTTTATTAGACTTTTCAAAATGAAAGTAAAAAATAAATGCATAATATTCTGTGTTATTTGTGTTTGAAACATTCTCCTATTTATCCATTTGGTTCTATTTGGAATCTTCATATTTTCAGAGTCAACGACATGTCTACGTCAGATGTTCTATGAATTCTCGATGGGGCTTTTCTATTCAGCCTCTGTAAATGTAGAACTATAAGATGATTTACAGCTTGTATAAAGAGATCAATTTAAAATGAAAATATCTGACAGCCAGGAAAATAATGCAATAGCAATAATGCCATTAATGCCATCGAATAGAAACTCATTAACAAACACGCACACACACGCATTCATTGTTAACTTCTCCATTAAATAGTTGGGTCGGTGTCTCCAGGGTCCAGGCTATTTGGCGTTGATTTAACTTTTTAAGTAAGAGAGAATAATCGAGTGTTTTGCACGTGAAAGGACCCCCGTTTCCCACGCGTGTTTCCCTCCCGCGTGCGCCCCATTGTCCCCGCGCGCAGGCAGAAAGAAAACATTTGAAGTTTCTTTTTAGTCCAACAAAAGAGCCACATGTCATTGAAGTCACTGTGTGTGTGTGTGTGAGAGAGAGAGAGAGAGAGAGCTGAGAGAGTTAAAACAGTCAATCATGAATAACTTTTCATTTAAATTGCTTCATTCTGAGTTTCTGTCTTTAAAATACGTTATAATAAATCATGTTACAATATTGATTTAATATAAATATAAATATATATATATATATATATATATATATATATATATATATTACTGTTTTTAAAGTAGTCTGATATTTTTCAGTAGAATTTAATCATTCATCTATTAGCTAGAAGTCGCTGAAATATCTTCAAAGTCCACTTTAACGCTCAGAAAGCAAAAGTATACATATTCGACCAATCAGCTCTCGGTTACGGAATCCTGTGGACCAATCAGAACGCGCTGTTCGAGTAATAGACAAGGAGGTCTCTGCAAACTAATGAATGTCTCAGTAGTTTGAGAACTCGCGCTCATCCCAAACGTCTGCTATTAACAATAACGCGGCGATTAATTCTCCTCACATAATGAGAACAACCAAAGGACCACAAACGTGGAGAGGCTGCATCTGATTGATAACTTTTCATTCCATCCTCTACTTTCTATTTTCCTTGAGGGATACAAAAAGATCACTGGAGCTTATATTTTTGCTTTTGGTTTTTGATCGTGGAATATTTACATGCATTTTTAAGCCCTGGTGGTTTGCCTGAAGTGCACTTTTAGTCAACAATGAACGGCTTGGCAGGGACCGTTCCCAGGATGATGCGTCCATCTCTCTCTCAAAACTATCCCCGCACTGGCTTCCCTATGGAGGGTAAAATACATTAGCCTACATTAAAAATAATGCACATTAAAATATTTTAATTTAATAGTAGAAATTGAGTTCAAATATAAACTATTTTTTGGAATTGGGGTTGCATAAGTGCTGAAAACGGTGATGTTATTTTTCTAAATGTTTTTAATTTAGCTAGTAAACGTTTGTTAACATAGGCTACATACACATATTTTGTTACAATATTGAAAGCCTAAATTGAATTATGTAATTATAAAAAATAATATGAAATAAAAAAAAATGTTCTTCAGTGGTTCTTTGGATGATCAAATAACCCTTCTTATTTAGAAACAATAGCTGATGTTAGATTATTACA
The DNA here is from genome assembly GCF_963993115.1 of Abramis brama. Taxonomy (NCBI): domain Eukaryota; kingdom Metazoa; phylum Chordata; class Actinopteri; order Cypriniformes; family Leuciscidae; genus Abramis; species Abramis brama. The sequence continues at coordinate 9,777,574 of NC_139972.1, forward strand.
TTCGGTTCGTCAGACCCATGTGTTGATTTCTGTTTCTCTAAAACACTTTATTAACACTCATTTTTATTAACATGGTAACACTTTATTTAAGTGTCCTTGTTACATGTTACTGTAGTAATAACTATAAATTATGCATAATTACATGCAACTATCCCTAAACACATACAGTGTAACAAAGACACCTTAAAATAAAGTGGTTACACTTTATTTTAAGGAGTCTTTGTTACACTGTAATTATAGTAATATTAAGTAGGCTAACTACATGTTAAGGTTAGGATGAGGGTTATTACTAAGGTAACTACATGTAACATATGTAACAATGACACTGTAAAATAAAGTGTTACCAAATAAAATGTAACCAAAAGTTGGACAGTATAAGGTAAAGTTATGGCTATGAACATATTTAATTGGAATAATTATTTTTTTATTTGTTTTCATCATTAACAACAGATTTGTTTCCATTTAACTTTTTCGCATATTTACTGACATTTCTGTTTTGTTTTATTTAACTAAATTCTAATGCAATTCAAAATAGCATGGAAAAGCTATTTTGATTGTAACCAATTTGCACCGATTTAATTTTACCTAAAACGGTGACACTTTATTTTACAGTGGTCTTGTTACACGTTACATGTAGTTACTGTAGTAATAACTATAAATTATGAATAATTACACGCAACTAACCCTAAACCAACCCCTATTCCTAACCCTAACCTTATAGTAAGTATACATGTAGTTAATTATTATTACACACTAGCCTACTTAAATGCATAATTACACTGTAACACTTAAAATAAAGTGCAACCCCCCTTACACTTTAAAACAATTACACTGATGTGTTTTTAAGGCAATACGAATTATGTCAGGGAATTAAATGCACATGCAAGGAGCCTAGACTCTTCCTAGCACACTTCAGTTGATTAGGGATAACTACAGCATAAATAATTTTTTCAGACATGTTTGTGCATACTTCGATGACCATCTCTGACATCATTTGAGTTTGCTTCGATGCAGTTTCAACTCCGATGGGTCAGGGTCGAGTCAACCAGCTCGGAGGAGTTTTCATCAACGGCCGGCCTCTACCGAACCACATTCGGCACAAGATAGTGGAGATGGCCCATCACGGGATCCGGCCGTGCATGATATCCCGCCAGCTCAGAGTCTCTCACGGATGCGTCTCCAAAATTCTGTGCCGGTATCAGGAGACTGGATCCATCCGGCCTGGAGCAATCGGCGGGAGTAAATCCAAGGTGAGGCCCTGATGTGCGGATTCATCTATTACAGCTGGCGCGCAGGAGTTTTGTGAGCAAACTTAAAGCAACTGGTCGACCGAAAGCGCTGACATTATGACTTAACGAGAGTCTTTGAACTGAATCAGCCACATTGTTGACTGTTTTTTATTTTTATATTATTTTTAACAGACTACATCTTCAGATGTGGAGAAGCGGGTTGAGGAATATAAACGGGAAAATCCCGGAATATTCAGTTGGGAAATTCGGGATAAACTGCTCAAAGAGGGAATTTGTGACCGGGACAACGTACCATCAGGTATGGGATAAACATAATTAAATAGGCTACACGAAGGAAAGTGTGCGAATTATTTATGTTACTTGCTGACATTTACGGGATTAAAAAAATACTATTTTTCATCAGGTTAGCCGTCAACTATGCTATCTCAAAGTCGTAGGGCTTAAAAAAAAGGTTAGGCTATTTCAAAAAATTCTTTAACCTATAATAAAAAATAGAGAAATAAACAATGACAATATGTTTTGTCAATGTTCGCTCGAATACGATTTCTGTTCGCGAGCGTTTAATTGCTCAAGTTGCTGAACTGTTTTCAACATTTTAGTTTCCACAAATATTTCATTACTCACCCTGGTTAATTTGTTGTCTAACTTTTGTGGTTACTGATACGTTTGTGAACGTTGTTAAAATGTTTATTTCCATGTAAAAAGAAAACATAATAAGAGCACTTACACATTCTGTTCAACGTTTTTATTGAATGCTTGAAGAAGAAGAAAAAAACATTAACAACAATTATCATCATTGTCATAACATTCTGTTCAACTCTTGTTCAGTGAGTTCATTAAGCCGCATCATGAGAGGCAGATATGGAGGGAGAGGTGACGAGGAGGAGGATGAGGATGAAGAGGACATCGAAAAGCGTGAGCAAGAAGAAATCGCCCGCAGGAGTGGACACAGTATTGAGGGGATTCTAGCTGACAGATGTGAGTGGATCCACATACTTTTTATAGCCAACTTAAAAGGGTTAGTTCAGGCAAAAATGAAAATAATTTCGTTCATTTTCCGGAACACAAATGAAGATCTTTTTGATGAGACTTCTGTCCCTCCATTGTCCCTCCAGCTATACAACTGACACTTTGACACTTCAAAAAGTTCATAAAGAGATCGCACACGAGAACGAACATCATTGGTTCTTGCTGAAGCTCAAACGCGTGTAACACGAGAACGAACATCATTGGTTCTTGCTGACGCTCAAACGTGATGCGTAACACAAGAATGAACCTCATTGGTTCTTGCTGACGCTCAAACGTGATGCGTAACACGAGAATGAACCTCATTGGTTCTTGCTGACGCTCAAACGTGATGCGTAACACGAGAATGACCCTCATTGGTTCTTGCTGACGCTCAAACGTGATGTGTAACACGAGAATGAACCTCATTGGTTCTTGCTGACGCTCAAATGTGTGTAACACGAGAATGACCCTCATTGGTTCTTGCTGACGCTCAAACGTGATGTGTAACATGAGAATGAACCTCATTGGTTCTTGCTGACGCTCAAACGTGTGTAACACGAGAATGAACCTCATTGGTTCTTGCTGACGCTCAAACGTGTGTAACACGAGAATGAACCTCATTGGTTCTTGCTGACGCTCAAATGTGTGTAACACGAGAATGAACCTCATTGGTTCTTGCTGACGCTCAAATTTGTGTAACACGAGAATGAACCTCATTGGTTCTTGCTGACGCTCAAACGTGCTGCGTAACACGAGAATGAACCTCATTGGTTCTTGCTGAAGCTCAAACGTGTGTAACACGGGAATGAACCTCATTGGTTCTTGCTGAAGCTCAAACGTGTGTAACACGAGAATGAACCTCATTGGTTCTTGCTGACGCTCAAACGTGTGTAACACGAGAATGAACCTCATTGGTTCTTGCTGAAGCTCAAACGTGTGTAACACGAGAATGAACCTCATTGGTTCTTGCTGACGCTCAAACGTGTGTAACACGAAAATGAACCTCATTGGTTCTTGCTGACGCTCAAACGTGTGTAACACGAGAATGAACCTCATTGGTTCTTGCTGAAGCTCAAACGTGTGTAACACGAGAATGAACCTCATTGGTTCTCTTACGTCAAGCAAGCATGCTTGAGTTTCTGTTTACTAATGTGGGAGTTGATGAATGTTTAAATTTACATACAGACTGTTTCCAGACAGAACTCTGGCAGGATTGTAACTCATCTGAAGTTGTTGGAAAGATGTGCCTCTAACAAATTTAATAAGAATGATATTGATTATATTTAAAAAAAAATAGCTTGAACAATTTAGGGCCTATAATGGTGATTACAACTCATAAAGGTTTTTTTCTAAATGTGCTTGAAAATTCTTAAAAAAGTGTTGTACATTAATATAAATAATAATAAAAAAAAGTATTCATTTATAATTTTAAATAATAACAAAAAATCTTGCTACGTGTACTGTGCTAGACTAACTGGTCATGGCACTTGCATATTGTTGCACTATTGTTAGTTTGATTGCTTCTATTGCTCTCATTTGTAAGTCGCTTTGGATAGAAGTGTCTGCTTAATTATTAAAAAGTAAATGTAAATAAAATTGTGCCTTTCTCAGCAAAACTTTTTCTTTTTTAATGACAGACACAACAAGTGTCCAGAATACATATGTGGAATTCTTCAGTAGTGTTGATAGCACCCCATGAGAGAATGTCCACAATGCGTAGAGCTGGATTCTATACAATTTAATTCCTTAAACAATGCATAATTATCATATTTCCATTTGTGTGTTTCATAGTATTGATGACTTTACTATCATTCTAAAATGTGGAAATATTCATAATAAACATTAAGTAGTCCAAACCTTCGATTGGTAGTGTACATAAATAACAGAAATGTGTATTCATTTGTAATATTTCTTCTAATCCATTCAATCATTTATTTTTATTAAAATGAGTTAGATTAAGTAATAATTCATAAACTGACAAATATTATGGCAACAGGCATGAAGAGAGTGGGAGACAAAAACCACAGAACGAGTTAAACATGGGAAATCTGGAAAGAGGATGTTTATTGTGGCTGCAATGAAAGATTCATTCTGCGAGTTCAGCATTTCACTTAAAATAATAAAAAATTAAATGTGTATACTAAAAATTATGTTTGGTCATATTTGGGAGAAAAAAAGAAAAGTGTCATAATTTACTCCCCCTCATGTCATTCCAAAACTCTGACTTTTGTCTTCTGTGGAAGTCTGAAGGAGAAATTATTAAAACAGACTTATTAAAATATGAAAACACATGAATTGTTAAGAGGACAGGACAGCTGTACCATTTACTGTTCAAAGAGGCCTAAAAAATAGAGTAAAAGAGTCTATTTTTACCTTCTGGATGAAGCCAACAGCTGGAG
>NC_139972.1:9782430-9787430 GCF_963993115.1 Abramis brama
TAAAAATGTAAGCGAAACTACACTAAAACATCCACAAACTGTTTTCAAAATCTTACAAAATGCAGTTGTTTTATCTAGCAGGTTTAACAAATCCTGTTTAATATAAATGTGCTAGCCATTTCTGGACAAAGACCTATGCGAATTTCTCAATGAGAATTAAAGCTGCATGAATAATCGTATAAAACACCCACGTGATATCATACTCCTAAACGACAAACGATTCGTCTGTCTATTAAACCTTTGACAAAATCACACCAGAACATTCAAATCTGCTGCCGAGACAGAGAAAGATGTATAAGTATGAAACGGCTTCACAAACCACACAGTTAAAATATATTATGTTAAAAATATTCATATAATCAGAACTGGGATATTTATAGTTCGGATATAAACACTGATGTCTACGGTAGCGATCAAAATAGAGCAAATCGCCTTTAGAAAGTAACATGGCGCTTCAAATAACGGTAATATCAATTAGATCATTACACCAGTAGGTGGCGACAAGTGACTGTTAAAAACATGTATTAGTCATTGAATCATTCATTCAAGATATTCGTTCAGAAAACGCTGATTCATCCAGTAATGAAACAAGTGAAGTATTTATGAATTAATGAATGAGGTCATGAATCATTCACTCATTCAAATTTTAAATAGACTGAGCAAATAACACTTTGTCAGAACCTCTAGTAAATTTCATGTTGTATTGGTTTAGTTAGAAAATCTTGATCTGTTTTGTCGTGATTCTCACTTTATCCAGAACCGTGCAGCTCGACTGAGTTCAAACTTGCCTGTAAACACTGAGAAATTACACAGAATTTCCCAAATCCCAAAGTCCCATCATCACAAACACTCTGTTCACCATGATACTGTTGACCAGTCCGATGGCAACATACGTGCTGAACTTATACGGCACTTCGATCTCTTTCCTCCTGCGTGCGTCGACGTCGCTCACAGACGCGCCGTAAATCCGGCAGAGCACCCGCAGGCTCGCCCAGCGCACCGTCTGCCGGGTCAGGACCAGCATCGCTAACCCCACCAGGAACCGTGCCACACCGAGGACCACGGCGGCAAGGGTCAGAGGTGGCAGAGTCACTGGAAAAGGCCCGGCTAGGTCAAAGGTCAAGCCCAAACGCTCATTCACCCAGTATCCGACTGAACATCCCGCACTGCATGCTAAAATGATGGTGGTGTCCCCGCGTGTGGTGGTGTAATGGTCTAGCTCTGGGTACTTGTAGGACAGGAAGAGGGGCAGTGCCAGCGCCACGATGGGGGAGACGGGGCTGTGGAGTTGAAGGAGGTCCACGGTTCCCCAGAACGGGTACGACACGGCCATGATGACGGCTGAAATTACAACGCCACAAATCACATCCTGAGAGGGAGAGAGAGAGAGAGAGAGAGAGAGAGAGAGAGAGAGAGAGAGAGAGAGAGAGAGAGAGAGAGAGAGAGAGAGAGAGAGAGAGAGAGAGAGAGAGAGAGAGAGAGAGAGATTCACTTTAGCTTCCTGTCATTAGTATCCGACTCTGTAATTCTAGATTCATGCAGCTCAACCGGTTTTATGTACCGTCATACTGACACTATAATGCAGTTTTTATGGCATTATTATGAAAAATTTACTAATTTTCTAGCTGGTTGTGAGAGTGGTTATGTTGCTATGTAGTTGCTAGGGTGTTCTGAGTGGTTATGTTGCTATGTGGTTGCAAGCTGGTTGTAAAGGTGTTCTAAATAGGTTACGTGTTGCTATGGGGTTGCTAGGGTGTTCTGAGTGGTTGTTAATGTTTTGCTATGTGGTTGCTAAGGTGCTCTGAGAGGTTGTTAACGTTTTGCTATGTGGTTGCTAGGGTGTTCTGAGTGGTTGTGTTGCTGTGGTTGCTAGGTTATTCTGAGTGGTTGTTAATGTGTTCATGTTTTTAGCTGGTTGCAAGGACGTGTTCTAAATGGTTGTTAACATGCAGCTATGGGGTTGCTAGGGTGCTCTGATTGTTAATCTTGTTGCTATGTGTTTGCTAGGGTGTTCAGAGTGGTCGTTAATATTTCTAGCTGTTTGCAGTGTGTTCTGAATGGTTGTTAATGTGCTGCTATGCAGTTACTAGGGCGTTCTGAGTAGTTTTTAAGATGTTTCTAGCTGGTTGTTGGGGTGTTCTAAATGATTAACATTGTTATGGGGGTTGCTAGGGTGTTCTGTGTGGTTACGTTGCTGTGGTTGCTGGGGTGTTCTGGTTGGTTGTTCATTTCTATGTGGTTGCTAGGGTGGTGAGTGGTTATGTTGCTATGTGGTTGCTAGGGTGCTCTGTGTGGTAATCTTGTTGCCATGTGATTGCTAGGGTGCTCTGAGTGGTTATTAATGTGTTGCTATGCAGTTGCTAGGATGCTGTAAATGGTTGTTAAGATGTTTCTAGCAAGGGTGTTCTAAATGGTTTACATGTTGCTATGTGGTTGCTAGGGTGTTCTGAGTGGTTGTTAATGTTTCTGGTTTCAAGGGTGTTCTAAATGGTTAACGTTGTTATGGGGGTTGCTAGGGTGTTCTGTGTGGTTACGTTGCTGTGGTTGCTAGGGTGTTCTGGTTGGTTGTTAATGTGTTTCTATGTGGTTGCTAGGGTGGTGAGTGGTTATGTTGCTATGTGGTTGCTAGGGTGCTCTGTGTGGTAATCTTGTTGCCATGTGATTGCTAGGGTGGTTATTAATGTGTTGCTATGCAGTTGCTAGGATGCTGTAAGTGGTTGTTAAGATGTTTCTAGCAAGGTTGTTCTAAATGGTTTACATGTTGCTATGTGGTTGCTAGGGTGTTCTGAGTGGTTGTTAATGTTTCTGGTTTCAAGGGTGTTCTAAATGGTTAACGTTGTTTTGGGGGTTGCTAGGGTGTTCTGTATGGTTATGTTGCTGTGGTTGCTAGGGTGTTCTGGTTGGTTGTTAATGTGTTTCTATGTGGTTGCTAGGGTGGTGAGTGGTTATGTTGCTATGTGGTTGCTAGGGTGCTCTGTGTGGTAATCTTGTTGCCATGTGATTGCTAGGGTGCTCTGAATGGTTATTAATGTGTTGCTATGCAGTTGCTAGGATGCTGTAAGTGGTTTTTAAGATGCTTCTAGCAAGGGTGTTCTAAATGGTTTACATGTTGCTATGTGGTTGCTAGGGTGTTCTGAGTGGTTGTTAATGTTTCTGGTTTCAAGGGTGTTCTAAATGGTTAACGTTGTTATGGGGGTTGCTAGGGTGTTCTGTGTGGTTACGTTGCTGTGGTTGCTAGGGTGTTCTGGTTTGTTGTTAATGTGTTTCTATGTGGTTGCTAGGGTGGTGAGTGGTTATATTGCTATGTGGTTGCTAGGGTGCTCTGAGTGGTTATTAATGTGTTTCTATGTGGTTGCTAGGGTGGTGAGTGGTTATGTTGCTATGTGGTTGCTAGGCTGTTCTGATTGGTTGCTAGGGTGTTCTGAGTGATTGTTAATGTTTCTAGCTGGTTTCAAGGGTGTTCTAAATGCCTGTTAACATGTTGCCATGTGGTTGCTAGGCTTTTCTGAGTGATTTCTAAATGGGCAGCTGACCTGCAATGTGATATGCTAATCTCCATCTAAAACTACACATTAATGCAACATTTAATGCCAAACTAAAATGATAAACAGCATCTTTTAAGCATGTAAGCAAACGTTTGCCTTCGCATCCACCAATACAACTGTGCTGTATTAAAAGAACTAGAGGTAAAATCTACTGAGACTATATGAATTATACAGGAGTTTAAATTTTTCATAATCAAACGCAAAAGTGCATGTCCATTTTAAAGTGTCTCTCTCTTCCAGACTCACCAGAACCGAGTGCATGCCGGTGTAAAGACGACTCAGACACACCAGTGCAGACAGAACCACAGCCACAATCAATCCCAGCTCAAACGGGAACTAAGACGGTGGGAAAAAAACACTTATTAAACAAACCGTTCAATTCAAAAAATCAACATTCCAGCACATTCGTCAAAAAGCGGCCATATGTGAATGTAATTGAACCTCTTCTGTGTGACTGAACATGAGAGAAATAGTCAAGTTTATTGCATCAATAAACTCAAAACATCTCTCTTTCTTCACCGTCTCATTCCTCTCTGTCTCTTCTAATAACATCCCTTTCTCTCCTGACATGTGCTCCTCCCACTGGTTTTTATTCAGGACTCTGTTAATCACTGACAACATGTGAAGAGTCTGTAGAATATCATGAAGCTTCCCAGCCTCCTCTGGTTCTGTCTTACTCCAATCCATCTCCCTGTCCCTCCATCTGTCCATCCCCTCTCTTCTTTCCTCTCTTTCTTCCTCTGTCAGCTGGGGGGTCTTTCACAGGAAGGTTAATGAAGAACGTTTTCTGAATGGGCTCAAATGGATTCTGGGACAGTAGAGCATGTATTATTGACTGGAAATGGCCTTTTTATTCTTAAATCATACAACACAGCTCCTTTACGTACAAAGAATCGTTTTTCAAATCAGTCCATCCTTTTATGGAGCTAAAAGCTAGTAGTCGAGATTCTCAATAAGATTTTTAATGTTTATAACAGAAGTCTGTTAAATGCTGAAATAAACCGTTTTCTATTTAAATATATGCTAAAATGTAATTTATTCCTGTAATCAAAGCTACATTCCCAGCATCAATACACAGTCTTCAGTGTCACATGATCCTTCAGAAGTCACTGAAAACAGTTGTGCTGCTTCATATTTTTGTGCAAACCATAATTCTTTTGATGAACAGAAAGTCCAGCATTTATTTGAAATGGAAATATTATGTTATATTATAAATGTCCTGTCACACTTTCCACACAAATGTCCACTTTCATCAACTTAATAAAAAAAATAAAAAAAATAAATAAAAATAAAATAAAATCACATTATGGAATAAATGTTTTTCTCCAAAACCGTTGGCCACAAATATTGGCACCCCTAGAATTTTTTTTTACGAGTAAAATATCTCTGAAGTATATTCCCATTAATATTTACCTTTTTTTTTTTTTTAGCACACCAGGGTGACTAGGAACATGA
>NC_139972.1:9792430-10092430 GCF_963993115.1 Abramis brama
ATTTACTCACTTTGTGTTCACACTGTGAACTGATGGATTTATAATTGGAGTTGGTGTCGTGCGCGCGTGACGTCCCGTTCGACACCTGTTCCGCTCTGCGCCGCTGGGTCGTGCCCGGATCGGATCCATTGGCGTGTACGCGTCTGTTCTGAGTGATACACGAGCCCCTCTCTCTCTGGACCAGGCCGCAGCACCGCTGGAAGCTCACCACCAGCTCGGGGCTGTTCAGGTACCAGATGAACCCCCACATGTTTGAGCTCTGGCTTCCGCACCGGCCCAGCGCGCGTTCACAGGTGTGTTTTACAGCTGCAGGTGACAGCGCGTCAAAGTGTGCTGACGTAAAGAAGCGTATGGATATTCTGATTGGCTAACATGCTTACCCAAGGAAGAGTGTCTGCTTATCTGTCACAGGTGAGTCATTCCTGCCATGTAGCCTAGTAGTAGAGTATAGGATGGGGGAAGACGCCCCCCTTAAGAACAATATGTGGATTTACTTTTAAATTGTAACTGTTAGATATGTTTAGCATGTGCAGGGTGATGATGCATCAACCAATGTGTTATTATAATAATAAGTACTATTTTATTATTAACAGTATTTTTTATTAACAATTTACTTGTTAAAGCACATCTATTAAAAGAGGGGTAAGACGCCCCCCTCTTTAAAAAAAGAAAAAAAAAAGAATACTAACAACTTGCAACTTAGGGCCTTCTGTGGCAATTCTGGTGGCCCATCTTACCCCAAGGGTCAAATTTCATCCTTTTACTCCACAAATCCAAAAACATAGATGTGTCAACAAATCCCTCATTAACAAATAGACACACACACACAAAAAAAAAAAAAAAAAAAAAAAAAAAACATAAAACAAGGTCATAGATCACTGTTTTCCAGAGACACAAAACTGTTTCGGCTGACTAAATCTCACAAATGTTGATATTCAGATGAAATGAGAAAATAAAAAATGACTAGTACTGAGATGAGATTTTGATGAGATCTATGGTCAGAAGAAAAAGAAAAAAAGATATTTTCCCACGTTACCCTATTTCTATAAGTGTAGCCTTTAGGAAACTCTCAGAAATGTGTTCTGGTCAAGCTCAGGCACTACGACCTGATTCGGGTGAGTATTTACACAGTGCTCAACTGCTCAGTCACGGTTATCTTACATGAGGGACACAAAAATCCCAGTTGTTCAAAAAGTTTAATCTGGGGGATCAGAATGATCCAGGTTTGGGAATCCCGCATGTTTTGCTTTATCCAGGATCAGGTAATCCATCTTAATTCTGAGCTGGATTTTCAAAGCAAAACTGGATTGGATAACCTTGATCCAGATACAATCTTTTCCAGACAGAAAACATCACAATATAACAACAACACAAACATTTCTTTTAAACGCAGTGTTACATCGTGTGACGTATTGTTGGTGTTGTTCTTGCCGTCTAATGTTGTATTTTCCTTCTCTGAGGTTGCTGAATGCTTACATCTGCATTTGCTGGTTATCAACTAAACTCCCTCCATTGGCTCCTGTGGGAAGAAGGCCAGCAATAAAAGCAGCCGAAGAAGCACAGCAAGCAGAAACTCTGAGGTTTCTGTCCTCACTGTTGCTTTTCTTTTAGTTTGATGCCAAACAGTTGATATGAGGTGTTTGTTGAACTGGTTCTTTTAACGGTTAAGTCTAAAATATGTATAGGCCACACTATGAAACAAACATTGCATTATTTGACCAGTTTTATAGTTTTCTTAACCTACATTTTGTTCCTGAAATCCACCACATGAAACTACCCTTTGACTGGGATCAGGAAGAGGAATCAAGGTATAGGCAAATCTGAATTTTTTTTAACATACTAATCCAAATCCAAACCAACACTGGATTACATGATTTCAGAATCTTTTTTTTTCAACCCATTTTCAAGATTTGATCCAATAATAACGGACTGATCTGATCATATTTCTTCTGAACAACTGGGCCCTGGTGTTTCTGCTGTTAAAACAAACTCCCTGCTGAGAACCATTCATTTAAACATGTTTTGTTTGACTAATAAAAAGAAAACAAATGAAGAAAAGTATTTTTAAATAAATCTAATTGTCAGTTTTTTTCACATCAGAAGTTATTAGCAACTGGAAAAACATGTCATAAATGTGATTTATATCTTTTAAAATTGTGAGATTTATATCCAATAAGAACACCAGGGTTGTATCATGAAAAAAAAAAAAGTTTATTTGATTGAATGGAGGGTGTATGAGAACTCTGGGAATGAATGCACCTGAAATAGTGGGCAAGTCACCTGTTTCTGGTTTATTAGTTTCCATGACAACAACGTGAGCAAGCCAACAAACAGGTAAATGACTCACAATGGAGAATAAACACGGTTAAATGGCCAGCTTTTATTTCCATGAAGTCGGTAATGTTTTATGGAGGGGAAAAAAACAAAGAGATGTTTGGACAGCAAAAAAAGAGTTAAATCTACTGACGTAAACAGCATCCTTTAGCAGAAAGGCTCGTGCCGTTTGACCCGTACGCGTGTCTGACGCTTTGATTGAGGTGTGATTCCCGCGTCCCGCATCTCTCCGGGCTCGGTCGCACACACACATCGGTTCTGGATGAGAGAGAGCAAAGCATTACATCACCTCCCTTCCGGACTGGAACGATACGGTTAATTATTTAGGCTACTCAGCGTGCACGGAGACTAAAAGAACCGTTTTTTAAAAAAGGCCTTACACAAAAATGTCCGGGTTTAACGGGAGCACGGGCTTTCGCTGACAGGATAAAGAGAAGAAAAGGCGGCGCGCGTGACTGCCTCGCGCCCATTGTGTCGAGGATGTGAGGCAGCGCGAGATGCCATGGCAGATAACGGGTCGGAGCCGCCTGCTCTCCCGGCACCAAAGGCGTTTCCCTACGAGGAATACGAGTGCAAAATCTGCTACAACTATTTCGATCTCGACCGTCGCGCGCCCAAGATCTTGGAGTGCCTACACACGTTCTGCGAGGAGTGTCTGCACGCGCTGCAACTGTGCGAGGAGCGGCCGTGGCGCATCAGCTGCCCCGTGTGCCGCCACCGCACGTCCGTACCCGACTACCGGATCCAGAACCTGCCCAACAACACCAAGGTCACAGAGGACTTCCCTCTGTACATCGACTCGGACCCTGTGCCTCAAGATGCCCTTCCGCCGCACCCGCCTCCGATGCACCCGGCGCTCGTGGCGCTCAGGCGCGAGGAGGACGCGTCCATCATCGCGTCCACCACGACGGTGTCCACCGCGACCACGCTGTCTCAGGACTCGGTCTCGCGCTACGAGAGCTGCCGCAACTGCAGGCGTCTCGCGCTGACCACCGGGTGCGTGTGCGTCATCTTCTCCTTGCTCTCCATGCTCGTGCTGCTCTTCATGGGCCTCATATTCGTGCACAGCCACGGCGGGCCGCCCTCGCCCGCGGGACCCCTATGTCTGTCGATCGCGAGCATCCTCGCCATGGTGTCTGCGATGGTAACGTGGCTCCTCTACTGGCTCAAAGACAGACCGGAGCACGAGACGGGCCGCTCCTCTGCCTCCACTAATGCCAGCCGGAGAAACGCGTGACAGAAGATCTGCATCAAGCCCTCTCAGCTTTTATTGCTTAATAGGCAACCAAGTAGTTTCTTTTTATGTTACTATCAATATCTTTTATAATAGTAGGCATGTATAGCTACAGTAAATACCAACAATTTTCACTCAGAAATTGCTAGTAAATTTCACAAATAATTATAATTACACGTGACATTTTGAGACAGACTGAAATAGTTGGCTGTTTTCTTGCAAAATGCTCCAATATTTTTTTTATTTTATTTACAACTTTAAAAAATATCTAATATAAATATCTAAAGTTTTCTTTTGTCAAATCAAGAGATAATTTGTGGTTCAGATAACATAATATTTTGAGTTTATGTTGATTAAGCCAAACTCCTTTTTTGTATGAACTAAAAATTTTAATTTCAATGAACTCAAAATTGTAAGGCAATCAGTTTACTTATTAAGTTAATCCAAAAATATATTTTTTACGTGATCTCACTTCTTTATAATTGTGTAATGATTAGTCAAAATAGCTAAAACATGTTCAGTAAACGATAGTTACGCATTAACTAATCATGGGCAATACATTTTTACAGTATTTATTAATCTGTGTTATCATTAGTTAATAAAAATGCATCTGTTGTTAGTTCATGTTAGCTTAGATCCTATAAATAAATAATATGGTAACACTTTACAATAAGGTCTCATTTATTAACATTAGTTTATGCATTTATTAACATGAACTAAAATGAGAAAAAATATTTATAAATAGCATTTATTAACTTTTTAAAAAATAAATAAAAGTATTCATTGTTTGTTCATGTTAGTTCACAGTGCATTAACTGGTAACTGATACAAACTTTGATTTTAATAATGTATTAGTAAATGTAACAGCAAGTGACATTAATAAATGCTGTGAAAGTATTGTTTCTCGCCAATTAATGTTAACTAATGTGGTTAAATAATGTTAACAAATGAAACCTTAATGTAAAGTGTTACCAACAAGATCAACAGAAACAATTTTTGATTTTAATGTGTTAGTAAATGTAGAAATGAACACTAACTAAGATTAATAAATGCTTTAGATGTCTTTTTTCATTGTTAGTTCACGTTAACTAAAGTAGTTAACCAATGCTAACAAATAGAACCTTTATTCCAAAAAATGTTCCAATGTTACTAAAATACCTGGAATTCACACAGGTGTCAATTCAATTAGTACAGAAAGCTGGAAAATATACTAGTTACTACTTGAAAAGCAAACTTCAATGACTAAAGAAGTACTAGTATTTATAGACGAGTCACTATTGGATCACTACAACGGGCCGTCGTTTCTCTACGACGAGTGCTAGTATTTCAACTATTTCAGCCCAAAATCTTGAACACGTGAGCAGCCGTGGCACATCAGATGCCCTGTACGATGCCCGTCCCAGACCACTGGATACAGAGCTAGCTCCACTACGACCACACTGTCCCAGGACAGCTGGAACAAGCGGATACGTGTGTGTCACCCTCTCCTGCCTGTCCATTCTTGTGCTGCTCTCACACTCGTGCACAGACACCCGTAGATCTTTTGCTAGGACACCTGTGTGAGCTTGAGAAGAACGGACTTCATGCATCCACTAAAAATCACCAATACACCAGTCGGTTAAACGTCATTGCAGAAACGGTTCCGGGGAAAACCCGTGCAGCATCTGAGCACAGCTGCCATTTGGTTTGATATTTCATTTCTAATGGAAAGACATTCAGCCACAATATACAAAAAGTTCAAAAGTCTGCGAGACCACTAGTGAAAATGCATCTATTTTGTATTATTTTTTATTTAATCCAACCTGTCCATTACTTATGCATTTGGCAGACACTATATTTTGATGGTCCACTTTAGACATTCTAGTAACTTTGCAACAATGTACATGTCAACTAACTCTCATTAGAGTATTACTAAAGCATTAGACTGTCTGTTTAATATCAGCTAACATTTTATTTTGAGGCTCTCCCAATAGACAATAAGTAACTTTGCAACTACGTCAACTTTATTCTTCTAACCCGATTTCTAAAGGCACACCAAGGACGATAACTATAACGATAAAGATATAGTTCTAAAAATCGTTCTAAATATAAAAGAATAGCAGAGTTCACTCTACAACTATAATGATAACAGGACTGAGAAACGATATGATTTGATTCACTTTCAGAATTATTTTTTTTCCAGCTGATGAAGTTACTAGCCACTCAGCATTTTCACTGGCCACTATTTTGACATCGATACCATGGGGAAAAACTGCCATATAGATATTTTTAATATTATCTCATAATTTGTCAGCAGGTATAATAGGCTGCTGTCACTTTAACGCCTGATACACTTATCTTCTACACATGTGTTTTCTTTCTCAAATGTTTACATTCACTTAAAACATTACTGTGTTTACATGAATACTCGCCAAGACAAAGTCTGCAGGAAGGAGTAAAATTATGCGCAATATTCACAATCCCACACTGAAATTCAACATTTAAACTGTCACCTAACCCTAACCTAACAGTCTACTATAGTCTAATGAGAGTTAGTTGACATGTAGTTGTAAAGTTACTTAGCCTATAGTTAGTAGAATGTCTAAAGTGGACTATCGAAATAAAGTGTAACCGACACTTTTATCCAAAGCAACTTACATTGCATTCAAGTTATCCATTTTATTAGTTAATGCTTTCCCTGGGAACTGAGCATGACCTTGGCGTTGCTAACACCATGCTCGACTGATTGAGCTATACAGGAATGTACTACTTTATTATATTATCAGCAAACATGAGCACAAAGTTTAATCTAAAAATTGGTCAGTGTCACAAATCTGCTTAGTGATCTAGAATTAGAGCAGAATCGTTAAATTTCTTCCATATTTTGTCATAACCTTTCTCCAAATCAATCTGTTTATGTCCAAAATAATACAGCACAAGTACGTCTCCAAGATTAATTTGTTTAAGAGCAGTTCATTGGGAAAGTATCTGCTGCATCTTATAAACATCTTTAAAAAGTCAGTTTTACATACAGTCTAAATCATAAACATCTTAAAGACGTTTTCTAAATGTCTATTTAACATCTGACAGGAAATGTCTTAGAGACGTATTGCAGATGAGGAAACACTCTAAAAAATACATCTTGCAAGTGAAAACATGCACATCAAATAGATGTCTCCGAGATGTATGTGTGCTATTAGGGATATATCACATTTTCAGTGTGGTCTCAGACTTTTGGACCCAACCATAGCACAGTTTAATCATACCAAATGAGACGTACATTTGACATTTTATGCACTGAAAATTCACTACCAAAATCTGGTAGATAAGTAACATTTCTGTGAATCGACCAAGCAGACCGTAATCGGAAGATAATCTCAAAATCGCCACTGGGTGTTGCAATCCACTCACTTTATCATATATGCTATTCAGTCTTTGAAAAAGTAGACCTCTTTGTTCTTATGGATCAATAGCTTTACTATGGAAATTGTGAATTTTATACCACCTCTTTGTTCTCGCTTCACCTATGCATCTACCACGGTGAAACCGTGTTATTTGACGACTAACTGACAATCTCTTTTTGCTATCGTCTGCGTGTGCTTTTAATGTGCGTAGCATCACAATGCATTTACCTTAGTACTCACTTTATCAAGTCGTTCATCTGAGTTTTGTACCACAGAAACCTGTGATGCGCAGTACCGATGTACCTAGTATAGAAGCAAACAAGCTGCATGATGTTAAACGAACACTAGATAGGGCCTACTGAACTCTGCTTGGAAAGAAGGTCAATCTTTGCCTGACAAAAGCTTCCTTGTTAATCAAATCAGTACTGCCGGTTTTCCATTTCTGCATTAAGCAATGACAAATCAGTAATTTATGAAGGGTATTTGATATGATGATGCTTGGTGTAAAAAGTGTTGGTGAAAAGCTCTATCTCTGTGTGAGATGTGTTAGAAAAGACGTGCACAGCGGATGAAGCAGACAGGAATCTGACACCTGAGGAGCAGCTTGAGTTTTGCTGTGTCCTTGCAGAGACAGGATGCAGCGATAGAGAAATCAATGCTGAAGACTCACACACTGGGACTGCAGCCAAGAGGTGCTTTCGAGCGTTTACTGACCCACTTATGAAATGTTGCATCTCTCCCATAGGTCATTTGTCTTGATGCCACAAACTGATATATTCATCCAGCTAACCGTGGCTTGTTAACTTCAGTGCAAAACACATTCTAACTAGGCATTATAGCCTACTGAATATCGTTCAGCTCGTTTTAGACTTAATGGTTTTATGACGATGATTATAGACACTTGATGCCCTTAACTTCTGTATTTCCTTCTATTAAAGGTGCGGTCACATTTACCGTTGTTTGGCGAAATTTCACTGGCTCATTCCATTCGGAGTCCGCGCGATTGTATGGAAGCTTGTGTCCGCCACTGAATAAAAAATAAAAAAGTTAATTGCGACTTTTTATTTAACAATTCTGACGTTTTTTTCTTCTTCTCAAAATTGCGTGATATTAAGTCGCAATTCTTACTTTTTTCTTAATTGCGAGTTCATAGGCCTACATTTTTTCTCTCACAATTGCGAGTTTGAAAATGTCAACGTTGATTTAGAAGGGTTTTTGTTAATCTTTTTCAACAACAAACTGACATTATTTCAACCATATTTCAACATTGAAGGTCGGTCATGTGCTGGCTGGGTATGTACTCATTTCCCATTAGTGAACTGACTAGGTCCCACATAGGGAGCCCATCCGGGTTTGCCCATGTTGGACCTACTTAGTTGACCCAAGTGGGCCCCAGATAAGAAGCCCATTTTGAGCCCATGCCCACTCTGTACCCCTGTAGCCCATTTGTAACCCATATGGGCCCCAGATAAGAAGCCCATTTTGAGCCCATGTCCACGCTGTACCCCTGTCGCCCATTTGTAACCCATATGGGCCCCACATAAACGTGTTGGCTGGGACGTCTTGCAATTCTGACTTTTTTTCCTCAGTACTGCATGATAGAAAGTTGCAATTCTTACTTTTGTATCATGCAAATTTTACTTTTTTCTCGCAACTGCAAGTTTATATCTCGCAATTCTTACTTTTTTTTCTCGCAACTGCGAGTTTATTTCTCACAATTCGTACATTATAACTCACGATTTCGGGTTTATATCTTACAATTCTGACTTTATAACTCACGATTGCGAGTTTATATCACACAATTCTGAAAAAAAAAGTGTTTCATATTTATTCTGTGGCAGAAACAAGCTTACCATATACGATTGTTTCGCGTGAGGGAGAAAAAGTTCCCTAGAATTCGCTCATTAAAATTGGTCGTCTGAATTCGCCGCGCTGACCTTCAGAAAGCTGCTTGGTTTCAAAGTGACTTCTGTGTGAGCTGTGCTTCATACATCTTCACCCTATTGACACTGAACACACTGTTTTTTTCCACACGAAATGTCGCTAATGTGACCGCAGCTTTAAGGCCATTCTCTTTCAAATGGAAAACAAATCACAAGGGGATAGTTCACCCAAAAATGTTAATTCTGTCATTTACTCACCCTCATGTCATTCCTGAATCCTGTCACCTTATCTGTGAAAAACAAAAGGAGAAATATTAACAAACTATCAAGCTCCAAAAAAGAACAACAATGAACATGAGCGTGGATAAATCATTTTCATTGAACTATTTCTTTAAATTAGCTCTTATGTGCCTTTCCTTTTTATTTATTGATTTATTTATTTAAGTAATTTAACATTTTAATAGGATGAATTTAAGTGAATTTTATAGAAGCTTACTCTTTGATATTTGATAAAGTTGTGCTGTTGTTGTAGGCAAATGTGATGGATCAAACCAGGTCTGCCCTCTGCTGGTGGACAAGTGTAGTGATGCAGTCATTTGTGTGTAGTAATGTGAGGTTTTGCTTACATTTTTTTGTAAGGAAGGTTTATAAAATGAATGTGGGGTATATGAATCATTGCAGCAGTGATGTAGACATGCAAAGGTTATGTTCCTGAGTGTTAAAGAAGTAAACAGCATTTAGCTGCTGTAAACTGTGCCGTTCAATTCAACACTTGTACAGGAAGTGTGCAGTGCAGTGTGTTATATAGTCACCAGCTTCACAGCTCCTCCTGCCATTCTGTTGGGCAAAATATATGTCATGAATACTTTACACAATGGCCTTGATTTACTTCCTTTACTGCCTATTTTTTTCCCTATTTTTATCCCTGCTGAAAAGACCAAATACACACACTGTTCAAAAGTTTGGGGTCAGTAAGTTTTACTTTTATAATAATACTTTTATTCAGCAAGGATGCATTTAATTGATCAAATGTGACAGTAAAGACATTTACAATGTTACAAAGATACTTAATGCTGTTCTTGAACATTATATCCATCAAAGAATCCTGAAAAAAATTAACAAATCATTAGCCTATATTAGAATCATGTAACACTGAAGACTGGAGGAATGGAGAAAATTTTAATTTTGCATTTTAAAATTTATTCGAATATAAGACAGTTATTGTGAATTGTAAAAAAAAAAAAATCACAATATTACTGTTTTACTGCATTTTTTTTTATTATATAAGTGTAGTATAGTGAACATGACAGACTTTTAAAAAAAATAAATCTCACCAAACCCAAACTTTTGACCAGAATAAGAATTTGTGAAGCTGGTGGACAAAGGAAGTCTAGTTAAGAATCCTGGAAGGGACACACCAGCATCCGATACTGGGAAACAAAACTCAATCTGTGTTGGTCTTTTCAACAGGGATGAGGATAAGGAGAGAAGATGCTCTTGTACTCTGTCCTGGTCCGAATGCTTCATAGATGTGAGCCTGAAAAGGAAAAGTGTGAACTTGGTCTCTATGACTTACAGAAATCATGACCAAACTGTAAACATAATATTTCCATACTATTGAGTGTGACCTCCCCTCGTTCTCGTAGTAAACCGCTATGGCTGTGACTGTCTGGACGATCAGGCCTGAAGTGATGTGCACTCATGTATGTCCGTTTGTCCCGCACACACTCGCCCAATGACTTCAAGGCACTTTCCTGAACCCAGTGTTACTGCCTGGGACGACTATACTTCCCTTAATGCACTCCAGCCCTCTTAGTAACACTACGTAGGGTCGTGGGCTTTGTACACAGCCCTTATATACTCCGTGATATGTTTATTATAGATTAGGAAATGTGTCTTTTTACTATTAAGCCTCAATAATTGTTGTGAAACCTGTTTGAATTGTATTTGCACATTGAAAGTTTTCTGTTTACATACAAGAACTCACCTCTCGGTTGGCTAATAAATGAGAAAAATGCAGAAAAATGGCTGTCGTCATGAAATTTATATTATTTTACAACCTGAAATTACTGCATGTGTGCAATGTACAGGAAAAAATTCTACTCACCACCATTTATGATGATGATTATTATTATTATATAACATGACAATGAATGATACATGTTTAGTACCTGGCTATATGTCTCAGGGTATCTCAAAGACCTCATGTGTTCTCTAGCCTGGAGCTCCGGGATGCTTGTGGCAGTAAATGCAGGACAGATGAT
This sequence comes from Abramis brama, assembly GCF_963993115.1. Taxonomy (NCBI): domain Eukaryota; kingdom Metazoa; phylum Chordata; class Actinopteri; order Cypriniformes; family Leuciscidae; genus Abramis; species Abramis brama. The sequence continues at coordinate 9,803,529 of NC_139972.1, forward strand.
TTTATTCTAAAGTTGTCTTTGGAGAGGATTTACGTTTTCTCTCAGGGAACCTCATCTAATTGAGGTTAAAAGGCTGGTGACCTTCCTGAGGCTGGACAAGATAGATCACAAGACAGATGACACAAACAACATAGGCATGCACTGTTCAAGAAGATCATTATATGGTCAAATGGTGTGTGTGTGAACATTCTTTTACAGGTTTATACTTTTTCATTCTCTAAAAAAAACTGGCAAGTCTAATTTTAATGCCAGTTTCGACCAGCATTCTCATCATCAGGTTATGTTGTAGGGAGATCTCAGTACATACAACTTTTTTTTTTTCTTTTTTTTTTCTTTGTCTTCCATTATGCATATATTTCAAAACCGATTCGAATTATTTTGACACTATTTGCTAAGAGAATATAGATATTTGACCCTAATTATGCTCTCATCAGAGCGCACTTCTGCTCGAGATCTGTTCTCCAAAAATGGATTCGACACGCGGATTCGGTGTTTCAAAAGACTGCAACATGCATCATTCCCCTGCCTGTTCCCCACGCTCTCCTTTACAGCCAATCATCTTCTGTTTCTGAAGTTTAATAATAAACCCTTAAAAGGAATCCGACAAGTATTCTAAAGAAACATCTTAATAATTTTTTTTTCATCATATTATTTTATTAGACTTTTCAAAATGAAAGTAAAAAATAAATGCATAATATTCTGTGTTATTTGTGTTTGAAACATTCTCCTATTTATCCATTTGGTTCTATTTGGAATCTTCATATTTTCAGAGTCAACGACATGTCTACGTCAGATGTTCTATGAATTCTCGATGGGGCTTTTCTATTCAGCCTCTGTAAATGTAGAACTATAAGATGATTTACAGCTTGTATAAAGAGATCAATTTAAAATGAAAATATCTGACAGCCAGGAAAATAATGCAATAGCAATAATGCCATTAATGCCATCGAATAGAAACTCATTAACAAACACGCACACACACGCATTCATTGTTAACTTCTCCATTAAATAGTTGGGTCGGTGTCTCCAGGGTCCAGGCTATTTGGCGTTGATTTAACTTTTTAAGTAAGAGAGAATAATCGAGTGTTTTGCACGTGAAAGGACCCCCGTTTCCCACGCGTGTTTCCCTCCCGCGTGCGCCCCATTGTCCCCGCGCGCAGGCAGAAAGAAAACATTTGAAGTTTCTTTTTAGTCCAACAAAAGAGCCACATGTCATTGAAGTCACTGTGTGTGTGTGTGTGTGTGTGTGTGTGTGTGTGAGAGAGAGAGAGAGAGAGAGAGAGAGAGAGCTGAGAGAGTTAAAACAGTCAATCATGAATAACTTTTCATTTAAATTGCTTCATTCTGAGTTTCTGTCTTTAAAATACGTTATAATAAATCATGTTACAATATTGATTTAATATAAATATATATATATATATATATATATATATATATATATATATATATATATATATATATTACTGTTTTTAAAGTAGTCTGATATTTTTCAGTAGAATTTAATCATTCATCTATTAGCTGTAAGTCGCTGAAATATCTTCAAAGTCCACTTTAACGCTCAGAAAGCAAAAGTATACATATTCGACCAATCAGCTCTCGGTTACAGAATCCTGTGGACCAATCAGAACGCGCTGTTCGAGTAATAGACAAGGAGGTCTCTGCAAACTAATGAATGTCTCAGTAGTTTGAGAACTCGCGCTCATCCCAAACGTCTGCTATTAACAATAACGCGGCGATTATAATTCTCCTCACATAATGAGAACAACCAAAGGACCACAAACGTGGAGAGGCTGCATCTGATTGATAACTTTTCATTCCATCCTCTACTTTCTATTTTCCTTGAGGGATACAAAAAGATCACTGGAGCTTATATTTTTGCTTTTGGTTTTTGATCGTGGAATATTTACATGCATTTTTAAGCCCTGGTGGTTTGCCTGAAGTGCACTTTTAGTCAACAATGAACGGCTTGGCAGGGACCGTTCCCAGGATGATGCGTCCATCTCTCTCTCAAAACTATCCCCGCACTGGCTTCCCTATGGAGGGTAAAATACATTAGCCTACATTAAAAATAATGCACATTAAAATATTTTAATTTAAAAGTAGGAATTGATTTCAAATGTAAACTATTTTTTGGAATTGGGGTTGCATAAGTGCTGAAAACGGTGATGCTATTTTTCTAAATGTTTTTAATTTAGCTAGTAAACGTTTGTTAACATACATAAACATATTTTGTTACAATATTGAAAGCCTAAATTGAATTATGTAATTATAAAAAATAATATGAAATAAAAATAAATGTTCTTCAGTGGTTCTTTGGATGATCAAATAACCCTTCTTATTTAGAAACAATAGCTGATGTTAGATTATTACATTCGGTTCGTCAGACCCATGTGTTGATTTCTGTTTCTCTAAAACACTTTATTAACACTCATTTTTATTAACATGGTAACACTTTATTTAAGTGTCCTTGTTACATGTTACTGTAGTAATAACTATAAATTATGCATAATTACATGCAACTATCCCTAAACACATACAGTGTAACAAAGACACCTTATAATAAAGTAGTTACACTTTATTTTAAGGAGTCTTTGTTACACTGTAATTATACATTTAAGTACAGAGTAATATTAAGTAGGCTAACTACATGTTAAGGTTAGGATGAGGGTTATTACTAAGGTAACTACATGTAACATATGTAACAATGACACTGTAAAATAAAGTGTTACCAAATAAAATGTAACCAAAAGTTGGACAGTATAAGGTAAAGTTATGGCTATGAACATATTTAATTGGAATAATTATTTTTTATTTGTTTTCATCATTAACAACAGATTTGTTTCCATTTAACTTTTTCGCATATTTACTGACATTTCTGTTTTGTTTTATTTAACTAAATTCTAATGCAATTCAAAATAGCATGGAAAAGCTATTTTGATTGTAACCAATTTGCACCGATTTAATTTTACCTAAAACGGTGACACTTTATTTTACAGTGGTCTTGTTACACGTTACATGTAGTTACTGTAGTAATAACTATAAATTATGAATAATTACACGCAACTAACCCTAAACCAACCCCTATTCCTAACCCTAACCTTATAGTAAGTATACATGTAGTTAATTATTATTACACACTAGCCTACTTAAATGCATAATTACACTGTAACACTTAAAATAAAGTGTAACCCCCCTTACACTTTAAAACAATTACACTGATGTGTTTTTAAGGCAATACGAATTATGTCAGGGAATTAAATGCACATGCAAGGAGCCTAGACTCTTCCTAGCACACTTCAGTTGATTAGGGATAACTACAGCATAAATAATTTTTTCAGACATGTTTGTGCATACTTCGATGACCATCTCTGACATCATTTGAGTTTGCTTCGATGCAGTTTCAACTCCGATGGGTCAGGGTCGAGTCAACCAGCTCGGAGGAGTTTTCATCAACGGCCGGCCTCTACCGAACCACATTCGGCACAAGATAGTGGAGATGGCCCATCACGGGATCCGGCCGTGTATGATATCCCGCCAGCTCAGAGTCTCTCACGGATGCGTCTCCAAAATTCTGTGCCGGTATCAGGAGACTGGATCCATCCGGCCTGGAGCAATCGGCGGGAGTAAATCCAAGGTGAGGCCCTGATGTGCGGATTCATCTATTACAGCTGGCGCGCAGGAGTTTTGTGAGCAAACTTAAAGCAACTGGTCGACCGAAAGCGCTGACATTATGACATAACGAGAGTCTTTGAACTGAATCAGGCACATTGTTGACTGTTTTTTATTTTTATATTATTTTTAACAGACTACATCTCCAGATGTGGAGAAGCGGGTTGAGGAATATAAACGGGAAAATCCCGGAATATTCAGTTGGGAAATTCGGGATAAACTGCTCAAAGAGGGAATTTGTGACCGGGACAACGTACCATCAGGTATGGGATAAACATAATTAAATAGGCTACACGAAGGAAAGTGTGCGAATTATTTATGTTACTTGCTGACATTTACGGGATTAAAAAAATACTATTTTTAATCAGGTTAGCCGTCAACTATGCCATCTCAAAGTCGTAGGGCTTAAAAAAAAGGTTAGGCTATTTCTAAAAATTCTTTAACCTATGATAAAAAATAGAGAAATAAACAATGACAATATGTTTTGTCAATGTTCGCTCGAATACGATTTCTGTTCGCGAGCGTTTAATTGCTCAAGTTGCTGAACTGTTTTCAACATTTTAGTTTCCACAAATATTTCATTACTCACCCTGGTTAATTTGTTGTCTAACTTTTGTGGTTACTGATACGTTTGTGAACGTTATTAAAATGTTTATTTCTATGTAAAAAGAAAACATAATAAGAGCACTTACACATTCTGTTCAACGTTTTTATTGAATGCTTGAAGAAGAAGAAAAAAACATTAACAACAATTATCATCATTGTCATAACATTCTGTTCAACTCTTGTTCAGTGAGTTCATTAAGCCGCATCATGAGAGGCAGATATGGAGGGAGAGGTGACGAGGAGGAGGATGAGGATGAAGAGGACATCGAAAAGCGTGAGCAAGAAGAAATCGCCCGCAGGAGTGGACACAGTATTGAGGGGATTCTAGCTGACAGATGTGAGTGGATCCTACATACTTTTTATAGCCAACTTAAAAGGGTTAGTTCAGGCAAAAATGAAAAGAATTTCGTTCATTTTCCGGAACACAAATGAAGATCTTTTTGATGAGACTTCTGTCCCTCCATTGTCCCTCCAGCTATACAACTGACACTTTGACACTTCAAAAAGTTCATAAAGAGATCGCACACGAGAATGAACATCATTGGTTCTTGCTGAAGCTCAAACGCGTGTAACACGAGAACGAACATCATTGGTTCTTGCTGACGCTCAAACGTGATGCGTAACACAAGAATGAACCTCATTGGTTCTTGCTGACACTCAAACGTGATGCGTAACACAAGAATGAACCTCATTGGTTCTTGCTGACGCTCAAACGTGATGCGTAACACGAGAATGACCCTCATTGGTTCTTGCTGATGCTCAAACGTGATGCGTAACACGAGAATGACCCTCATTGGTTCTTGCTGACGCTCAAACGTGTGTAACATGAGAATGAACCTCATTGGTTCTTGCTGACGCTCAAATGTGTGTAACACGAGAATGACCCTCATTGGTTCTTGCTGACACTCAAACGTGATGTGTAACACGAGAATGAACCTCATTGGTTCTTGCTGACGCTCAAATGTGTGTAACACGAGAATGAACCTCATGGTTCTTGCTGAAGCTCAAACGTGTGTAACACGAGAATGAACCTCATTGGTTCTTGCTGACGCTCAAACGTGTGTAACACGAGAATGAACCTCATTGGTTCTTGCTGACGCTCAAACGTGCGTAACACGAGAATGAACCTCATTGGTTCTTGCTGACGCTGAAACGTGTGTAACACGAGAATGAACCTCATTGTTTCTTGCTGACGCTCAAACGTGTGTAACACGAGAATGAACCTCATTGGTTCTTGCTGACGCTCAAACGTGTGTAACACGAGAATGAACCTCATTGGTTCTTGCTGACGCTCAAATGTGTGTAACACGAGAATGAACCTCATTGGTTCTTGCTGACGCTCAAACGTGTGTAACACGAGAATGAACCTCATTGGTTCTTGCTGACGCTCAAATGTGTGTAACACGAGAATGAACCTCATTGGTTCTTGCTGACGCTCAAACGTGTGTAACACGAGAATGAACCTCATTGGTTCTTGCTGAAGCTCAAACGTGTGTAACACGAGAATGAACCTCATTGGTTCTTGCTGAAGCTCAAACGAGTGTAACACGAGAATGAACCTCATTGGTTCTTGCTGACGCTCAAACGTGTGTAACACGAGAATGAACCTCATTGGTTCTTGCTGACGCTCAAACGTGGTTTTACATGAGAATGAACCTCATTGGTTCTTGCTGAAGCTCAAACGTGTGTAACACGAGAATGAACCTCATTGGTTCTCTTACGTCAAGCAAGCATGCTTGAGTTTCTGTTTACTAATGTGGGAGTTGATGAATGTTTAAATTTACATACAGACTGTTTCCAGACAGAACTCTGGCAGGATTGTAACTCATCTGAAGTTGTTGGAAAGATGTGCCTCTAACAAATTTAATAAGAATGATATTTATTATATTTTAAAAAAAAATAGCTTGAACAATTTAGGGCCTATAATGGTGATTACAACTCATAAAGGTTTTTTTCTAAATGTGCTTGAAAATTCTTAAAAAAGTGTTGTACATTAATATAAATAATAATAAAAAAAAGTATTCATTTATAATTTTAAATAATAACAAAAAATCTTGCTACGTGTACTGTGCTAGACTAACTGGTCATGGCACTTGCATATTGTTGCACTATTGTTAGTTTGATTGCTTCTATTGCTCTCATTTGTAAGTCGCTTGGGATAGAAGTGTCTGCTTAATTATTAAAAAAGTTAATGTAAATGTAAATAAAATTGTGCCTTTCTCAGCAAAACTTTTTCTTTTTTAATGACAGACACAACAAGTGTCCAGAATACATATGTGGAATTCTTCAGTAATGTTGATAGCACCCCATGAGAGAATGTCCACAATGCGTAGAGCTGGATTCTATACAATTTAATTCCTTAAACAATGCATAATTATCATATTTCCATTTGTGTGTTTCATAGTATTGATGACTTTACTATCATTCTAAAATGTGGAAATATTCATAATAAACATTAAGTAGTCCAAACCTTCGATTGGTAGTGTACATAAATAACAGAAATGTGTATTCATTTGTAATATTTCTTCTAATCCATTCAATCATTTATTTTTATTAAAATGAGTTAGATTAAGTAATAATTCATAAACTGACAAATATTATGGCAACAGGCATGAAGAGAGTGGGAGACAAAAACCACAGAACGAGTTAAACATGGGAAATCTGGAAAGAGGATGTTTATTGTGGCTGCAATGAAAGATTCATTCTGCGAGTTCAGCATTTCACTTAAAATAATAAAAAATTAAATGTGTATACTAAAAATTATGTTTGGTCATATTTGGGAGAAAAAAAGAAAAGTGTCATAATTTACTCCCCCTCATGTCATTCCAAAACTTCTGACTTTTGTCTTCTGTGGAAGTCTGAAGGAGAAATTATTAAAACAGACTTATTAAAATATGACAACACATGAATTGTTAAGAGGACAGGACAGCTGTACCATTTACTGTTCAAAGAGGCCTAAAAAATAGAGTAAAAGAGTCTATTTTTACCTTCTGGATGAAGCCAACAGCTGGAGTGACGAATGTTTGGATGTCTGGATGAATGTTTTGCTGTTCTATAATGATATTTAATGAGCTAACAGCCTATCTCTGCGTGACTAATTAAGGTGAACGTTATTTGACTGCCATCAATGCCCTGCTAACACCACTTCAGCTCCCTAAATAATACTGATCGGGATGCAGTGTCACACTTAATGGCGACGGGAGTTTATTAAAGGCTATTTCGGTCAATAGGGACCAGTGTTCTCCTCGGCTGTTCCTTCATGGCCCGGAGCGTCAGTCACAATGGGGGCGAGCCTCTCGTCATGCGCGCCTCCACAAAGCCCGTCCGTCACGCTCTGCCCGTCTCGCGATCCGAGAAAGACGAGTTGCCCGAGCCGATTAAATCAGGCTCTTTATTTGAACTTCACTTTCATCTGGCCAATGAGTCAAACACGCCTCGCTCTTTCTCTCCTCCGTCCTCCCCATGCCCCGTTCTACCTCTCTTGGCCCGCGGCGCATTTTCGGTTAATATCTGTGGGCCGTTGTCTGTCCGTTCCATTCCCACCATCGCCCCTCCTTCTGTGGGAGACACAGACAGGCAAGTTGAGTTCAGTCTTTACACCCTTCTTTTGAACAGGCAACAGCTTGATTCCTGAACCCTTTCCTTCATACTGGCTCCATATTTCATCTTAAAGACTCAAAGATGTTGGCGGGCGTGCGGGGAGGGAAATTTATTATCTTGGTTGTGTGAACATTAACAGTTCCATTTTATAATTTTGCAAACATTCTGTGAATGGTACTTTTTAATGTTCTCTGGAACAACGTTTACGAAGCGTGCAACTAAAATGAAGCTCCATGAATGATTTTTGAAAGCATAATTAAAGACCAGATAACTTTGAACGAACGTCCTATTAACTTTACTGGAAGAATGTTTGTTTGGAACTTTAAGAGAACCCGTAACACTTTATTTGACAGTGTCCTTGTTACATATGTTACATGTACCATAGTAATAACAGTAGATTATGCACAATTACATGCAACTAACCCTCAACCAAACCCTAATCCTACCCTAACCCTATAGTAAGTACATGTTGTTAAATAATATTACTCTGTACTTAAATATATAATTACACTGTAACAGTGACACCTTAAAATAAAGTGTAACCAGAGAACCTTGCCAGAACATTAGCCAAAGTTCCCTGTTAGCTGGGATAAAGCATTGTATTATATTGGAGTAGATGCATTTAAATATGGCCAGAATATAAAATGCTACTTTAAAAAGTGTAAAATGATTGACACTCCTATAATACGCACATATGCACACGCCGCCAAACATATGCACATGCACAAACATGCAAACACATGCATGGATGCACACACACGTACACATGCATTCACAAACAGTGCCAACTGGCCCAGTGCGGGATGGTTTGTGTGGCACCATGGAGTGTGCAGTCAGCGGCTCGTAATTTACTCTGAAAGCCGAAGCAAACACAAGCACATGCACACAAGCACAAAAACACAAATGCACCACCAGGAAGACCTAAAAAAGGAAACTTCGTCCAGACCAAATTGGCAAGACAAAGCCTGGACTGAAAACAGCATTGAAAAGTGACGTTCATTAAGGCCTGATGTTGTTTAAGTACTTGAGAAGTGGTTGCTAGGCGGTTGCTATAATGTTCTGTGTGGTCCACGGATACTTTACCTGCATAAAAACAGTATACTCACATAAAGCTATATACTATATAGCAAATCTCGGCTGCATGATTGTTTATATCATTGAAAAAATGTGAACTGTATTATTGGATATATAAGTATCTCCAACTTTTTCCGCATGCATAAACATACAGGCCTATTGATTGCTTGTATCATTGCAAAATGTAAAATAAATTATCGCCCAGCTGTAATATGCTAAATTTGGCATGTAGATATTAAGATATTATAAATATTACCATCATGATTTCCTGTAACGCTGCTTTGAAACAATGGGACAGATTTACTAACAGCTTGCATCAGCGCAAACCTTCTTTTGCCGTTAAAAAAAAAACGGTCAGGATTTACTAAAGACACACAGTGAAATATTAGTGCTTAAAAGGCATGGACAGGGTTATTTTTGCATTTGTAGGAGTTTCCCTTTCACATTTATGGGAGGAGAGTATTTAAATCAATCATGCAAGGTGATTTACTAAGGTTTATTTGCACTGCTCTTGATAGATTGTGTTGGTCATTATGGAAATTATCCGGATTAATTTGCGTGTCGTCAGTAGATCACGTGCAGAACTTTACACTCCCATCTGTGCTTTAATGGGATTGTGCTAATGCTAATATGCCCTGTTTAGTAAATCTGGACCTATGTGTATTGTAAAAAAACTGACTTTGACTTCAAACACCTGAGGTATTCTAAGTGGTTTCCAGGTTGTGTGGTTTCTGAGGCTTTCCAGTTGGTGCTAGATAGAATTTAAGGCGTTGCTAAGGCGTTGCTAAGGAAGGAATCTTCAATGGGATTTTTTTTTCAGTCTGATCAGATAGGAAATATATATGCAAGTTTGATCATGCCGAAGCTGTATCTTGTAATCTCTAGGAGGAGTTACATGTGAACAATTTGGTCGTGGGTTTGGAATTGTGAAATTATGGATTACAGAGTAACATTTTTATCTTAAATGAGATATTAATGCATACATTGTTTCTGTTTCTGATAAAAAGAGAGACAGACAGTGAAAGGATTACAGTGAGATGGACAATGCGGGGAAACCCCCCAAACCAAACTGTCTCCATTGTGTCCAGTGTGCAGTGTCAGGGTCAGCAGACTTAGGAATCCGTGTCTGCTTGTGTTCAGGCCCTGAAGGCAAAATTACAGTGTGTGTGTGTGTGTGAGTTATAACACAGACAGCACGAAAACAACAGAGAGAGTTCGGGACGGCTGCTATTTATTGGATAGTTGATAACTGAACCTATTATCAAATATGAATCAACTCACCCAATCACAAAGTGCATTTTCCTTCTCAATTTGCTAAGAAAAACTTGTTTTAAGTAGTGAATACTTATAGGAGACAGTCAGCAAACACTTGTCTGAATATGTGTTTTCAATTGGTAAACAGAGCAGTTTGAGGTCACTGGCATTTGACCTCCAGGGAGCAAAGGTCACATTGGTGTATGTTTAGAGAGGCAGGTGACCACTTCCTGTTTTAACTCCTATTCCCTTCAGCATAAACACTGACTATGTTTGCAATAGCATACTAATCTTACAGTCTGTTCAAAGTATGCACATTTTCTGTGTGCACAAAAAGAATTGCCAAAATGTGCAATATACACACCGCATGGAATACTATATCCTACAATGCAATGCACTCCATCTCCAGTGTGAAGTAATATATTAACAGCAGTCTTTTTCTTGACTCATTATTTGATCAGACTGACATACACCGCCATTCAAAAGTTTGGAGTTGGTTCGATTTTTAATGTTTGAGAAAAAAAAAAAATCTCTCATGTTCCCCAAGGCTGCATTTACTTGATCAAAAATACAGTAAAATACAGTCAAATTGTGAAATATTATTACAATTTAGAATAACTGTTTTCCATTTGAATATATTTAAAAATGTAATTTATTCCTGTGATCAAAGCTGAATTTTCAGCATCATTACTCCAGTCTTCAGTGTCACATGACCCTTCAGAAATCAGTATATTTGCTGCTCAAGAAACATTTATTATTATTATCAATGCTGAAAACATGCGCTGCTTCATATTTTTGTGAATACATTTTTTTGTCAGGATACTGTCACTTTTTTATCAATTTAATGCAACCTTGCTGAATATCCACTCTTGCTTTTGAACCGCAGTCAATGCATTTCTACACAAACTTGGATTCAAGCTGCAAAATAATCATGTGTAATTGATAACTTGATGCCAGTCGCCAAATTAAACGTGCTATGTGATGAGGCCATAGCATACACACTAGCTTCTTTTACATAAGTCACACAACCAAAAAAGCAAAGAAAAAGAGGCTAAACAGACGAAGAGCACATTTGGCTCAGAGCTGAAACGTGTGGTTGTTTGAGGGCAGCTGCGAGGGTCACAGTTGCTCTTTAGCAAGTCAAGTCCTCCCTCTGTTTCTCTCTGTTCCTAAACGCTGGGGGGCAGATGGGCCCACGAGCTGTCACTCATCCTTTCTGTCTCCGGCATCTGTTAGTTCTCTATGTACTGCTTAATGTAGTCGGGCAGTCACTCAGCCGGCCTCTGCGCTGAAACGAACCCGCCTCGCTCTCCCCTCTTCGAGACGCTGCATTTGTTCCCAAGCTTTCTTTTGTTCCCCTCTTTGTCTTTCTTTTTGGGCCGTTTTTGATGGCGAGGGGGCATGTCATTGGCTCAATTAGCCCTCTTCATTACCTGCCCCCAAGAGAATCAGAGGAACACACACCAAAACACAAACTCAGAGCGCTACACGCACATATGGTTTTATCTTGGACCTCTGCCGCTTGCCATAGACCAAAGTTAAGCTAAGAGGATTTTCTTCCTCAGTATTTTTGTCTTGTTTCCCATTCCAAAAATCTAAACGTTCTTAGTTTAAGATGCATTTACTTTAGAAGGAAAATTACTTAGGATATTAAGTCTTATTTTCATAAAGGTTTTATAAGAAGTGAAAGTGCTTATGCATTTGCCGTCCCACGGTATTAGGCGGATTTTGTGTGCATGAACGCACGAGGTAAATGTGCTCGGGGTGATGTTTCGCCTCCAAATATTGAATTTAAGCGACGAGGGCCCAGAGCTGAAAAGAAACTTTGGAGATGCTTTTAGTGACCGCACCGTTTACATAGCGGAGGGTTAAAATATCTAAGCAAGACCTTAAAACACATACTCGTGTGCACTACACGCTAACTTTACATGCCAAAGACCTGAAACACACACACATACAAAGGCAAACACACACTCTTGTGTATTTACAGAAGGCAGAATATCTCTAGATTGTCCAGTGGTTCCATTTCCATGACGCTTGTGTTTTTGGTTCTGTGTGTTTAGAAACCTGCGGTCTGTTTTCTTCTGCTTGAATTAAACCTGTGTTTACTGTTTGCTCTTTCCTTCTGTTTATTCACATTGATTCTCGTTCACTCAGCAAAAATATAAAAATGCAAGTGCTTACTTATTTGCAACCAGATGATCAGATGTCAAAAATGAACATTTTGACACAAAAAAGTGCTCCTAAAATGACAAAAAGCACCATAAAAGTATCATCAAAGCAGTTCATGCAACTTGTGCACAAATCTTCAAGTCATACAATAGATTTGTGTGAAAAACTGATCAAAATTATTGTTCACTGATAATCTTCCCTTCTGGTGTCAAATCTCATTTGAGACTGCATTTTTCCAATTTGCTACATTGCAATCACTTTACATGATGTGAGAAAACTGTTTGATATCATTAATGTCTAGGGTATATTTACATTTATGTGAATATACATTTACAAACATATTCAATTTTTTTTATTAAAAACAGCACAGAAAAACGCAGCTGGTTTGATCACCACCTAGTGTATACCAACAGTATACTGTATATATATATATATATACAGCGGGGGAAATAAGTATTGAACACGTCATCATTTTTCTCAGTAAATATATTTCCAAAGGTGCTATTGACATGAAATTTTCACCAGATGTTGGTAACAACCCAAGTAAGCCATACATACAAAGAAACAAACAAAAATAAGTTCAGGAATTAAGTTATGTGTAATAATGTGAAATGACACAGGGAAAAAGTATTGAACACATGAAGAAAGGGAGGCGCAAAAAGTTGCAAGACAACTGCTGAAAACTTACAGTAATTAAAAAGCAATCCAGCCCCCTGTCAGTGGAAGTTAATAACAGCTGGTTCAGTCCCAAATGATGGCCTACAAAAAGGTCTCATTGCCAAGGTGTCACACAAGACACGATGTGTAAGTCATGATGGGTAAAAGCAAAGAGCTGTCTCAAGACCTTCGCAACCTAATTGTTGCAAAACATAATGATGGCATTGGTTATAGGCGCCATTCTAAGCTTCTGAATGGTCCAGTGAGCACTGTTGGGGCCATAATACGGAAGTGGAAAGCCTCGACCAGTGCTCCTCGCAAGATTTCTGATAGAGGAGTGAAAAGAATAATCAGAAGAGAATAATCTACTTTTATTTTATGGAAAAGAGAATCTTGTATATTTGCATTTTGCATATTTTCACAAACAGAAAACAAAACAAAACAAAATGTCAAACAAAAGAGTTATTTCAATCATGGCAGCTCTCAAAATAGTTTTAGCATGTTGATGAATATGGCAGTGTTAATGTGTTCGGTATTGTCGGACTCGATCTGCAATGCTCCTGCTGATGATGATTTTTGCTGCAGAGCAAGTATGGACTTGCTACTGCTGATAGATACACAGAAACACTGCTGTGAGCATGTAAGATTTGCTGCTGCTGCATAAATAGACGTACATACATCTAGGCAGGTGGAGCTGGGGGAGGTGGAGGGTTTCGGAGGAAACAATGAACCAGACTATTTAAATGTTAAGCAAGCAATCTCATCCAGGCCAATCAGCTTGTGCCGTGTGGTAATGATGTGATTGCCTGCAGATTGCCTGTAAAGATCGTAGGACCGTAAGGTAAGGACCGATCAGTCTTCATGCCTATTTATGCGAGTGCACAGAACTAGAAAACCCTATGTATGACTCATTACTCAGCTCTCATTCCTTGAATGGATGGATCAGAATCAGTTTTGAATGGATTTCAGATCTTTGAATTATCTGTGTCCGCATCCAGATCTGAAGTTTCAGGTGCTTCTGTGCTTCTTGTGAATGGGTTTTTGAAGAAATTTAGCACTTAAACTACTCTGGCCCAGCCTTTTCCCTTTTTGCCCCACACACACCCACCTTTGGCCTTCTGTATGCCCCTTCCACCCCCTCCAGGGCAGGTGACGGCCTCCACTGAGAGCCCTGGCCGTCGTGACGGATTCCACAGATGGAGCGTGCAAATCAATCCAACAAAGACTGAGGGGAAGAGAGAAGGAGAGCGAGAGAGATTGACTAATAGCTCAATGTCTGAAGATTATAAATTAAATAAATATGAATCTCTTTTAATTCCAACTCCATGAATATATAGTTACCAGCTTCTCCTTTTGGCATGTGTTGTTGTGAAGTCATTCCAGGCTGATGAACAGTTTTCCACAGAGTTCAGCGTTCCCTAAGCCAAATCCCTGTGAAATTGTAGGAATTTCCCATAGTTCTCGATGAGTCCTCATAGGTACAATGGCTGATTTCTGTTTAAAACAAGAAAAACATTTCAACTTTAACTTTTTTTTACGAAGACATGTATCAGGTTTGATTTATTAATTGTTTTCTTTTATAGGTTTTTCTTCTTATTTTCCATTAAATATTATGATCATCCAGTGCATTGCTTCTTTCTTTTCTCCTATGTATTTCTCTTTCATCCTGTTTTTTTTTGCACATTTTATATTCCCTCCTGCAGCTCTCTCTAATTGTGTTTTATTGACTGTTGCACTTTGGTTTTTCAGTTACTGAGGCAAAATGACAGATAAAAAACAGACAATGAATTACTGTGACGCACAGAAATAAGCCTGTTCTGAAGTCTTTCAAGAAAAGATGTGAAGAAGCTCATCAAATTCTCCCTCATAAAAGCGCTACAGCATTCAAAATGAGAAAAAGCTACTAAAGCATGTTTGTTTTGTAGTTCTGCCCGTTGAGGAATGTCTTTTGTGCCTCTGCTTGTTTGTATTTGTATATTTTGTAGGTCGACGACTTTATATGATTGTATAAGTGGCGATTTACCATAAACCTCTGTTGTTTCCAAAATAGTGAAAAACCCAATCCAATTAAAATATTTATGTTTAATTTGTTTTTATTACACATTAGAAAATTGTAGAAAATTATTTAATTTATAGAATTTTAGAAAATTATACAACATATAACAATTTTACAACATAAAAATGAAAAAAACATATGCAAAAAAACATAATTTACAGACAAATAATTATGAAATTGTTGTGATGCAGCTGCTGTCAGAACCAGTAAAGTTAGTTGCTGTCAACAAAAGTTTCTTTGTGAATTCTCCATCACACTATAACTCATTTACAAATCAAAATGCTCCGAACAAATATGGAATCCTCTAATGCGATAAAATGAACCATCCTCTTGTTTCTGATGCTGGAATCCTTCTGAAGTCTCTACAGAGACACAAACAAGCTGTTTAAACTGGACGCTTCAAAGCGATCGCTCTTTCATTTGTCTTGTTGTCAACAGACTCAAGTGCGTGGAGTATATCAGAAACTGAACACGCATCTGTATACTGGACCCAGTGTAGACAGTGCCAGTGATTATAATGGATTCTATTTGCTTTTGACCCAACACTCACATCAAGTGTAGGCAAATGTCAGCCGCTAAGTGACAGAATGCCAGTGGGCGGGGCCTATGGTGCGATGATGTGTAACTATTTGTTACATTTGGTGCCGTGACCTGGGTGGGAGTGAGGTTTTGGGTGGTGAGTGTAACGGATGTAGGCCATCAAGAACTGTGCGTGTAAACCTCAATCCCATGATCTCAAGGGGCGAGCTACTGACTGCGGTCTTTAGCGTCCTTAGCCCTATTGGGACGGGATTAACTTTACAAGGGTAGATGGAAGAATGTAATTTTACCACAGGACGTCTGTAATATTAATGGCCAATTCACACGGGATAAGATATCTCAGTAAAACTAGCAGAAGTGGGAGGAGTAACTCGATTTGCGCATCGCCGTTACCCTCCTGTCATCATGTGTATATTACGTTGCTTCCTGATATCACGTGCACAAACACATATAACCTATATTTTATTAATAAAACAGTTATGTCCGGTCGAACAATGTATTAATTAACTTCAGATTGGATTGTGTTGGTAATAGGCACTTGCCTAACGCTAAAAGATGTTTTGTGCCTCTAACAAGTGCTTTCGATCTTCTTTCTGATCTGAATGGTGTGTGGAAAACACTTTGAAACACTTTGGAGTTTGAATCCCAGCATCTAGAACGCAACTGAATGCTTTTTCAAACGTCTCCATACTTGAAAAACCGCGGAAAACTACTTTTAAACACGAAGTGATGAAATATTTATGTACATAAACTAGTCCCATCTGAATAGGGCTCTTGTTAGCGCACCTGCCTCCCATGCCGGTGACCCAGGTTCAAATCCCGCTTGGAGTGGGTCGAGTAGGACTGGTTAAACATGCAGGATGTTTTATGTTTTAATGGTTCAAATACCTCTTATATGTCAAAAGATCAAAGCAAATTTGATTTCTCATGTCATGACCCCTTTAAATAAATTTCTAAATAATCTAATAACAAATTCTCTATTCTTTGCATACTTTGCATGTGTTTCAGCAAGTCCGTCTGATGAAGGTTCAGAGGTGGAATCTGAGCCCGATCTGCCGCTGAAAAGGAAGCAGCGGCGCAGTCGAACAACATTCACGGCCGAACAGCTGGAGGAGCTGGAGAGAGCTTTTGAACGCACGCATTACCCTGATATCTACACCCGAGAAGAGCTCGCTCAGAGAGCTAAACTCTCAGAGGCACGAGTACAGGTACAAATACACCTCAAAACGAACAGACAGAATTAAAAATTCCGTATGAACTGTTTCATGTTTGCCTTTTCTCAGGTGTGGTTCAGTAATAGACGAGCTCGTTGGAGGAAGCAAGCGGGAGCCAATCAGATCATGGCGTTCAATCACCTGATCCCTGGTGGGTTTTCACATCCGGCTATGTCCAGTCTCTCCCCGTATCAGCTGTCAGAGAGCCCGTACCCATCCGCTGGCCTTTCTCAAGGTAAACATTTTATATATAAATTCCAATTTTACCTAAAATATACTCTGATGTATTGTGTAACCATTATTGGTGACTGTATCTGTTCTCAGATTCGAGTACTGTACACAGACCTCAGCCGCTCCCACCGCATCAGAGTTCAGGAGGGGCGGGGCCAGAGGGCGGGGCTTCCTACTGTCTCTCCAGTCGCCATGGTTACGCAGGATATTCAGATACCTTTGGACCTCATAACAGTCATGCCAACTCTTCCATCACGCATCATAATGGACTGTCTTCTCAGGTAATAAAGCCACAGAACTACTTTCTAGTCATTTTTTTATTATTTTCCAGACCAGTTATGCCCGTTTCACACATACTCCGTTTGCAGTGCGTATGCGGTGCGTATTTTTTTCCGTACCCATGTTAACAGGTTAGAGCTTTCACACTGCACACGGATGCGGTCCGGTGTTGCGCCAAATTTCAACCCCCGCCAAATTATTACCCCCCTTGTACTGGTAGGTTTAGGATTAGTTGTGGGGGAGGGGTGGGGTTAGGATTAGACAATCAGGTACTGACTTCAACGAGGGGGGTAATAATTTGGCAGGGGGTCGAAATTCGGCACAACACCGGCAATGCGTTCCAGTTGTGGTGCGTATACAGCAGTGCAGCGATCGTTTCCGCACCGAGTCTATTTTTGCTGTGCTGCACACGCTGAATTAAAGTGACAGCGCATGGTTTGTGGTCAAAATGACATGAAAATATAATAATCTCACCATAAATGCATTTAATTAAATAAAATGTAGTAATCTCACCATACAAAAAAAAATCACAGTCATCTTTTTACTTTAAGACCGGGGTAAAGCAAGGAAATCTATAATTTACCTCAACAAGGCAACATAATAAACAACACTCGTCTCATTCGTGGAGGTGGAGGTATTATTCAATGCATTGAATAATACGTTGTTTAAATTGTGTTTAAACGTGAATACGTCTTTTAAAGAGTGTATATTTGTACAAACCTTTTTTTAATAAAAGTTGCTGATAACTTCTGGATTTGAAATAAAAATAGTGAGTATGTGTTTGTGGTAGAGCCGTGGATCAGTTATATATATAAACCAATGGAGAAATGTAATTTATTTATTGACTTTTTTTAATGAAACATTTGTTTTATTAATAACTTTTCACATGAAGCTGACTCTATTCACAGGAATTACATCAGTAATGTATTATCAGAAGTTCATCAACACAGAAAAGTAGTCCCACCTCAAAAGGACAATTTAGACACTTTACAGCTCAAATAACAAACGTTTTAACTGACAAATTAATCAAAAACTATGAGCAGCAAACTGTCAAGAAACATTATTTCCTGTGGTAATTGGCAGCATGATAGAGCTCAAACCCTAAACCACTGCATACAAAAGATATAAATGTTATTTATATAGTTGAGAGTGACTCAGTGAAGGTGTAGTGGATCCCACCTGTTGACCCACAGTTGAGTGTCAGTTTAATGGGCTCTTCTGGCTTCTGTACAAACTATTACACACTTCAAGGCGACGCATTACGCAGATAAATTCCTCCATCGCGGGTCATCCACGGGCCGTTTTTCATTCGGTTATCTTTAGCTTTATCACTGGACCATGCGAGGCAAAGCACAGAACGCACACTCACACACACACACACACTCTTCAGTGTGATAGATCGGACAACTGACCCACACATGTTTCTCATTTGTAAAAGGAGCGCAGCAATTCCTCCACGGGGTGTTTGTCAAGAACACTGACAGTCCGCTGTGAATTACAGGTTTGACGGGTGTGAATGTATTACAGTCTCACATCCTCTCTGTCATCATCCATACAGTGGGAATACTAATATGTGAAAAATGTTGTTAAGATTCAAAGCATCCCAGTGTAATACTGAGATAGATCTTTCAATCTGTGCTGTCTTGCATATATATTTTTTTAAAGAAATTAATACTTTTATTCAGCAAGGTTGAATTGAATTGATCAAAAGTGACAGTAAAGACATTTATAATGTCATAAAATATTTCTATCTCAAATAAATGCTGTTCTTTTGAACTTTCTATTCATCAAAGAATCCTGTCATGGTTTCCACTAAAATATGAAGCAGCACAACTGTTTTCAACACTGATAATAATCAGAAATGTTTCTTGAGCAGCAAATCATCATTTTATACTGATTTCTGAAGGATCATGTGACACTGAAGACTGGAGTAATGATGCTGAAAATTCAGCTTTGATCACAGGAATAAATTATATTTTAAAATATATTACAATAGAAGCCAGTTATTATAAATTGTATGCAGCCTTTTGATCTGTGCTATATGCATGTGTATGTGTGTATATATTGTGAATATACAACCACCAAATATTTTAAATATTACAAACCCATGTAATGTGTATTTTCTGAAGCTATAGTGAATTAAATGAAACTTACAAAAAAAAAATGGAGCTACTTAATTTAATTTGATTGGAAATATTACTAAATGCAAAAACTCTAACACTCATAGATATACATACATAGATTTATCATTAGCGGCTGTTTTTATGGGCCATAAGCCGTCCACCATATGGGGATGTGAACGCCAGTCTGTGACTACCTTAGAGCAAGTTATAATAAGTTATGCACAAGTTATACACATGAATGAATATCTATATCTGCAATAGACTTTAGCAGATGATTTTTACAACCATTTAGTTTTGTTCAACCAAGAAACTTATTAGTTTAAGTAGGATCCAGGAACAATGTAAATTTAATGTAAATCCCAAAAAAAATTCTGTTGCCTGCTAAATTTTCCAAAACTCTCAGAGAAAATCTTCCAGAGCTTCGGAAACAGAATTCCATCCTGATTCGGCACATGTCACTCTGGGAAAGGGTTTAAGCGAGACCATGTGCGTGACTGTGTGTGTAGTACTGCGTTTACTGTGTCCACTGATGTAATAGGATCCTGTAGCCTGGGAGACATGCTTTTCTCTTTCTGTTTCTAAGTTAAGGTGCTTATTTGGTGCAGCGACTGGAGTGTGTGTTTATTTTGGCCATAATTCTGGTGGTAGATTCAATTATGCTTCAGGAACTTTTATTCCCCAGAGCAAACATGCAACATTCCTGAAATGCAGCACAGTGTTTTCTAGGTTAAATAATAATGAGTACACACACACACACACACACACACACACACACACTCACTGTACTGCCCTCTGGCTCCGTTCTAGTCCTAGAATCAGATTAAAAAATCCCCAAATTCAATTATTGTTTTTGCCTGATCAATTGCAGGTCACAGAGATCTACCCAGATATCTGCATGCAAGTGTGTGTGTGTATGTGTGTTATTTTAAACAATACAGTCACGGCTAGAGGCGCAACACACAGCGTCTCGAGTCCCTTATTATTGCATACCAGCAGTTCTCAAAAACAGCTTTGACTGCCAACATTAAATTTTGTGCATATTGTACCAAAGACCTGTCCATTTAGAGGACACTCATTAATATGACAGAATTTTTTGTATTGATAATTGTGTTCAGTTGGTGTTTTCCCCATATTTTGAATTATGCATTGCATTGCATTGTGTTTTAGGGTTAAAGGAAATGTCTGATTATATCATGGATAAAAATGACCAGAACCTTTTCCATTTTTCTACATATAAATACCGTGTATGATTATTAGTGAAATGGGATCATTTTGAAAAAAAAACTGGCCTTCAGAATATTTTCTATGCACTATGATTTTAAATGCGCTAATCCCAACCTCACATACTATGTAGAACAGACAGTGTGTGATTTGAATGAAGTCTCTCTC
The DNA here is from genome assembly GCF_963993115.1 of Abramis brama. NCBI lineage: Eukaryota > Metazoa > Chordata > Actinopteri > Cypriniformes > Leuciscidae > Abramis > Abramis brama. Next base: position 9,824,393 of record NC_139972.1, read on the forward strand.
TCTCTCTCTCTCTCTCTCTCTGTAGGTCATGGGACTAATAACCCCAGCTGGAGTCACACACCAGAGCCAGGCTGAGTTTTCTCTGTCGTCTCTGGAGTCGTGTGTGTCCGTCAGCAGCTCGTGCTCTCAGCGCGTCGAACCCCTGTCGACTCTACCTGTCCTCTCTAACCTGCCCAGTCCTCAGCCCTACGGCCCGGCCTCCTTCTACAGCACAGAGCACAGCGCCCCCTACCAGTACAGCCAGTATGGACAAAGTAAGGTCGTTATTATTACTGTCAGCCCACTTTAACCTTCTTATTTGATTTACAGGCTGAGTCTTTGCGCACATGCTCTGATATCTGGAGGCTGTGTCCAATTATTTGCATCATTTGCTGATCGTATAACTCCGTCTTTTCCCTGCATGCACAATTTCTCAATAAATAAAAAAAGACCAAATTTTTTTTTTTTAAATTAAAACTTTAATATATATATTTTTTAAATCTGACACCAGTACCAGCAATTTTACACTGTTTATGATATATAAATTACAAATAATTTATACATAAATTATTCTTGATTAATATTAATTATTATTCGGCGCATATATATATATATATATATATATATATATATATAATAATATATATATATATATATATAGTAATATATAGTAATATATATATATATATATATATATAGTAATATATATATATATATATATATATATATGAACGATTATTATAATTATACAATATTAAATATTATTGTAAAAACATAATTTTTTTAGATATTCTCTATATCAAAGGCATTCAAATATTTTATATAGCTATTTTTTTTTTTACATATTTATATATTATTCTACCGGTATTTATATAATATATTTATACAATTTAATATATAATGTAAAATCAATAACATTATTTATAAATTCGTCACTAAGCAAATTTAATTTATTTAAATTTATTTTATATTTAATTATTTTATATTTTATATTTTATATTTTATATTTTATATTTAATTTAATTTAATTTAATTTAATTTAATTTAATTTAATTTAATTTAATTTAATTATTTATCTCAAAATCACTCTCCAAATATAGTATAATGATAATATAAAATTATAAGTTATATTTCATTAGTCAAAATTAGCACGTGTATTTCCCGTTTACAGCTGCAAGACACAAAAAAATATTGTCGATCATTATAATTTTGATAGTGACAGTGTCACATGTGATCGTCACTCCCAATACTTGCAGTTTGTTCGTGACCTGATATTCTGAACCTGAACATGTAATAAGAGGGTAAAAGCCTTCACGCTCACATCAGATGTTTGGATATAGTTCTGTGTGATTTGCAGAGGTCTGATTGTGTAATATCTGGACTGGGTTTGCGTGTGTGTGAATGTCATGGTTGGATGCTAATCTCCTGTGGCAGTATCATGATGAGAAGCAGCTGCTCTTGTCTAACTCACTATCCCAGCTCACAGTCAGCTCATACAGTTACGCTCGGATGAAATGGCCGTCGCACAAATACGGCAGCTCTTTAATGAAGAGGAGGGTCAGCGTTTGCCAGCCTGATTACTGTGTCCAATGAACGGCACATGCTTTCTTTTAGAGTCCAGCAGCTGGAGTAACTCAAACATTATCAGACCAAATATTACTAAAGCTCTATATTACTCAAATAAATCATATAACTTTATTGATACATTTTCATCAAAATCCTCTTTTTCTTTTCTTCTAGATTCCTTTCATTATCTGAGGCCTGAAATTGCCTGAACGGGTCGTGCAACTCAACTGTCCCAAAGTCCTGCATTTTCAAAGCCGGAATTAGGATTTTTCACAGATATAGACTGAAATCCATTTTTTTTTTTGACTTGGCAATATAAATCAAACTGTTACGCCACAGGATGGCACATGCAGCCACACACACACACACACACACACACACACACAGCCGGCAGATCAAAAGGGCTTTTGTCTGTCTAAAACATTCCCTTGAACTCTTCTTCAAAAGTCCTTCCAGTTGAATTATCCACAATCCCAGAAAACACAACAAGACAAGTTGAATCAGAATGAAAAAGGAGACATTTGTGTATGATTTTACTGCAAAACATGTTTAAGTGCAATATGAGAAATTGAAATGCATGGCCACATTCATACGAGACATTCGCAGCCACTGAGGTCTTTGACACCGGCGGCCGTCCAAAGCAAGAGCGCGGAACGAGATCGGCCGTTCTCATGATGCCAGACACATCGCTCTCTGCCCACGTTGTAAACAAAAGACAAATATTTTAGAGCCGACAATGAACTTTTTCCTAACACATTCCTTGACTTTTGAATGATGTTTTAGTTTTTTTTAATGACAGATGATTGGAAAGTTCACAAACCATACATGTGTAACTTTTCTCTATTTACGGATATGACGAGACACACAGGCGAGTGACGTACTGTATGTACACAATTTCTTACGAAAACCATCCCGTCAGGTCTAAAATATAAACACTTATAACAGGCTTACCATAATGAATCAAGGTAAGACAGAAACACATTTCAGGAGAAGAACTGATGTTTTGACTAATTTTGACTCAAAAAAAGATGCATAGATGCTTTAAAGTGAGTTTGAAATCATACTGTTTTATTATTCATTTCAAAAATAATTCCTTTAGCGGTGCTGTTATTCGTGGTGTTGGAAAGATGCACTGTCAAAATGACTTTTTTATTTTTAGTAAATATATTTCTACTGATCTGATATTATTTGATATGCTTATGATTGCCATTTAATTTTGTCCATCCCCACGATAACTAAAAACCCCCGTGTTGTTTTTCTTCTTACAAGAGATGGTCAAAAACTAAAAACACTCAACAATACTGACAATACAGCCACAAAAACTCTGAATGTCTTTTTTATTAATTTATTTTGTATGTGTGTGCGATTATGTATATGTATCCTACAGATATTTTGCCTAATTAAATCATTCATTGTATGACAATAAACCCTGTGTGTGTGTGTATGTACTGTGGAGACACAACAGGGGACACGTCCTCCTTTTGGTGCATTTATGGATATTGTCAATTGCAAAATAGATTCATAAAGCTAATATGGCTTTTTTAAGGATTCAATTAGTCTGTAGTCATTATAATTCACTCAAAATGTAATTATAAAAACAACAGAGGTTATTCATCTCTCGCACATCTGTCTCCATTCACAGCTGATGTTTCACACTTTCCAGGATGATTCATGTCTCTGTTCTTCCTCATCTGATCAAACGCTTCACATGTGAAGATTGTGAACACTGAAAACCTCCTCAAAACACCTCAAGAATAACAGACAGGGAGACAGATGCTATTTTATGACAAACTCATGCATCTTTCTTTCTTTCATTGGCTCGCTCAGAAGCTTCTTTTGACCCGCAGTCTTCCCCTGTAAATGCCAACCTTCAAACAGAGTCCTCTCCTTCACCCTGCTCCATCATTCTGAGGGGTCAAAGTGTAAAGTTCACAGGTCTGGCACATGTTCATCAGAGAGAGAGAGAGAGAGAGAGAGAGAGAGAGAGAGAGAGAGAGAGAGAGAGAGAGAGAGAGAGGACAAGCTCAGGCAGATGAAAATAAAACTACAGTCTGATCTGTTTTTCATCTGATCCTCAACATGTCTTGACTTCATTACGCTCTCATAGCAGGGAAACACAATTATTGTTGATTTTTCTATAATTAGAGGGGAATAGTTTTTTTTGTAATAATATTGAGCATGAAAGTAATTTGATATGCTACACAATTTGTTGTACATCAGATTGGTGTAACATTTTCTAAATCATATGACACATTAATGCAGTTTTTATCACACATGCAAGTGTGCTTTTGAAACATCTGTGATTGTGAGTGAGATAATGTTTTCATATAACTGTTAAACAATAGGCTAATATAATAGATTATCTTTCAAAAAAACATTTGCCATGTAGCTTGTTAATTTCTTCTCCACCAACAAAAATAGATAAAAAAAAGCTCCATTGGCTCTGCATTTAGTACAGTTAAAGACTACCTTAAACTGTACTCGTATACTGGTCTAAATTTCTAGTTTTCCCCTCTCATTATATATTTTTTATTCATGCACACTCAGAACTGTAATAGTTCCTCAGAGACCTGCTGATTTATTTCCATTGCAATGCTGCCCCCTACTGGTGTGCAATTACATCTGCGACTCTACAGCTAATCGGTCTTGTTATTTTAAAATATATTCTAATCAACTCTAAAATAATGCTACTTCTTATTTTCAAGTTTTATTGCAGAGACATGGAGTCCATTAACATTTTGAAATATCATGATGATGTCAGATTAGTATGGGATGATTATAGTATCAAAATGATTAACACGTGCAAGCACACTTATCAATGAACTTGAAACATGTTGCAGAAATGTTTTATCCATGCCTTTCAACTTGCGTGTGCAAAATTAAAAATTTAATGAATGTGAAGCAATTTGAACAAATAGAGACATTTTTGTGAATACAAATGTTTTCCTTTGTATTAGTGTATCATAATTTGCGCATGCAACACAGAAGATGTGCATGTGGATCAGGTGACACGCGTGCATTCTTTGACATCTTTTCTGAGTCGATCTCATTTGATTCATTTGGATTTTGAGACTTTCTTTTCGCAGTTTTTAAGCATTTCACAACCCACACACAAACAACTACAAATGAATAGGCATGGTGCTAATTATTAATGTGTGCACAACTACCCATCTATTTGTCAAATTCACAAATGTGCGTCACTACATTTAAACTAATACAATACAACTTGTGTGTGCAAAATCCAAAATCACATGAATGTGCATAGATTAGAATAAGCCTACGACTGTTGAAATATAGCATACATCTATTTTCATATTCAAAACCTCGTATACACGGCAAGGTTTTTCAAAGTAACCATGGTACCTTGGCAAATTTAATGTCAAGCTCGTGGTACTTCCGTGTAGTATTTTGAAGACTTAAGGCGTTGTTGAGGATGAAAATGCAGGTTTGGTTTTATTAGGTAGGCTATAACTTCATCCAACGTCCTCTTGATCTCTCTCACACCTGCAGGACCAGCGATTTATTGACTTGGAGTTGCGTTTTTACAAAGAATGTTTGGTAACACTTTACAATAACAGGGCATGAATAATCATGTGCTGATACCTGAATTAACAGTTACTTCAACATGAACTCATGATTAGTGAAGATATGAACTAATCATGAACCAATGAAGAGCGATCCTTAACTATGACAGGAGTCATAATGATTCATGCATGAATAACAGCAGCCTTAAACATGTTAGTACATGTTTGATAGTTAATGCATTAATTAATGTTTAGGGGTAAACTAAATCAATCAGGCTCCGTAAGAATAAATAAGAAATATTTTGACTTTGACATTTAACCAATTCGGGTTGGTTAAATGTCAAAGTCAAAATATTTCTGGTCTTCACCAGGGTGCTGTACAACCGACTAGCCAGGCAGTTGGATGAACAACAGCCACCCGAACAGGCCGGCTTCTGGTCTGGCTACAGCACAATGGACCACATCCACATGCTGAATCAACTACTCGAATGCTGCCAAGAGTACAAGATGCCCTTGGTGCTGGCCTTCGTAGACTACGAGAAGGCCTTCGACAGCGTAGAGATCAATGCCGTACTGCTCGCCCTACAACAACAGGGCATCTCCTACCAGTACGTGGACCTTTTGCGGGAGCTGAACAGCGGATGCGCCACCAACATCACCCTTTTTGACTGGCCGCTGTACATCCCTGTCGCCAGAGTCGTCAAGCAGACCCCATCTCGCCCAAGCTGTTCACGGCGTGTCTGGTGCACGTCCTTCGACAGCTCGACTGGGACAACAAGGGTATCAGCGTTAATGGCCAGTGGCTCAGCCACCTGCGCTTCGCCGACGACATCATCCTAATGATAAGGCGAGTCAGTGGCCGACGTGCAGCTGCGACTCAACCAGCTCGACCAGGCCGACGCAGCGGTCGGCCTGAAGATGAACCTGGCCAAGACAAAGTGGATGCACAACCCACAGGCTGCCAACAACAACATCTACATCAGCCAGAAGGAGATCGAGCAGTTCGACAGCTACGTCTACCTCGGCCAGGAGCTGACTGCTGGGCATAAGAACAACCGCGAGCTGGCGCGAAGGAGGGTCGCTTGGGTTAGCTATGCGTCCATAGCAGAGGTGGTCACCAACACGGCCGACGCCACCCCCTGCGCGCCCACTTGTTCAACAGCACCGTCCTACCGGCCATGCTCTACGGGGCCGAGACCTGGTCGCTGACCGCGGCCGACAGGCAGAAGTTGGCAGTGACCGAACGCGCCCTTGAGCGGTGGATGGTCGGCATCAAGAGGACAGACCACATCAGCAACGAGCTACCGAGGAAGATGAGCAAGGTCAAGGACGCCGTCAACCAGGCCAAACAGGCCAAGATGCACTGGGCCGGACATGTGGCCAGAAGTTCGGACGGGCGATGGACGCGGGCCGTGACCGAATGGCTGCCACTTGACATAAAAAGACCGATCGGCCACCCTGCAACCCGATGGTGGGACAACAAGGGTATCAGCAAGGGTATCATCAAACAAGACATTGGCAGAAACTGGATGGGCCAGGGACCGAAAAGCCTGGCAAAGTTGTTGTGGCCTGCGTCGAAAGAACGAAATACAGGCTGATTGAAGATTGAAGATTTAACCAATTGGTTCCACTTTATTTCGATAGTCCACTTTAGACATTTTACTAACTTAAAGTAACTTTGCAACTACATGTCAACTAACTCTCATTAGAGTATTATTAGACTGCAGTAGACTGTTAGGTTATGGTTAGGTGTTAGGGTTCGGGTTAGTCAAATAAGTTGACTTGTAGTTGCCAAGTTACTTATAGTCAGTAGAATATCTGTTTGGGGAACAACTAAGGTCAGGGAAACATTTGCTGGGATCAGTACAGTTCACTCTCCATCCAGACACAGGCCATGATGATACTGTACCTCCGTTCTCTGACTTTTTGAAAAGCCACACAACATCACTTAACGGGGCTGAATACTAGTTGTAGTACATGTGTATTTGATAGTAAGTTTATGATAAATCATGAGCTAATATTGGTAAGTAGTTAACAGTGAATTAATTATGATGTGTCCCCTCAAGTAGTCATGACACAGTCATGCATTAACAAGCCATTAGTTGATGTTAGTGTATGGTTAGTTAATCATGAGTTAGTAATGATGTGCCCCCTCAAGTAAAGTCATGACACAATGATGCATTAACAAGCCATTAGTTGATGTTAGTGTATGGTTAGTTAATAATGAATTAATTATAATGTGCCTCCTCAAGTAAAGTCATGACAAAAAAAAAAAAAAAAAACCGTGAAAAAAGCTTGAAAATTAGAACAACAGCAAATTAGACCACTCATTAGAATGCATTTTTAGTTAAAAAGTGTAAGAAGCAGAATAGTGGAAACCGTTTAAACTGTGAAAGTGAATCTTCATGATTGCTTCAGAACCAGTAAATGCTGCAGGGTCGTGATTCCTGCAGGCCACAGATTTCAGGTGTCACAGATTCAGAGATTCAGAGTGACATATTGCTTAAAATTCCAAAGAAATTGGCAAATATGTTTAAAACATTGAGACATTTATTAAAATATATAATGTAATATTTCTTAAACCATACAAATAAAAAAGGTCAATTGAATTATTCAAGACTGTGAAAATCAGTGATTAAGGCAGTTTTCTTAGTAGATTTGTGGTCTTTTTTTTTTAAGAAGAGGGCTGGTCCAGACTCAGAATAAATCCCATCCCCGTTTCTCTTTCACTCTTATCATTCCTTCTTCTTTTGAAGACTCACAAAGCATCTTTGGGCTTGAAGATTTGAAACAACAAACATGGTCAGTCACATTCAAGATTTAGCAACTATTAAGATGTGGTGTCAGTGGGAGGTAGAAGTTCAGGTCTTTTGAATGGGCTTGTTTTTCTATTATAATGAATATGCATTTAATATTTATCCATTTATTTTGTTTTTCTCTGTGTGTGTGTGCTGTTTTGTGACTTTAGAAGTTCACTGTGTTTCTGAATGGACTCCTGTTGCTCTTTCTGCTTCCCGACTGGACAGAAAGTGTTGAAGACACTGTGGACATCAAGACTCTCGCCCGTATTATTAACTTCTTTGAAAATAAGTAAGTCTGTCTCCAGTCTATGAAAAATTAAAAGTTTAAAGTTAAGCAATGAGGAATTAGAGAAATGAGAAGCAGTCGGTCAAAATGTCATGGATTGAAAACATGGGAGTGTGTCATTAGTCAATACTTGATCTTGTTTACTGTTTTCCAGCTATAAGAGAGTCGATACAGATGGACATCCCCGTCAGTACGCCACCGCCATCAATGTGCCGAAGGAACAGTGTCAACAGAACTTCAATCTGAACACCTTCCTGACTCAGGAGAATGCTGTGAATGTGAAAAATGCTATTACTGATGAAACAAACGCTCTTTACCAGGGTTCAGATCTCATCGCTGCAGGAACTAGGAAAGTTGTAATTGATAAAAAGAAGCAATACAACATGCATTCAGAGTCTCTCCTGCTGAATCCTGCTGACAACTCGCCTATGAGCAAACTTTTGAAAAAAAGAAAAGACAGCTGCTCTGTTTTCTACACCTTTGAATCTCCCTGTGTTAACACGTGTCTGGATGCGACAGGCAGTCACAGCATTATAGATGCTCTGAAGAACTGGAAAGAACATGATGGAATTAAAGCTTTTGTCTTCAAGAATTTCTGGAAGTTTGACATTAAAAAAGATCTTGAGACTAAGTTTAAGCAGATTGTGGCTCATGTTCCTCTCTTCCGCTGTGAGAGTGAGAACGAGTGTTATGCTTGTAAAGGGGAAGGAAACACTCCCATAGATGCGCGCTGTCTGCCTCCAAAAGATATCTAACTGCAGTAACGTTCACCTCTTTCCCATGTGATTCTGTATTAGTGAGATCTACTATCATTTGTTTTGATAATCATTATGCTTAGATGTAGTAGTAAAATGCATTTCAAAAATAACCTTGCTTCCAATTTGAACTAATAAAATACTTCTGCCTGGCAAACTTTGTGTTTATGTTTTTTTTTTTCAAGATGGTGTGGGTCATAAAAAGTCAAAAGGGAGATTCATAATGCAAAAGTTGGTTTATTGTGAACACTGCAGATGTATGGGTGTTTGTATTTATTTGAGAACTCTGTGCATTGTTAACATTGCTCACAAGAAGGAAAACAAGCTTTATGCAGCTGTCGGGGTGAACGAAGACAGACACAGTGGGTGACGGCATCTGGCCTCAGAGATGAGTTTATATTAAACAAACAAAACAGAAATCGCTTTCTAGGTTAACAAACTGAAAAAAAGTGGAAAATGAGGCTAAGTGCAGTACAGAAAATAAATATAGACTATTTCATATAACTATGAGAAAAAGCAGATACACAAATTGATGATGATCGCACCAGCTTTCAGTGATGTTATAGTTTTAGACAGTAAGGGTGAGAGTTTAATGCATGATTGTATCGACTGGTAAAAAACTGCCATGCAGATCCTTCACATGGACCAAACCGAATGTCAAACAGTGTTTCCGTATCTCTCCATGAGCAAACTTTGGTCAAACAGACAGCTCTCCTTAGATAGGAAAATCACTGGCCACTTTATTAGGTACACCTTGCTAGTACAGGGTTTTACAATTTTGCCTTCAGAACTGCCTTAACTCTTCAAACATTCTTGAAACATTCCTCAGAGATTTTGGTCCATACTGACACAATAGCATCACGCAGATTTGTCGGCTGCACATCCATGAATGTGAATCTCCCGTTCCTCCACTTCCCAAAGCTGCTCTATTTGATCGAGATCTGGTGACTCTGAGAACATTTGAGTTTAGTGAACTCAGTGTCATGATCAAGAAACCATTTTGAGATGATTTGAGCTTTGTGACGTGGCGTGTTATCCTGCTGGAAGTAGCCATTAGAAGATGGTACACTGTGGACATAAAGGGATCGACATGGTCAGAAACAATACTCAGGTAGACTGTGGCATTAAAACGATGCTCAATTGACACTAAAAGGCCCAAAGTGTGCCAAAAAAATATCCCATTACACCATTACACCACCAGCAGCCTGAACCGCTGATAGAAGGCAGGATGGATCCATACTTTCATGTAGTTCACACCAAATTTGCAGCAGAAATTGACACTCATTAGACCATGGGTTCTGGGTTTCCCCCACAATCAAAACACATGCACGACAGGTGAATTGTTTACTGTAAGTTTGCCTGTAGTGTGTGTCATATGAATGTGTGCGAGTGTGTCGTCCCTGTGATGGACCGGCGATTGGTCCAGGGTGTTTTCCTGCCTAACACCCGAGATGCTGGGAAAGACTCCAGCCTCCCAGTGACTATTTTGAAAAATGTATGGATGGATGTATAGTACTGTGAGGATTCACAATTAGTTGTGTTTGGAATATTTATTACTTAAAGGTGGTATCAGTGATTTCAGGCCCAAAAATATTTATATCACATTCATCTAATCTTTCCTAACGATCCGCTAGCTGCCCCATAAGCATGCCGTCAAAAAAACGCGTCTCTGTAGGCAGCCTAGGCTCTGAGATCTACACACAAAAACAATTGGTTTCACCAACCACTCAAAACCAAAACAAATAGTTTTCCAACTAATCACCGACAGTGTAAATATTCTGCTAAGATTTTTATACTTAATATAATATTAACATAATTACTGCAGAAAATGCACAGTTTGCCATCATGTTTTGAATGTGCTTGTATCAGTTTTGAAAGCAGTGTGTTAGCATTAAAATAGTGTTTTGCAGATTCATTCACTTCAGTTCATGAAGTATGAATGACAAAAGTGTTCATGGATTTTGGAAAATATGGTCATTGAATGCATTTTGTGTGAAAGCTATGAAAATCGATTCACAGTTGGGTCAAAATAGACTGAATGTACGATGAGTTTTGAAAATGTGGCTTTCGGTTTGATTGATGCTTGTTAGCAATTGAAAAAAAAACAACAACAAAAAAAAAAACCCTGTAATCTCCAGTAGTTCATTTAAATTTTTTTGCAATGTTTTCTCAAAGCACTATATTAAAAAAAAAATTGTGTTTATTAATATTTATAAGTTTATTACATTGTATTTTCTTCTAAATAAGCATGCAACACAGCAAGCTGCTTCTTCCTTGCTCACACATTCAGTAATAGATAAAAAATATAAAAATAATTTCACACATTTGATCTTTTGACACAGAAGCTGAGTGTGACTGGATACAAGTGGTGCGTGTCTCATCCTATGGCTTGACACGACACTAACATCTAAAAATATATTGATAAAAACAGCACAAGATTAAAAAACAAACTGTACAAAGATAAAAGTCCGACTACAAGGCGTTGCAACACATTCCAATATTGATAATAACTTCTGCTTTCACAAGGCCAAACAGATCAAGCTGATAAATGGTGTCGCAGAAATTCTACTGCTCATACATTATTATTATTTCAGTCCTGGAATTTCAGAATTTATTTTTGCCACCTTTTTATTTTTTACCAGTAAATTACCATATGCAAAGATATAGAAAAACATGTTGCAGCATTTCTGAATCATTCTTGTTGAAAACTGCTCTAGTACAGTCAGTAAAATGAAAATATGTTATTCTTATTCTAAAATGAAAATAAAAATTCATCATTATTGTAATGTTCCCTCTTGTTAGTGTTAGGTCAATGAGTTATGAGTGAATGTATGCTTTTGCCAGTGAGATTAGTGTCCAGTGTTATGCTGGAACGAGCTTATTTTGAGACGTAAATGGAAACCTTTGTTGGTTCAGGTGAGATTTGGAGGTGAAATTAACTGTTTGGCCAAAATTGATGTTGGTAAATGAAGACTGTTTTGAAACAGTGGCTTAAGAAGTGACCGATGCTTGTTAGCAGCAGAAAAAAAACTGTAAGTTACCAAAAGTAGATTCTAAAAACAGTAAGCTATATTCAAGATCTAAAGCTCTTATCAGCCAGGATGCTGTTTTACATTTCTCTGTTTTGTACATGTGTCTGAATGTGTGTGTGTGTGTGTGTGTGTGTGTGTGTGTGTGTGTGTGTACAGGTTTATATTACATTGTGGCAAGCAAATGTCCCCACGAGGATATTATATATATATATATATATATATATATATATATATATATATACAGTGAGGAAAATAAGTATTTGAACACCCTGCTATTTTGCAAGTTCTCCCACTTGGAAATCATGGAGGGGTCTGAAATTGTCATCGTAGGTGCATGTCCACTGTGAGAGACATAATCTAAAAAAAAAAATCCAGAAATCACAATATATGATTTTTTAACTATTTATTTGTATGATACAGCTGCAAATAAGTATTTGAACACCTGTCTATCAGCTAGAATTCTGACCCTCAAAGACCTGTTAGTCTGCCTTTAAAATGTCCACCTCCACTCCATTTATTATCCTAAATTAGATGCACCTGTTTGAGGTCGTTAGCTGCATAAAGACACCTGTCCACCCCATACAATCAGTAAGAATCCAACTACTAACATGGCCAAGACCAAAGAGCTGTCCAAAGACACTAGAGACAAAATTGTACACCTCCACAAGGCTGGAAAGGGCTACGGGGAAATTGCCAAGCAGCTTGGTGAAAAAAGCTTGGCTAAACATGACCGTCAATCTCCCTCGGACTGGGGCTCCATGCAAGATCTCACCTCGTGGGGTCTCAATGATCCTAAGAAAGGTGAGAAATCAGCCCAGAACTACACGGGAGGAGCTGGTCAATGACCTGAAAAGAGCTGGGACCACCGTTTCCAAGGTTACTGTTGGTAATACACTAAGACGTCATGGTTTGAAATCATGCATGGCACGGAAGGTTCCCCTGCTTAAACCAGCACACGTCAAGGCCCGTCTTAAGTTTGCCAATGACCATTTGGATGATCCAGAGGAGTCATGGGAGAAAGTCATGTGGTCAGATGAGACCAAAATAGAACTTTTTGGTCATAATTCCACTAAACGTGTTTGGAGGAAGAAGAATGATGAGTACCATCCCAAGAACACCATCCCTACTGTGAAGCATGGGGGTGGTAGCATCATGCTTTGGGGGTGTTTTTCTGCACATGGGACAGGGCGACTGCACTGTATTAAGGAGAGGATGACCGGGGCCATGTATTGCGAGATTTTGGGGAACAACCTCCTTCCCTCAGTTAGAGCATTGAAGATGGGTCGAGGCTGGGTCTTCCAACATGACAATGACCCGAAGCACACAGCCAGGATAACCAAGGAGTGGCTCTGTAAGAAGCATATCAAGGTTCTGGCGTGGCCTAGCCAGTCTCCAGACCTAAACCCAATAGAGAATCTTTGGAGGGAGCTCAAACTCCGTGTTTCTCAGCGACAGCCCAGAAACCTGACTGATCTAGAGAAGATCTGTGTGGAGGAGTGGGCCAAAATCCCTCCTGCAGTGTGTGCAAACCTGGTGAAAAACTACAGGAAACGTTTGACCTCTGTAATTGCAAATAAAGGCTACTGTACCAAATATTAACATTGATTTTCTCAGGTGTTCAAATACTTATTTGCAGCTGTATCATACAAATAAATAGTTACAAAATTATACATTGTGATTTCTGGATTTTTTTTTTTAGATTATGTCTCTCACAGTGGACATGCACCTACGATGACAATTTCAGACCCCTCCATGATTTCTAAGTGGGAGAACTTGCAAAATAGCAGGGTGTTCAAATACTTATTTTCCTCACTGTATATATATATATATATATATATTTTTTTTTTTTTTTTTTTTTCAGAATGCAGAAAGTTTTCTTGGAAGGTTTAGGGGTCAGGTTAGTGTAAGGGAGAATATACAGTTTGTACAGTATAAAACCCATTATGCCTATGTAGAGTCTCCACAAAGATAGTGAAGCAGAGTGTGTGTGTGTGTGTGTGTGTGATGTGTTTGGTCCAGGTTCCATTTTAACGGTTGCTGCTTACAGTACATTTGTTGGAGTTAAATTCAATGGTTAACTTTAATAGGTATAATTAGCACAATAGCTTTTAGGGATATTTGGTAATCGTAACAAGTAACAATATTTTGCCTGGTAATTTTTGCAGGACTATAAGACTTTGTAAAGAGGACAGTTCTGTTTTATTAAAGTGTGTGGTTAAACTATGGACTATTTTCTAGATAGATCAGTGTGAGTGGAAACTTCACACATAATGAGCACTGAGAAGATTCACACCATTCACCAAATAATTTGCATGTTTCTTGCAATGGTATCTTGTACACAGAGACACAATTTAGGCCGAGGGTCTCACACTCATCCAGGCACATTTTAAAACCACCTACTGTAATTATTCACACAAAAAAAACAAATAGAATAATTTATTATTCTAACCTTTTTTGGGAAGGCCAGTGAGGAGTCCATTACAATAATCCACCCTGCTGGTGATGAAAACATGCACAAGTTTTTCTAAGTCTTGTCTGGAAACAAAGCATCTAATTCTTGCAATATTTTTCAGATGATAGTATGCTGATTTAGTTATTGCTTTGACATGACTACTGAAACTAAGGTCTGACTCTAGTGTCACACCAAGATTCCTGACTTGATGTTTAGTTGTTTGACCCCTAGAGTGAAGGTATGCGTTCACCTTGAGAACTTCATCTTTGTTTCCAAACACAATGACTTCAGATTTGTCTTTGTTTACCTGAAGAAAGTTTTGACACTGTTTTGAAACTGTTAACTTCATCAATGCATTGGCACAGGGAGTCAATGAGGCTGTAATTGTTAGGCGATAGGGGTAAGTAGATCTGTGTGTCGTCTGCATAGCTGTGGTAAGCAATTTGTCTCTTTCTCATTATTTGGCTTATGTAGCACAGGTTGAACAGGAGTGGCACAAGAATTGAGCCTTGAGGGACTCCGCATGTCATGGTTGTCCTTTCACACATAGCAGCAGGCACTATAGTGCTTTCACATATGCTGCGTTTGCAGTGCGTAACTGGTCCACGGCTCTACCACAAACACATACTCACTATTTTTTTTTTCAAATCCATTAGTTATCAGCAACTTTTATTTAAAAAAAGTTTTGTCAGCATTGCGATTCTCTTTAGGCCTACACACACACTCTTTAACAGACGTATTCACGTTTAAACACAATTTAAACAACGTAATATACAATGCATTACTTCTATATAAATTTATATATTAAGTTGCTCAAGCAAATGGTAAAATATTTAACCATGTACTTATATTAAAATTGTACTTATATTTAAACATTTAAAATAAAACTTTGACAAAAACAGCCAACTCTCATGCCTTTTCTTTTGCATATCAATTTTAAATTGCACTGTTGTATCCGCACCGCACCTGGAACGCATTGCCGGACTGCAGTGCGTGCAGTGTGAAAGCTCTGTTAACATGGGTGCTGAAAAAAATACGCACTGCAAACGGAGTATGTGTGAAAACAGAATATGTGTGAAACGGGCGTTACTAGCTTAAGTAGACAATTTGACGAAATATATAACACTGGGCAAGTGGTTTTGGATATTTTAATACAAAAATCTTACATATTCTGTCTTTAAAGGTATAGCCTTTTTCATGTATAAAAAATATTATAATACCTAAATAGGAGCATAGAAGTATACTTATAGTTGACTATTTAAATATTGTTTTTGTATAAATATTTAAGTATGTTCACTTAAAGAAAATTATAGAAAAGAAGTATACTTGCGGTATAAAACTACTAAACTAGTCATTTACTGAGAATATATTTCAAAGTGCACTTTGCATAAACAAAAAAATGTACTACTAGTATTAAAATAGTAAACTAGTATACTTAAAAGATCACCTGTAGTACAGATGCAGTACAAATGAGAAAGTAGTACTGTTACACTAAAAGTACACTTAAACGTATACTTTTATATACTAAAAGGTGGGGAAATTTAGTCCCAAGAATTATTGAAATAGTACACTTACAAGTATACTACTAATACATTGATATTAGTATACTTAACTTTACTTAAGTATACTTCATAAAATGAACGTTATTCTTTTTCATAAGGAAATCTTTTCTATGGTGCGACCTGGACACTGTACAGAAAATACCTGAAAAAAATCTACAACTGATCCACTTATGTCCTTTTTGTGCCCTTACTGTCCTAAAGTGTGTGCATCCAGAATAGGCCTTATCAGTCACGGCGCCGCCATTTGGTTTTCACAAGCGACAACAGTGTAACCAGTTCTGACGCAATTGCAAAAGCTTGAGCAAAGCATGCAGACTGTTCTGTCGTTGCCGCACAGACGAGCACTGAACACTATTTGACCACAAAATGTCACAGCTGTCTAATAAAGACCTCAGGGAACTGTGTAAACTTGTGTAAAAGTTAAACATGACGGTGCATGCAAGTCGATGAGAATTAGATCAATGTAACTCCACAACAACTACATAAAAGTATCCACTAACCATTCAGAAACATCCAAGTGTGTCTAAAAGTTGCAACCTCTTCCTGAGTCTCTCTGTAAGCCTGCACTTCGCTACTGGTTATTTCTGAGATTTTGGATGAGTGAGATTTGCATGTTTTGTTATTGTATCCGAAGCTCATGTAAAGGATCAGATTTGGCCATCTTCTGAACAGAGGTGGGGAAAAGCAGCTCATTTGCATTTAAAGGGACACACAAAAACAGTGCGTTTTTGCTCACACCCAAAAAGGGCCAAATTTGACAAGTTATAAAAAATGATCTAAGGGGTATTTTGAGCTGAAATTTCACAGACACATTCTGAGGACACCATAGATTTATATTACATCTTGTGAAAAGGGGCATAATATGTCACCTTTGAAGAGTCTTTGGTGTTAACATGATTTCTACAAAATATAACCGGAAATCGAGGGTAATGCGGGTATGATGTCATTAGGTGCATTTCCATTACAGATTTGCGCAAAACTTTTGCAATTTTTTTCTAAATGTCGACAAAAAACTATTGCGAAAATGACGGCGTTTCCATTAACCGATGTTATGCGACTAAAACGTCTTTTTTTCCTCTCGCAATAAGTCATTCCAAAAATCATGACGACGGACGTTGGTAAGTTTACGTATATCCCAGCCACCGCAGCCATTATTATTAATGGAAGCAGACGTAGCTTATGTGTGTTATCTAATCATTAATGGCAAGGAAAGACCCTTATACTTGAGATCGGCACATATGAGGAGTTTCTGGGTGTTTCTCCCTAATTTCTGCTTCGAGATCTTGATTGTGGTATTTTCTTTGAGGTTTAGAATCCAGAATTCCTGTAATTATTTTGTCTTTTATGAATTTAATAAAGAATTCTGTCTCGAATTATGTCCAAACATACCGCGTCATCTACGTCAGGTGACCTGTAAATGCGCAAAAACTGTTTCCATTGCAGTTTTGCGAAATATTTATAAATTGCCTGAAAAAAACACCTCATGCGAGCGCAAAAACTTCTTTGCGATAAATGGGAGTTTTTGTGAAATTGACGTGTTTCCATTGGTGTTTTTTCAATTCGCAATTTCAATTTGCGCAATTTGAAGGGTAATGGAAAACGAGGCTATTGATAGGCGACACACGGACACGGTCCGTGTCCTGGTTAAAACTGCTTATTTCTCTGGATTTAAACATTCTTAAAAAGATTTGGGATAATGCAAGTACACAATTCAACAAAATATATAACATTGTTATATTACTTTTAGGATAGTTTGACCCAAAAAAATGCCATTGTGTGCCTTTAAGAACATTTTAAGTGTAGTCAGTTTGAAATGGTGAAATAAATTCTGAAAGATATTTACACAACAGAAACATTTATAGTATTTTTATATCTTATATAATATATTCCTAATAAAATGTTCTCATTATGGGAAGACCACAAAGCACAATCTTTTTCTGCATAGTGGCACAGTTGGTAATGCCAGTACCTTTGTAAAGAAGCCAGGTTTGGACCCAGATGTTAATAAAGCAAAAGTTCAATCCTGGTGTGTTGACCACTGTAAAGGGGTTATAAATATTAATACATTTCCAATGCTCTCAAGGTACAAGTACAACTGTGATACCTTAAAAATACAGTAGAAGCCTGAGTTCAAGGTACTTCCTTTGCCATTACAAGTAATTTGAAGTATGTCATTTCTATATATAGTGCAGCTCTATCCCACTCAAAGTGTTATTTCAATACATTTATCAGGCCTAAAATGTGTTTTAATGTCACTAGTAAGTCCTGCTATATTGTTCTTTTACTAATGAATAGTGAAACATTAATACAATCATTCTCTGTAAAGAAATGAGGCGTGAACATCATTTATCAAGATCTTTCTAAATTTGTGCTCATTTGTGCTAAAAGCCTCAATGAAGCTGTTTAAAGTATGTGATCACAGTGGAGCAGATGTGATTAAACACGTGTCTTTGTGAAATAATGATAAATATCAGTTTATGCTATTTGATAATGGCCTCAAATCCCGTAGTCAGAGGCTAAATGATGTGGTTAAATTCCCAAGTTGTGTTAATTTTTAAACTACACATAAATATGTGTAAAATAGGGTTTTTTTTTCCTACACATTTTTAGTTAATACTGACACAAAATGTGTAAAATTGAGTGATACTTTTTTGTTAATTTTCCTACACATTTCCTCTAAGAGTGTGGGGAGGGCCTCTGGTTACAAAGCTGACCAATCACAGCAGTTTGTGGTCTGTGTAGACGTTACTGGTTCTGACTAAGATCAGGCAAACAGTGCAGAAGTGTGCAAGATGAGAGGATTACTGTTACTGCTGAACACTCTCGTCCTGCTGGAGTCAACAGAGGGAAACGAATATGATCAACTAAGCAAATATGACACAAATATTATTGACATGGCAATAAAATTAGCAAATGAGAAATATGGGACAAGCAAACACATCGATTTTGCCTCAATTTTAGACGCTGTAAGTTATTTAATTCAAATGTTATTAAACATTATCATTTTACTGTAATTTGTCTGTTTGTTTGTTTTCTGTGCATCTGCATTAAAGTTCTTGATACAAATATTTAATCATCTACTACATGTATGGTTGTCATCTTTATGGTTTACCTGTATCTTTCCCCTATACAACAGAATAAGGACAAGCGTATGCTTCATGTTTTATTAAGATCTACCTCATGTAACAAGACGACACCGAGTGTCCATCGGGAAGACTGTGTAATCCAAGATATGGCAGTAAGTAGCTACTCACTCTTGAAGAAGGATCTTGATTGTCTAAATGTCTATAGGAGTCATTGTAGAATACACTTCTTTTTTTCTTTTTTTTTTTAA
Organism: Abramis brama; assembly: GCF_963993115.1. Lineage (NCBI taxonomy): Eukaryota > Metazoa > Chordata > Actinopteri > Cypriniformes > Leuciscidae > Abramis > Abramis brama. The sequence continues at coordinate 9,843,684 of NC_139972.1, forward strand.
AAAGCTCACAGTTTCACACAGAGTATTTTTCTCAAGCGTCCTCAAGTTTCTTGTGTTGACTGTCGTGGATCCATGTCCTGTTTGCTGCTCAGAGAAACAGAGAAGGTACTTCACAGTCACATATTTGGACAAAGACCTTTTCCCTTACGAAAAATACGTTTATTCAAGTGTGCTGTATACTTTTTTAAACTAAAAATAAGAAAGTATACTTTCAGTCTCCTTTATGTACTGCTCAGAAATATACTGTATGTGCATCTCACTTAAAATTGCACTTAAGTAAACTTGGCTTATACTGACTAAAAGGTCTAAGTATATTTGGCCAATATATACTTGAACTCAATCTTTTGATCGAGATATACTTAAAGGTGCTGTATGTAATTTTTTCACTCTACTAAAGCATAAAAATACCGTAATATGTTTGCAGATATTTAGAAAACATGCAAAGTTCACATAGGCCTACTTGTTTTTCTGAAAAACACTTCTACAACCAGTTATTTTACTTATTTACTTACTTATACTTGGCTTGTAGTTGTGCTTAATCTTTTGATTCAGTAGCCTATTAAATACTTTTTTCCACATAGTTTTACTTACAGTATTATAAACTTACATTTTATGAAAATAGTGATTTATAAAGAAAACAGATATGTTCCTAATTCTGAGTATTTGAATTTTAGTCCACTGATTGTGGAATTTATTTCAAATCTATTTTACTCTTTCCCCGCCATTGACTGAGTTTTCCAAAGCCGCGTTTCCATCGAAATTACCCAGAACAATTTGTCCCAGGAACTTTTTCTAAAGTCTAAAGTACCGTGAAGATTTGGCAAATTAGTCCGGTGACGTAGGACTGCGCACTACTTTACAGTTCCCGCTGGATTTCATCCTCTGAATTTAAACTTAATAAAGCCTGAACCTCGTCGTCGGGTTGTATTTTTAAACTCCTTTGTTGATTCCAATAGCAAACAACTGTTACTGCCATAGACAAAGAAATGGACACAGCAACCCCATAGGTTTCAACAGAGAAAAGTGAAGCAAATTAGAAGCACTCACTTCCTGATGGCTGAGCGTACTGCGCAGACTCAAACTGAGCTTGACTACGTGGATGTGACATGAGCAGCCTGTCTGACAGATGTAAGTCTTCTAGTAGCTGTGCCAAGCGAAATCTGAAACATTCCCTTCCGAAACTTGCAGAGACGGAGAGTGTGAGTAGGAGCTGTCCATGAGCTAGGAGCAGGAGCAACGTCATGACTCTCTATGGGCTTCTCCCTTGACTTTATCGGACTTTATGCCTCCACGTCCCCCCGATTGACTGCGAGCTTCTCCTCCTGTCTATATGGTCATTTCCAGAGAGTCGCGTGGTTATGACGCAATCGTTAGCCTATTTTTACAAAAACTGCTTCTACAGGGCCATAAAGTAAGATACAAGGTAATGGAGACTTTTATACATTGTCGTGTTTCTTTAGAAATAAACAATGGACAAATAGAGTTTTTAAACGCCTCAGATGTAAAGTTATTCACTGTTAAAGTGACGCCAAAATGAATGGGAGTCAATGGGATGCTAACAGCAGGTGAAGGCTTGTTAGCCAATGGCGGCCCCCAGGGGTGGTACGGTTTTCGAGCGCTGGATTGACCCCCTGGTTACTGCACGCACCATGACAGATTTTAAAAATGGTGGTTGAAATTAAATGCTGCGTGGATTCAACCAATCAAAATGCGGCATGATCTCAACCAATCAGCATGTTCAGCGCCCAAGACCCACCCCTGAAAGTTCCTGAACTTTGAAAAAGTAGGGGAGAGCGGGGCACAACCTAACGCTTTTTGACTTTCTCAGTTTGTGTAAATCTACTTATGGTTCAGAGTATTTATTTTTTCAAATCAAATCAAATCAAATCAAGTATATTTGTATAGCGCTTTTCACAATACAGATTGTATCAAAGCAGCTTCACAGTATTAAAATAAAATAATACAACAAAGTTTGTTTCTAGTGGAATTTATTGATTTGATAGAATAAAATTAAATATCCCCAAAATATCCCCAACTGAGCAAGCCAAAGGCAACAGTGGCAAGGAACCGAAAAAAACTCCATCAAGCGGCCTAATGGTGTCCTAAAACTCCATCAGGTGACCTAATGGAGAAAAAAAAAACCTTGGGAGAACCCAGGCTCAGTCGGGGGCCAGTTCTCCTCTGGCATTTATGAACTAGAGGCCGGATTGTAGTTTGAAACTGTGAGATTAACAATATTATATGAATGCCTGGCTGAAAAGATGCGTCTTTAATCTAGTTTTAAACTGGGAGAGTGAGTCCGAGCAACGAACAGTATCAGGAAGGCTATTCCAGAGTTTTGGAGCCAAATGTGAAAATGCTCTCCCTCCTTTGGTTGATCTGGATATCCTAGGTATGACCAAAAGCCTTGAATTTATTGATCTTAAAGAGCGCGATGGATTATAGGGTGATAGAAGATCCGCTAAATAGACTGGAGCTAAGCCGTTTAGGGCTTTATAAGTCAGTAGCAATACCTTGTAATTAATACGGAACTTTATAGGTAGCCAATGTAGTGATGATAAAATCGGTGTTATATGATCATATTTTCTTGATCTAGTAAGAACTTTTTTCCCACATTAATTTCCCACATGTCTAGTACAATTATGTGTTTTTGTTTTATTAATACAGTATATACTTTTTTCTTGATATACCCCGAAAGAATGGAAGTGAAATGTGACAACATGCCCCATAGGTGGGGTACATTGTAACATGTGTGGGGCACATTGTAACATGACATATGGCAGCTTAAAATGTTATCTGATCTAATAAAAAAAATATACAAAACAAACTAAAATATTTTCTAAATAAAATACAATTAAAAAACGTTTTCATATAAAATAATGGCAATTTTGAATAATTAAATAGAAACTCATTTTTGAGTTTTGACTACGAATACATGAAAACACAGCTATACAACATAGTTCAAAACAAATAAATAATTAGTAATTTCTAAACATTGACTCTCAGTCTTTATTCACCTTTTTCTCACGTTTTCTCAATAAAATTAATAAAAGTATAGAATATAATAGCATATTTCTAATAGGGGCACATTGTAACGCAGTGTTACAACATGCCCCCGCCTGCACAACTGGGATTTAAACCCTGCTAGTGTCTTCTGCTAGTTAGCGAAACATTAAATAACTATCTCAACTGTTAAATAACATCTTGGAGATTAAAATAATATCAGATTTGTCTTATTTTAAATAAACACAAAAAATAGAGATGAAAAATTAACTCAAGTAAGAAATTTACTTTTGCTATGGTTTAATAAATGTCTATGGATATCTTCCAAAAAAAAAAAAATTTGGCGGATTTTTTTTTTTCTATATAGTGTTGATATGGCAACTAGTAAATAAACAAAGTTTCGTCATCCAAGCATGTGCGGAAGTATTTAAAACAAGCGTGTTACAACTAACCCCGCGTTAGGTTGTGCCCCGCGCTCCCCTACTACCTAAAAGTACTAAGCAAGCAGGGACTTTCAGGTGATTTATTTCCTAAATGGGGTGTCGATCAGAACACATTCGATCAGTTCCATGCAAAGGAGGTTTATTGTTGACAGTCTTTACTGTAGGCTACACAACACATAAGCAGTAGGCCTGCACAGGAGTTACAGCTTAATAGTGTGTTTTGATGTGTGTGTGGTCTACAAAGGGAAAGGAATACAGATATGTCTTGAGTATTATAACACAAACATTATTTGCATAAAGCTACCAATCTCTCAAATAAAGAAATGATGAAGTTCAATTCTAGAATAAAATAAAGAAATGAACATACAAGCAACGACATTTTTATGCAACACCGCCACCAAGTGGTCAGAAATGGTAAAACATTCGAAACCGAAACTAATTATGAAGTGATGAACTGCACATAATAAGAAACATCGCGTTCATAAACTTGAAATAGTAAGCGTTTTAGCTGTTAATGTGGTGATCACACATACATACAAATCAAACACTGGGTGCAATATAAATACTATGAATTGCAAGTAGCCTAATATTGAACATAATTGGCACCATTGTTGTGCACCAGGAGGAACCCAGGACCCACTGCACCAGCATAGGGTCTGACAATGGATCCAAGGATTTCATCCCGATACCTAATGGCAGTCAGGGTGCCATTGTCTAGCCTGCAGAGGTCTGTGCGTCCCTCCATGGATATGCCTCACCAGACCCTCACTGACCCACCACCAAACCGGTCATGCTGAACGATGTTACAGGCAGCATAACATTCTCCACGGCTTCTCCAGACCCTTTCCTGTCTGTCACGTGCTCAGGGTGAACCTGCTCTCATTTGTGAAAACCACAGGGCACCAGTGGCAGACCTGCCAATTCTGGTGTTCAATGGGAAATGCCAATCGAGCTCCCTGGTGCTGGGCAGTGAGCACAGGGCCCACTAGAAGACGTCGGGCCCTCAGGCCACCCTCATGAAGTCTGTTTCTGATTGTTTGGTCAGAGACATTCACACCAGTGGCCTGCTGGAGGTCATTTTGTAGGGTTCTGGCAGTGTTCATCATGTTCCTCCTCGCACAAAGGAGCAGATACCGGTCCTGCTGATGGGTTAAGGACCTTCTACGGCCCTGTCCAGCTCTCCTAGAGTAGCTGTCTGTCTTCCTGGAATCTCCTCCATGCTCTTGAGACCGTGCTGGGAGACACAGCAAACCTTCTGGCAATAGCACGTATTGATGAGCCATCCTGAAGGAGCTGGACTGCCTGCGCAACCTCTGTAGGGTCCAGGTATCGCCTCATGCTACCAGTAGTGACACTGACCCTAGCCAAATGCAAAACTGGTGAAAAACAGTCTGAAAAGATGAGTAGGGAAAAAATGTCAGTGGCCTCCACCTGTAAAACCATTCCTGTTTTGGGGGTTGTCTCACTGTTGCCCATCTAGTGCACCTGCTGTTAATTTCATTAACACTAAAGCAGCCAAAACTGATTACCAACCCCCTCTGTTACTTAACTGACCAGATCAATATCCCAGGAGTTTAACTGACTTGATGCTATTCTCTGATTAAAAAGTGTTCCCTTTATTTTTTTGAGCAGTGTATTTTACCCTCATAGGCTACATTATGTGTTTTTTTTTGTTTTTTTTATAAAAAATTACATTGCATAACCCATAGAGATCGCACTGTCAGATAGTTTGGGAATATTCACACATAACGTATACACATAAAACATAATATCAGAGTTTTAAAATCAAACATTTTAAAAGAGAACAATACATCACGGTTGTTTAAACCAATGAGCATTAAGCTGTGTCGTCAAGCTTTTGATCAGAATCCGACTCTTGCGCTCACGAGTGTTTTTTGTCATACGTCAGCATGACATCAGAGCAAGGCGGAACACACGCGGACACATTTCTTTCTTTCTTATATTGTTTTTTTTGGTGATTTTCCTTTTATTGTGACAGAACAGTAGAGAGATTACAGGAAACGAGGAGGGAGAGAGACGGGGGTTGGGATCGGGAAAGGTCCACGAGCCGGGTCTCGAACTCGGGCCGCCCGAGCGCCCACGAGGCCATTGGCGCCGACAATCGGATACATTTCTAACCGGCATGCATCTCGCGGGAATCACCGGTGATCGGTTCTGCAGATTTTGCTCATCTCAAACAAGCCTGTTAATACTGCTACTGGAGCGCTGCCAAAGCCAAACAAAAAGAGAAATACCCAGCATTCATCAAAGTATGAATGATATTATGTTCGCTTATAGAAAACTTACAAGTAGCCTATAAGCCTACTACAAAGTGCACTTTCATAAACTAAAAAAAAAAATACTACTAGTATTAAAATAGTGAACTAGTATACTTAAAAGTTCACTTGTAGTAGTTGCAGTATAGCCTACAAATAAAGTTTACTACTGTTACACTTACAGTAGCCTACACTTAAACGTATAGTTTTATATAGGCTACTTAAAAGTGGGCCAATTTAGTCCCAAGCAGCATTGAAAGAGTTCACTTACAAGTATACTACTAGTTAAATGATACTTACTACATAAAGTATACTTAAAATATACCTTAACTTACTTAAGTATAGACTACTTCATAAAATGAACTTGAAGAATACTTCTTTTTCGTAAGGGTTCACTCACCATCATGATCCAACCTTCTTCTTTTTTTGTCAAGATATTCCTGCACTTAAACGTTTTAACTGTTCTCATTGCAGATTAAACAAACTGTAACCGAATGTTTGAATTCCTCATCAAGGAGACTTTATCTTGGGGAAGGACATTCGTTATTTGGAGGATGTGAGCAACAACTGGGTGTCTGGCATGCTTCTGAAAAATAAAAACGATCAAGAATCTTTGCAACTGGTCCTATTAAACAAAACAAAACAACCAGTGAAATGTAACCTGTACAATTGACCTTTCAGGCAAAGTTTCTTTATCTAGAATTTAATTATGTGTATAAGATTAATGTGTATTTTTGCTCAATTATCAATTTTCTCAATGTGTTTCAATGCCATGATGTAATTTTAAGAGAAATATAGAAATTACAGTAGCCTAGCCTTCATTTTGTCCTTAGTTTTGAATAACATATGTCAAATTAATAATTGTATAAAAAGTTTTAAAAATATCTAAATATTCTTCATATAAAACATATTGTAAAACTCTCCCCAAATTAATAAATGCTTTAAACTTTTTTTTTTTTTTTTTTTTTTTTTTCATTTCTAAATATTCTTCCTAGAAAACAAAATTGTCCCCAGAGTTTCCATGAACATGTTACAAATCTTGATTTCTGGCACTGAATTTGAGAGGTCCAATATACCCATTCTTGAAAAGATCTGTAAACATATGTCCTGCAGTGTTATTTAGTTGTTTCTTATGGTTGTTTTCATTAGTGTTTTAAATTGATGTAAATAAATACAAATTATATATGGGTCAAATGCTAACTGTTGGCTTTAAAGCTATACAATGGCATGGTACTATGTACACAGTATTGTGGAGGAATTTGTTAATTAATCAAAACTAACATTTATTTTTCTTGCAGGATTAACATTTGTATGCTTTTGTAAACTAAATGTCCCCAACACTTAGGCCAAAGTGTGCCTGAATCATCTCTAAAAAAACAAAACTAGACAGATGTGTAACATTATAACCTCATGACTTTAAATAACGTGAATTAATCAAGAAATCCAGATTTGCTTTTACCTATAGCAACCTATAACAGAAGGGCTTGCTGAATTATAGATACAGTATAAATAACCAATCATATTGGAGACAAAAATATGTAATGAATCATGTCACCTTTGCCATGCCATCCTATTCTATAAAAACTGTTGTACTCATTTTGTCGAGTGGATTCTCTCTGAAATTGAATTGAGGTCCTAAGGTATTGTCTGGAGTCTGTCTGGTTACTGCTGCGTTGTCTGACTCAGCCATCGTCGATTAGAAGACACGCTAGAGGATAAATTTGTAAGCGTCGATCAGGAGACATTTAGGGACGTCGATTAGGAGATGACCCAGATAAACTCAAGTAAGGTGCGTAGAGGAATTTGTACCACAATTTGGCGAGCCGAGCCAGGAGTCCTCGGAAACTCCTGGACAGGCTAAAAAGGACTTAAGGTCGGATGGACTCCATACTTTCCCTTTCAAATGCTTCTAAATTAAATATAAGGTTAAATTGAATACAATTTTGGATTCTGTTAAGTAAAATTATTGAAGAAAACTGGTGATGTTTAACCTTGGCTAACCCCACATGTGTGTTTATGCATGTACAGCCTACTACAAACCGGAAGATGAAGATGAGTGTGAGGAGCTGAACGGTGGTTGCCAGCAGACGTGTGTGAACACACTCGGTTCATACCACTGTAAGTGCAGCGAGGGGTTCCACATACATGCTGATGCTCGTACATGCATAGGTAAGATCTTTAAAACACACAAGCATGCTTACAAACACATACACTGTGTATCATGGAGAAGTCTCTCTCTGTCTTGAGTGGCATCTTTGTATCACTCGTAGTGATGCATTCTGGGAAGCTCTGTTAAATCTGCTAATGTTATATCCCTACAGCCCAAAGTATACTTTGTAAACAATTTATTGTCATAATTTAAACTATTGACATCTGCAGCTTTGTCATAGCCTAAACGCTACTGAATGGCACCGGATTGGTTTGTCATTATTTTCAATGATCCTCATCAAATAGAGAATACTAAACTAATAATGTTGGGAGATTTATGTAAGGACTGTATTTGTGCAGGAACAGGTGGATTTGTATCCACACTGGCGTGTCGGCAAGAACACATAACATTTCATAACACTCATTTGGACCAGAGTTTGAAGTTTACTGATGATTCAGTTTGAATGGTAACAGTGAGTGGTCTGAAATATCAAATAATAACAATAAATATTAGATATACAAATAAATCAATAACATTCACATAGGCAATAATCCAGGTTACATTATTAAAGTTGTTGCAGTACTTAGTTTGCACACAAGATGGCACTGAGAGCTCAGACAAGGCATTAGAAAGACGCCATTTTAACATGTCCTTATAGGCAGTAATGGTAGATGAAGAAACTACACATAACGCGTAATATATACACAAACATAGGAGAATAACAATATAAATCACCATTTAGAGATATTGCTTTAGTCTTACATGCATTAGTAATCGTAAATGGTGAACTTTGGCGCTTCAAGGTGCTAACAAGAATAGGCGTGATGGAAAACCAATGAGCTTGTGATATATCAATAAAGTACACACATATGCTTTCAAACATCGAAAAAGGGATAATAATAAATATCCTAAACAACTTTCATTCTGGTCATTAACTCGCTCATATAAGTCTACTACTAAATGATAAAGGAGATATAAATTCTGCATATGAGCATTCATAGTTCGTCTCTTGCTGACTGCGATGCACTGACTGATGTCATTCGGTAAACAGCGCTCCTGAATCTTTCTTAACAAATAATTTATCATAAATGGTCTTAATGTGATATTCTCTTTCCCATGGTTGGTTAATAATGAATTAATTTTGATGTGCCCCCTCAAGTAAAGTCATGACATGATGCATTAACAAGCCATTAGTTGATGTTAGTGTATGGTTAGTTAATAATGAGTTAATTATGATGTGCCTCCTAAAGTAAAGTCATGACACAATGATGCACTTACAAATCATTAAAATAAGATAATATGAATACACATATACACTAAGAGTGCCATCCTTATTATTTTACACCCATGGTGCAAAAAAACTAAAGATATAATTATTTGTAGTTATTTTATATTTCTATTTTATTTTATTTATATAATTAAACATATATGGACTTAAAAGAAAGCCCAAATATACCTGTAAAAACACACATAATGAATGTTTACATGTCAAATAGGGTGCATCCACAAGCTAATGCTAATCAAAGCATATACATTTAAATGACAAAAATACAGTTAATTACTGTACATAACCTCTTGAAAAATCCCAATACAACATACATGCAAACATGTCTTTAATTATTATTTCCAATGAGCGGTTTTGTGGGTAAAGGTTTTTGCGCGTTATGGTCTTTCCTTTTATGCAACACAACAAGATTAATGCAATACATTTTCGCATATGTATTAACTCCTTATTTCAAATGACTCCATAAAAGAAAAAGGTTTTAATGATATCTGGGAATCATTAAAAGTGAGTGAATGCAGAGCATGTCCGTAGACGGTAAAAAGATTATTCTTTTTTAACTCTTTACCGTAATTATGTTTTACCTGCTTAGATTAGGAAGCTATATAGCTTAGAGGTCCTCGCGTCTTCCGCGGGTCTCACAAGCACAATCTCGTCAGTTTTGTTCATGAAACCAAGGCAATTGCTATATACCTGAGATTGGTCACATTCACGTTTACAAAATCAAAGATACTTTGGTAGCCTATAGCCCCATGAAATTGCATACACTTGAATTTAATTTAAACGTTTCCTTCATTATAGTATGGCCACTATTACAGATATGAGTTGACCAACATTATTTCTGTCAAATTAACTTTGGATTGGCCAAGCCGTGGTTTCCCATTATCTAAAGTAACATTAAATTAAAACAGAGGTAATTAGACACTCCAAATTTAGGTTGATCAAATAGAATTTGCTGCCCTAAATGGAATAATAATTTGTCTCGGCAAACCAAGTACACTTTGATGTAAAAATATTAGTCGTCACTAATCTGACGCAAACTTGCGGGAATATACAGATCCGATAATCTACTTGGGAAAACAATTTTAGAGTCAGTCAAAATAAAATCAAATGTTTACAATTTATTGACCAGGTTATAGAATAGGCTAATAATTATGACCGCCGCTAGCGTAGCTAGCGAATGCGGTCATATAGGGATTGTCAAAGGTTTTTTTTTTTTTTTTTCGTCATCTACTGAATTTTTCGTCAACGATACCAGGGACACCGAAACACCGGGGAACATGAAATTTGGTGGGCATGTAGCCCCACTAGACTTTTACGGAAAAATTTCGTTTGGTCCCCGGGGACCACTCCCCCCCCGCGCTGGGCCCCCCTAAACCCAAAAAATGCAGTTTTTCCTAAATAACTACCTGAACCGTGGCACCGAGGATGAAGAAATTTTTATGGTATGTTGGTCTTAAGGGCCCACATCAACCTAGCCCATAATCACTCATTTGTGATTTGCGCCCCTCCCATAAAAAATGAAAATGCAATATTATTCTGCTTTAATCGCCCCTATCTTCAGTTGAGATGTTCAGAACTGCACCATATTTCATGTGTATGATTAACTTGACATCCTCTGGGGGTATGCTAAGTTTTGTAGAATTTCATCCATGGGGGGGGTATAAAATAAATTCATTTATGTGCACATTTAGCCAGTTGGCGCGTGCTATGATTGACAGCTTGCTCACGAGGGTGCGAGGGCGGGTCTGTGTTAAAACGCTGCTGTCAATCAACCATTGTGGGAGGGGCGCCGATTTTGTGACGTCACAAAATCGAACAGCTTGATTTGAGACAGGAGGAAACATATAAGAAGATAAAAAAAAAACCACTGGATGGATTTTTATAATTTTATGATGGTTGTTTACAGTCACTACCAACACACATTTCAGTACAATCAACTTGTAAAAGTGCATGTACCATTATATGACCTCTTTAACAAAATTAAAAAGATCTATCCAATCAACATGTCTATCCAATCAGCACTCGGAGGAGGCCTATATGCATGCAGCCAACTCACCTATGTTCCTCAACAGTTTTCAGCATTTTGCCCTGCCCTAAGTTCCCTTTTGTCCTCAAATAATATTTGCCGCAATCCTCCCGACCTAAGGAGCAATTCCCCTCCGTAACACTGCTGCTGATCCCCTGGCATTATCTCGTCAGCCCAAACAAACATAACTTTGTGCACAAGCAGATCCGTTTGCTATCTGAAGAAGCATTCAGTCTTGTAAATTCTGCCATGTAAATAGCAATCCACAGTGCAGCTGGCTTTTAAAGGGAATGGGAGATGAGACTCTGATTGTTTTTTTGCACGTTACGCAAAACACACCCCTTACTCGTTAAGAGAGTAGGGACAACCCTTTTAGACCATGTGCCTGGCGCGCAGACCATTTTTCCTGTCATTAAACTAGCAAAAGTGGATACGGACACTTGCACCGTGTGCTTACTATGCGCTTAGATCGTTAAAATAGGGCCCTATATGTGTGTGTATTTATGCATGTTGTCCCCACAGATAAAAATGAGTGTGAGGAGCGGAACAGTGGTTGCCAGCAGACGTGTGTGAACACACTCGGTTCATACCACTGTAATTGCAGCAAGGGGTTCCACATACATGCTGATGCTCGTACATGCGTAGGTAAGATCTTTAAAGGGGTGGTGGTTGGTTATGATTTTACTTTTCTAACTTTAGTTAGTGTGTAATACTGTTTGATCATAAACAACATATGTAAAGTTACAACGCTCAAAGTTCAAAGCAAAGGGAGATATTTGCTTTTAAAGAAATCACTTTTTAAGGACTACAACAAACAGCTGGTAGAGACTACACGACATTCCTCCTGGGTTAGTGACATCACAAACAAACCCTAAAATTTACATAAACCCCGCCCCCTGAATATGATTTATAGATTATCATGACAGAATATGCTAATCAATGACTAGAAGATAACTACACATAAGCTGCATAAATTCATCAACTAACCATTCAGAAATGTCCTGTTGCATCTACATGTTGTCACTTCTTCTTGAGTCTCTCCATCATTGTCTGAATCCGGTTTAAACATAAAAGGCTAAACGTTTTTTAAATTTTCAGTGCATGTCTGTGTGAGGTAAAAAGACACAAGCTGTTGAAGCTCATTTGCATTTAAAGGAACAGAAACAAAACAGTGCGTTTTTGCTCACCCTCAAAAAGTGACAATTTTAACATGCTATATAAAAATATCTGTGGGGTATTTTGAGCTAAAACTTCACATACACACTCTGGGGACATCAGAGACTTATTTTACATCTTGTGAAAGGGGCATTATACCACCCCTTTAAGACATGCAAGCATGCTTACAAACACACACGTAACATAGAGAAGTCTCTCTGTCTTGAGTGGCATCTTTGTATCACTCGTAGTGATGCATTCTGGGAAGCTCTGTTAAATCTGCTAGCTTAATCTGCTGATGTTATATCCCTAAAGCCCAAAGTATACGTGACAGTCGAATGCATAGCCTTTCCAACAATACTCCATTTGATAGCATGCGCAAACGCAGGCAGTCGACACCTGCACAAAGTTTCATCTTGGTCCATGGCCGTAGCCAGCTATGAGGACACCGAGGTCTTGACCTCTGTGTTTTTCCAAGCTGTATATAATCCGAGCTGTATATAATACAGGTTGTGAAATAATCGCATAAGATATTGTCAAATCTACTTCAGTGTTGCAAGAATATTGCACACACCAAGATCTTCTCATCTGAGCTGCCTCAGCGGTTTGTCACCACTCGTCAATGTCAAAATATTTTAGATGACCAATCAAATCCGCAGGACCGAGATGTTCTAGCAATGCAGTCTGTGATGTTTAATTGAACATTGATCACAACTCCAAGTTTCCTTCCTGTCCTGGATTGAGTTATGGTTGACGAACCCAGCTGAATGGAGAAGTTGTGATGAAGAGTTGGTTTGGCTGAGACCACAAGCAATTCTACAGCTTGTTTTATTACAAAAACTGCAAAGTTGTCACCTCATTGCTGATAAATAATGTAGTTTTCTAAATGTCTACAGTCATATTTAGATGAAGGTCAAAATAAAATATAAATAAATATTATCAGGTGTATTAAATTTATCAGGTGAAGGCAGATTAATTTGTTCTATATGTGTGTGTATTTATACATGTTGTCCCCACAGATAAAGATGAGTGTGAGGAGCTGAACGGTGGTTGCCAGCAGACGTGTGTGAACACACTCGGTTCATACCACTGTAATTGCAGTGAGGGGTTCCACATACATGCTGATGCTCGTACATGTGTAGGTAAGTTCACACTTACAAATAATCAGATAGAATAAAGCAGTATGTGTATTTGGCGTGCTGTCCGAGGAGAGGGCTCCGAGCTTGGTATTTTGGCCCGAGCCCAGAGTACTACCCCCGTATACTTCATTTTTTATGTGTATGTTAGCATATTTGTACAGTTGAACGCAAAGCCTTTCAAAGAATACTCCATTTGATAGCATGCACGAACGCAGGCGGTCGACACCTGCACTCTAGAAAGATACTACTGTATGTGTGAATGCCAGTGTAAAGCCATTGATCTGAGTCATGTTAGTCTGGACCTCACTTGTGTCTAGACTTAAGGAGATAACCTCAGCAGACCCCCATGAAGAGACTGTCACTCCTGCTATGCACACATCCACACACAATGCCACACTTACACACAAGCACATTTACGCACTAGAGGTCTTCTCGGATCCTAAAATCTGTACCCGAACTGAATCACTTCTTACCCGAACCCGACATGCATGAATTAATAAAAAAAAAAAAAAAGAAACACTTGACCCGAGACAGACCCATTAAAATTGGGACCCGAATGTAAAAATGTAAAAAGACAACACTTCAACCGGATATGACACAGACCAAAATCATAGATTACAAATAAGGAACGCCAGGTGTAGAGCATCCCTGCTGAAAAATCCAGCATTGCTGGTCACCAGCATAAGGTATGTTTTGCACGCTGGGACCAGTGTATGTTGTCTTTTGGGTGCTGGTATGTTCCCAGCAAGACCACAACAAAACTTACTTATGTGTTACATATCACTTTTTTAGTGCGTGTCTAGTTAAATAAAGACCAAGACAATTTTCCAAATTAATTTTAAGAAATTATTTAAAGGTACAATATGTAAGATTTTTGTAATAAAATATTCAAAAACCACTTTCACAGTGTGATATATTTCATGCAGTTGTGTACTTAAATTATTACAAAAATGTTCCCAAGGATTTGTAAATCCAGAGAAATTCCAGTTTTAAATAATGGCTCAATCATTGTCATCGTCGCCAAACAATGACGTAATATTATCGCTATCCTCTGTTTCCGCTTGTAGAAACCATATATATAATTTATATGTATATGATATAGTATCTTGCACGCCACTGTTGTGTCGTTCAGTCATCATGGTTCACGATTATATTATATTATACAGTTATATTGCACTTTGTTTGTACTTCAGGAACACTTTTTATCAAGTCTGGTGAGCAAGTCTATGGCAGTGAAATTAAATAGGCTACAGTATGTATTGCACAAAAATATTTATCCATTACTTGCAAATACTGTGATTTTAGTACAATTGTTTTAAACGTGCAAAACTCTGCAGCATTAACCCACTTAATAATTTGACAAAGTCACATATCAGTAACAAGCTACAGAATTACATTTCACGTTCCTTGCAGCTAATTCATGACGATGACATAAAATAGTGTGATCAAACATACAGGTAATACAAAAACTGATTTATTACCTCATCCCTGAACATGATTTGTGAATTCTATGAATTATACCATACATCTCTGGATGTTAAAAATTACATCTCCCATTGTTCCACTCACCTTCATAGCGTCATCAAGCTTCGCCTTTGTTATTGTTTGGCGACCTCTGGCGGCGGAACAAATACATATTGTAGCTTTAATAAAAAAAAAAAACGCATGTTGCTGGTTACATGTTTAATGGTACACAGCAAAATCACCAGTGTTAAAGGTGCATTGTGTAATATTTAGGAGGATCTGTTGACAGAAATTCAATGTTTTCAGTGGCGTATAAAGACCTAAAAGTATGTTTTAGGACCGTGGATAGGTCCCAAGCCGGCACCGAAGGTGGCCGAGGCGGGTTAAAGGAATAGTTCACTTTAAAGTGAAAATTCTGTCATCATATACTCACCCTCATGTTGTTTCAAACCTACAATGAATTTCCTGAAAACCTGTATGAATTTCTTTCTTCTGCTGAACTAAAAGGAAGATATTTAGAAGAATGTCAGTAACCAGACAGTTTCTGGGTCCCATTGACTTCCATAGTAGGAAAAATATATACTATGGAAGTCAATGGGACCCAGAAACTGTCTGGTTACTGATATTCTTCTAAATATCTTCCTTTCAGTTCAGCAGAAGAAAGAAATTCATATAGGTTTGAAACAACATGAGGGTGAGTATATGATGACAGAATTTTCATTTTAAAGTGAACTACTCCTTTAAGCCTTCTGGCTCCTTTTAGGAAGCGAACGATAAGGTCGCTTCTACCCATGAAAGAAGCCAGCCACTGGCGAGTGGAAAGCCGCTATGGCTGCCACATACACTTTGAGCGTGGAGGGGGAGCGGCCCGCATCCAACAGCTCTTGGAGAAATGTAAGTACCATCGGTATTTCACAGTTATGTGGGTCTAAGTTCTGAGCTAAACACCAGCTGGAGAACGCTGACCATTTGAGGTGGTAGAGGTGCCTAGTAGAAGGAGCTCTAGCCTCCATAATGGTATTCAGGACTCCTTCTGGGAGGTCCTGGGGTACCCGTTGAGGGGCCATGCATGGAGGGCCCACAAGTCGGGACGAGGGTGCCAGATTGTCCTGTTCGCCTGTGTGAGGAGATCGCTCCTCAGCGGGATCGGCCACGGAGCTGTGGTTGACAGCTGCATCAGCTCTGGGAACCAGGTCTGGGTTAGTCAGAGGGGGGCTACAAGAAGGACTGCGCACTTGGTGTCCCTGATCCGTTCGATGATCTGAATTGTCTGGATATGCAAAAAATCATTTTGTGGCTGGCAGTCTGAACATAGCCTTACAGACAGTGAGTGTTCCGCTGACATATCTTCTCTAATTACCCTAATTAATTTTCTCTCTCAGACATAGATGAGTGCGTGTCTGGTCAGGCTAAATGTGCTCACGGCTGTGTGAATGTGCCGGGATCGTTCCGTTGTGTGTGTAATCTGGGATACAAGCTGGACACTGATGGGAAACAGTGCTACCGTGAGTAGGCCAACACATACACACACACACTCTGTGAGTCTTTTAGAGTAATTTGAGGTAAAAACCTTAAACACTTCAGAAAAAAATGATCCTATTATCTCAGTATTTTACCATGTGCAATTGTTACTGCAGTCCGTGATCGGTAAATGTATAGTAGCTGTTGATCTCTTGCATTGTTCTGATCGTCAAACTTCAAGTCTTTTCAAATTTTTATCAAAACTTTCAAACAAAGCTATGTCAGTATTTTGACAGTTTGCTTTTCTAGTTAAGGCAGATGTATTAATTAATTTGACTTTCTGTTCATTTTAATTCTATTTCGTCATTTCAAATATTCAGGAATTGAATTGGAATTTCAAAATTAATTTCTGAATGGTGTACAAACCTAATATTCATACCATCCATGTGTCTTTTTTCTTCTGTAGTGGAACCCGGGCTCAAAAATGAAGTTTACTGTATAAAGTGGAATGCCACGTAATTTGGCCATTTTTTCAAGAAGTCACTGCTACTAAACTGTGATGGAATATTCAGTTGGGGTGATGATTGCTTTTTTGATAATCTAGTCGCTGTATCAAATAAAAACCTAGGATTGTTTTGATTTGTTTCTTTTAGTTTTGCAAAGATTTCAGAGTCTGTCTATAGACATTCTGTGTCAGAGAAATATTATTTCTTATGTGTATTCAATCAATGTCACTGCTTATACATGATTGTGTTAATCTTACACGAGTTACAGAAAACTTTTAATCATGAAAGATACACTTTGTGTAACTTAGTATTTTTATTGAATGTAACAGACTCTCTACCTTTATTGCTACTCAATATATGATGCCTTTGACAGAAGGATAAGGGGAGGTGGACAATGTAATTGCTTATATAGAAAGTTAACTGCTTATTAATAATGTAAGGGGACGAACTGAAGGTTTCAAGCAGGTCATTGCCCAATGGAGATCATGCCTGTAAAGGTTAGATTTTGACTGATAAGCATAGAGATGTTGAAAGTTATGAGTCACTCAAATGTAATAAAACATTTGAAAACATGTTGAAAACAGCGCCATCTTGTGGCAGGTAAAATGGATTGGATGGCAGGAAAAATGGATTACAGCAGCCATAAGCCGAGCAGCCAGCAGCACAGCTCCGTTAATTGTTTTATCCATTAAGCACAAATAAAAGCCTGACAGCACTTAAATGTTCAGTTGTCTGATGATATGATTCCCATATTGTGTGGCCATAAAATATGTATAATGTTAAAAATGTAATAATAATAATAATAATATTAATAATAATAATAGCCTACCACCAACAGAGTTATTTGATGCAAGTAAATAGTGCTCTAATAATTTAATTATTTTTATACTGTTTACATGGTAGAATATATGATCATGTAACATAGGATATAGGCTATATATATAGGCCTATATGTGTGTGTGTGTGTGTGTGTGTGTGTGTGTGTTAGAAATTGGACTTGAACTTCCATAAACAACACTTTTAGATTAGTGTGGATTCAAACATTCCAACCATGCAAAATAAAGTATTCACGTTACTTGCACAACTCTTCCGCATTCTACTTATTACATGACGGGAGTTTCCGTTCAGCACACCTACACACATGAGAAGATAGTAACTTAGGCCTACTACGTTTTATGGCTAGCAATTGATTTATACAATGATTCGGGATCTCTGCATTAATTACCTTGAGCCTGCTGAAATGTTCATATATTTTCTTTCCAACTGTGCATTCTGAATAATAGGCCTAAATAGCCTAGCCTAGGCTAAATGTATTTACCCACTAAGCTCCTCCAGCAGTCCAATGCTCGTCTTCTCATTAACCCTCTGGGGTTCTTCGGTCATTTATGACCCGAATTTTTTTTTTCAAATTGTTAAAAATCGCAGATTCATCGAAATGGTCCGAAACTTGGTGACTTTATTGGTACTTGGTATATGAACACCCAAAAAAATTGGGGACAGGATTTGAAAAGTCTAAGTGGGTGTAAAAAAAATAGTCACACTCAGGACCTTCGGGTCAAAAATGACCCCCATAGGAAACGAATGGGAAATTGGCAAAAATATGAAAATACAGAGTTTTTTTGTGCGTACAATCTACAAATCAGCCACGATAACACAAAATATGTATCATTTTAAAGCTTAGAATCTCAGTTTTTTAATGCATCTAATCACTTTGATCAACTCCAAAAGAGTGCTGAGTTATCGCTCTAAAACGGAGTGTACCCCCCGCAGGCGCCACCTAGCTGCGAAAAATATAATCATAATATTTTTCAAAAATATTACATTGATCAACTTAAAATAGGTGTCATTTGAAAGCTTAGAGTCTGAAATTTACAATGAATGTAGCCAATTTGATAAACTCCTATGTAGTGCTGAGTTATTTGCTGATAAATAGAAAAAAAATGTTTTCATAGTTTATTATATGAATTAATATTTAACTACTTTTTTGTACTACGTACAGCAACATGTCAAAGACATCATACAGCTCTGATAGTCCTGTGTCATATGTCATTTGAAAGGTCTCAATGAGTAGAATACAACAAGCATAATTGTTTCAGGCTTTTTACTTTTAAATTTAAGCAAGGTTTTTGTAAAAGACGCCCCTCAAGAGACCCATATATGGATACTGAATTTTAGACACATTTCCGCTCGTAACTTCATGAAATATGCTCTGATTGTGGAAAATAACACATCATTATTTACAGCAGATGCTTACAATTAAAATGAGTCCAAACTCAACATAATTCATTACTTAGAACTAAAGATATTCCTCATGGAGTTCTAACACAAAAAAAATCCACAGACGCACGTAGCCAAACAATGTAGCTTAGACTTGGCCTTTTTACTCGTATCTTCATGAAACATACATCGATCATGAAAAATGACACATCGTTATTTACAGCAGGAGCTCACGATTAAAACGAAATATATATATATATATATATATATATATATATATATATATATATATATATATATATATATATATAATCAATATATTCCATCAATCAGATCTAAAGATATTCCTCATGGTGTTCTAACACAAAAAATACCACAGACGCACCAAGGAAGTAGCAGTAGCAGTGATGTTATGTTGTTTTGATTTGATGTTTCAGCTCATAACTCAATGAAACAATGAACATCTTTATTTACAGCAGATTCTCACGATTACAAAGAGCCCAAACACAACACAATCCATTGCTTTGATCACGAGATATCCCTCACAAAGTTATGCATACTTGGCTAAAAAACAAGTCTCTCGTCTTTCCGGGGTGCAAAGTGTTTTCCAATTTTCCCGTAACCATCCGTGCTCGTTTTCAAACATGGAATAACAAAAAATATGTATCATCTTAAAGCGTAGAATCTCAGCTTTTTAAAGCATCCAACCACTTCGATCAACTCCGAAAGAGAGCTGACTAGTTGCGCTAAACCGGAGTGTACCGCCTGCGGACGCCACCTAGCTGCGAAAATATTCATTATCATATTTTTCAAAAATATTGCCTTGATTAAAAAAAATTTGGTGTCATTTGAAGTCTTAGAGTCTGATCTTTACAGTGAATGTAGCCAATCTGAAAAACTCCTAAGTATTGCTGAGTTATTTGCTGATAAATAGATTTTTTTTTCATAATCTATAAAATACTTTTTTGTACTATGTACTGCAATGTGTCAAAAAACATCATACATCTCACGAAACATTCAAAAATCTTTGAAAATGTCACTTCATTTTTTACAGCATATTATTACAATTAAAATGAGCCCAAAATGAACTTAATCTATTGCTTTTATGACAAGATATTCTTCATGGTGAAACAATATAAAAAATGCCCATGAGGGGGCGTCAAAGACTGAACAATTTGGTTCCAAATGCTGTAACTTTTGATGCCTTTATCCAAACACCACAAAATTTTATCCAGATGCAGCTCATATGTATAGGGACTTGCCCAAAAAAATTTCCTCCTACCTTATTTCCTTCCTGAGTTATTCCATGTCAAATAAGAAAGATATGCATTATCATTATAAAAATTATATATATTTCTTGTCTTTTATCAGCAGTTTCTCAGCAGGAGAATGTCCAGATGTAATGTAATTTATATTTTCAGAAAATTTTAAAAGTGTTCTTTCAAAAGATACCTCCCTTTTGACTCTCCTTGCTACAGTTATGAAGTTATGAGTCTTTAGTTTTGTGTATGTCACTCAGAAAACAATTTTTTTTTATTGCCTTCCAAATGTGTGAGGACTAAACAAAAAGGCTACATTTGTTCCAAATTCTGTAATTTTTGAGTACTTTATGCAATCACCACAAAATTTTATCCAGATGCAGCTCACATTTAGGGAAACTTCCTCAAAAAAGAATTTTTCCCCTACTGTATTTTATTACAAAATAATAATACAAATTATATATTTTTTTTGTCTTTTATCAGCAGTTTCTCGGAAGGAGAATGTCCAAATGTAATGTAAAATTTGAAAAGTGTTCTATCAAACGATACCTACCTTTTGACTCTCCTTGTTATAGTTTTGAAGTTATGAGTCTTTAGTTTTGTGTGTGTCACTCAGACAAAACAACTCTAAAAATGCCTTAGTTTTTTGTTCATAATTGCTGTTGCCAATTTTGAATAAGAGTTACTGTTCATTGAATTGTACAAAAATAATTTTAATGAAAATGTTTATTATAAAAGGTTAATAAAAACATGTTATGACTGAAAGAATTGCATTTTTATTAAGTTAGAATTAAAACAATGGGTAACAAAATGCTTTCCATTTGTTCTCTTTCTAATGCAATGTTCAGGTTTGACTGTATAAACGAAAACTAGCACTTCAAATTACCATTTAAACCAAACAAACAAACAAAAATAGTCTCTGAGAATCTCTTATTATATATTAAAATCCACAACCTGAAAAAAATAGGCAAATATATGTGCAAAAACAACTAGAATTCACAAGCCTTTATACAGAGAGCTGTAAATCCATCTAGTGGTTAAAATATGATATTTCACGATAATTATGCTTACTACATCCACCAGATGGCACCAATCTGACTTCAAAAATTGTTTTCTACAGGCCTAGTCTCTACTTTAACCTGAAATACAGCATTAATTAAAAAAATAAAAAAATTCTATTATATTCAATGGGAAAAAATGGATCATAATTGTTGCATAAATATTCATTATTATCATAAAATTATCTCAAAACACCATAGAAAAAAAGAAAAAATATTATTGAACAAAAATACATTTGATTGATTTTGATTGAAAAATGTATATGAATCCCGCCCTCCGGGTCATTTTTGACCCGAAGGTCCTGAGTGTGAGTCATAAATGAAGAACCCCAGAGGGTTAACAGTGTTTTTCTCTTACTGGCATTTCATACCTGTTGAGTTTACATTTTTAAATAAATTTGACTAATGAAAAGGATTGCTTGTCTGTGTTGGTGCTTTTATTCCAATCTTTTATAGTAGTTGAATGAATGAATGCTTGATAGGTGCCTGTAATGATGTTAAAAGTGTCTAGGCTATTTAATTAATCTTAAACAGTAACGCACACATATATATTGAATATTAATTGTGAATTTTGGGCATAAACATGAAAAATGACACACAATAGTGTTTGAAATATTTAATTCAAATAAATAAATGTTCGTTCTGATGTTATTCATCTGTTCTCACACACTTGTTTTTCGTTGATCACATGTTTCTCTGAAAACAATACTGCTCTGGCATGCATGGAGATTTATGAGAAATTGTTCTGCCAACTCGATAAAGCTTTGAAGCTTCAGTGTCATATGTAGGCTAATCACTACAATATTTATCCATTACAGTTTTTAAAAATTGCTTGCACACAATTTCTGAAATTATGGCTCCTTTTCTCAAAACTCCACACACAAAACCACAAAACACACACACACACACACACACACACACACACATCATGCAAAACAATCACACATCTCTTGCTCGAAAGCAAACATTTCATTCAAAGCTATTTTGTTTTTTTGCATACTTTAAACACCATCCATCAAATGTTAGCCATACACAGGTCAGACTACATTGAAGAATGTAAAAAATCTTTTGCATGTTCAGTATGCAGTGAAGTGCACAGGAGTTTTTCTGAATTGCTAAAAAACATTTCTTGAAACCATAACTCACTTTCTCAAAACCTTAAACACAAAATCAAATTTCAAAGCACATTCAGAAAACCTCTGACTCAATTGCCTCAAAACCATTTTATCTGTGCTCAAAATCAGACATGCTTTCAGATCATACACACATGAGTCAATATTATAAACACTACAGATCAGACATCAGACATCAAAACATAGAGAACACAGAATCCAACGCATGCAGTTACAGGAAAAATGTATATTGTAACAAAGTAAACAAATTTTGCAATTATGTAAAAAAATGTCTGTATATTCAGCACTTGTGTACTGTTAAAACTACAGAACTCTGATCATGAAACTAAGTAAAATATTATCTTATTATACTATTTACAGTTTTTTTCAATTGTTTACACGCAATTTTGAAAACCAGGTTCTTTTTTTCAAAACAGAATCACAATTATCCAAACACCACACTCAATTTACATAATTCCTAGATTGTTTGCAAAATGAAACACTTCAGTCAAAACATATACACATATTTGTGAAAATGCTATTAGTTTTCATTTGACCAACACAGTCCTCAATGATCAGACACTATTGCAGCCAGTTACACACAGCTGTGATAAATATAAAAAACATTTGTAAAAAAACTAATTTTAGGAAATAGCATGTGCTAGATTTTTGGCCAGACATTGTTATGTAAGGGATAATTTAGATGACCAAAAAAAAAAAAAAAACAGTATTTCTTACCATAATCAGTTACAGTAATCAACCAACAATGAAATCAATGAAACAAATAAAATCTGTAGACAAATAAAAATTACTGCATGAAGTACATACACTTTGACTCTGAAGAAAAACTACTGTAAAAGCAACAAGAATACTGTAACTATACATCATCTCTCCGTCTGGCTGGATCAGGCCATAAGATTTCATCCACATCACAGGCTATGTCTTCAATGGCATAAGTCCTTCCCTACCTCTTCCTCTACCTCCTTCTCCTCTTCCTCTACCTAGGCCTCTTCCTCTATCTCCTCCTTCTCCTCTTCCTCTACCTAGGCCTCTTCCTCTATCTCCTTCTTCTCCTCTTCCTCTACCTGGGCCTCTTCCTCTATCTCCTTCTTCTCCTCTTCCTCTACCTGGGCCTCTTCCTCTATCTCCTTCTTCTCCTCTTCCTCTACCTAGGCCTCTTCCTCTATCTCCTTCTTCTCCTCTTCCTCTACCTGGGCCTCTTCCTCTATCTCCTTCTTCTCCTCTTCCTCTACCTCCTTCATCTCCTGTTTGAGCTCCCCCTCTCATTCTCACTCTTCTTCTTTTTCTTCTAGCTCCTTCCATTTTTGTTGAAGACAGGTGAACTCACCTGCTGCCTTTTATAGCACACCTGAGTGCTGCGTTTTCAAATTAGCACATGTGTGCTTCCACACCTGGTGGTTGTGTTTATCCAATTCGTTCATTAGTGTAGTCATTGGCAATCCGGGGCTTTGTAATGACAAGGAAGTAACCTCACAATCCTTAACTGTGTCTAAGGTGTGAAAATGTGTGTAGAGTTTTACAAATCACTGTGTGTAATGTTTTGCAAAAAGGGTGAAGCAGACATTGTGTGTAATGTTGCGCAAATCTGTGGAGGTGTTTTGCTCCTTGGAGTAGAATTTTGCAAATTGTGTGGAAATTTTTATTTTAGTGTGTAAACAATTGTAAAAAACTGTAAATATTATCTTACTAAGACATATTGGGAGATATAGAGTGATAATTATTACAAGCTCATTTTACTTTGTGGTCATATACAGTAAATAACATTTGCACTAAATTGAATAATTTTGCTCAGGTGCTGAGGTGTTTTTGACCTCCTCAAGTATGATGAACCGTTTTAATTGGTCTTTTCATGGTGTTGAAGAAGAGGGCTGGTCGAGTGTCAGAATAAAAAGCATCTTCTTCCTCTTCCTCGTCACTCCTGCTTCACTGCAGACTCACACAACATCTCTGAACCTTCTGATCTAGCAACAGATAACATGGTAAGTCATATTCAAACTTCTTTATCACTTAATACCATCTGTAACACTTTACAATAAGGTTCATTAGTTAACATTAGTTAATGTATTACAGTTTTTTTCAACTGCTTACACACATTTTCAAAACTTTGCCTCTTTTTCTTCAACACTTAACACACAAATCCAAGAATTGAACACACAAAATCATGCCTTACATCTCTTGCGAAATGAAGCACTGCATTCAAAATATCACAAACACATCTCAAAAGCAAACATTTGTCTTACGTTGTAAACACCTTTGTCATTATTATATTTTTGGAGATATCATTTACACATAGTTATTCAGAACCTGAAGATCTTCTTCGACCTGTTTTTTTTTTTTTTTTTTTTTTTTTTTTTTTTGCTGTAAGCATTTGTGGTTGTGAATACAGAAAATACATACATCATCTATGTTTAGTTGGACAGAAACCAAACATAATTTATAGGCCTATTCTAAAGCCATGATTGGTTGGTGTGAAGTAAAGCAATGAGTGTTTGCACATGTGAGGAGTTAGTGTGAGGCTCTGATGAATTAGTGTGGCATTTTGAAAGGTTGTGTTTGAAAAGAAAATCGAGATACTTCCTGTTAGATTTTTGTGTGTTGTGGTTTGCAAAAAGTGTTTTATGAAATTGAAAACTGAGTCGAAGGCAGAGAATTAGTGTATGGTTTGCAGATTTGGTGTGTGATTCTGGTGTTTGAGTGTCCGGTTTCAGAAAGTGTGTGACAAGTAAGGATTTTGTAACTGTAAATAACATGAACTAACAATGAGCAATAATTTGTTACTGTAGTTAATCTTTGTTAATGTTAGTTAATACAAATACAGCTGTTCATTGTTAGTTCATGTTAGTTCACAGTGTGTTGACAAATACAACCTTTGATTTAATAATGTATTAGTAAATGTTGAAATTAATATTAACTACGATAATAAATGCTGTAGAACCACTAATGAACTAATGTTAACTAATGAACCTTATTGTCAAGTGTCACCATATCATTAGTGGTGCTAAAGCAGCACAATTGTTTGTTTGTTTGTTTTTTTGTGTGGAAAAAACATTTTAAGCACCAAAAAAAACTGTGCATACAATAAAACGTCAAATAAAATTCCGTTCCTAACAAACAGAATGCTGTTTTGAATATCTATGCACTTTGTGTGTACTGTGCATATATTTTGTATAAGTGTTTGTATTTGTTTGCTCCAGGTTTCCGCTGTGCCACTGAGGATCCTCCTGCTCTGCCTGCTTCACTATTGGACTTGTGCTGTCGGTCAGGATGTGAACCCAGTAGTCCTCCAGCGTATTGTGCAGACATTTGAAAATGTGTAAGTTTCTTTGATTGAACATATTAGTAGAATTTACTATTTAAAAAAATAATAAAAACAATGAAAAATTACATATAGGCTACACAACCAAAAATATAAAGAAATGAAAAGAAATATATAAAGAGAAAACTAAAAAAGTAGTGGATTTAGTAACAGAGGTTGTTATAAGTTATTAATTTAGAAGTATTTGTCTTTTATAATTACATCATCATGTAATAATTTTAACATTGAACTTTACATATATTTATAATAATAATACATAAATTACATAATAATAAATACAATACTTCTATTAATATTTGTAATTTTTAACGCACAACATTAAATTCCCACTGCTTTCATTTCCAGGTTGGGTAACATGGGACAATACGCTGTTGTGTTCAGAGTCGAGCAGAACACATGTCTTCAAGGTTCTTCTGGCTTTCCAGATCAGAACTTACTAACTCGAGTGAGACAAGCACTTCAGAACAATGGGGTTTATTGGAGTAATAACCTCATTGCTGCGAAGCCTGGGAGAGTAGAACATTCAGAGTATCGCCTGAAGGATGATCTGAGGAACATCTTGAATGTTGGAAATAAATGTGTGGTTTATTTCACTGTAAATTCACCCTGTTTGTTAACATGCCTATCAATAGGGGAATACAACATTAGAGACAGTCTTAGACAGTTACAAAACTATGGGGGAATTAAAGCCCTTGCTTTCAAAAGAATCTGGACGCATGATAGAAGGCAGGATGTGATAAACAGACTGTATGCTATTGCTCCTGCTTTGCCATATTATCAGTGTGAGAGAGAAACACAGTGTGTTCGCCTGCAATTAAACCATATACTTGACAGTTGCTCTCCTCACACATACAGTTTTATTTAGCTGAGGATTTTTTTCTGTTTAAATTGCAGTAAACGTTAAAATTGGCAAATACAATTGTATAATCTGTGAAATGCATAAATTGTGATATTGCGTGTGCTTGATTAGCTGGTAATTATTGTTAGAGTAAACTAATGTCTGCATGTCTGCTTAATGCTGGAGCAAATAAAAATGCATTCGAGCATTGTTCAAAGTATCATCTCATTTAAACACACTCTATAAGAACACATTATCCAGTCATATGGAGTGGCCATGACTATTTTAACTATGATATCCTTCCATCTTATAGCCTACTTGTGCTGTGGCATGAATATAATAATGCTATTTTTCTCCAAGACATTTGTTTTTCTCAACACTGTAAAAAATACATTTCTATTCTACGTTGTAAATTAAACAAAGATTATTGGATTATGTTTTACAAGAAAAATGCTATTTTAAATTGTCACTTTTAATTCAATGCGTTGCTTGCTGTTGCTTTGTAATTGTTTATAAAAATTGCTAGCAATTTCTACACCAATTGTTCTTGTTTTTTCAGTGCATGTGAAACAAGCTGGAAAACATGAAGCTGCTGGGAATTAATAATATATATTTTGTTATTTGTGTGTGTTTGTAGCTAGAAATTGCAA
Organism: Abramis brama; assembly: GCF_963993115.1. Taxonomy (NCBI): domain Eukaryota; kingdom Metazoa; phylum Chordata; class Actinopteri; order Cypriniformes; family Leuciscidae; genus Abramis; species Abramis brama. The sequence goes on from NC_139972.1 coordinate 9,871,062, forward strand.
TTGTTGTATTATTTAAAAAAATAATAATAACGTGTGTATATATAATATTTTTTATTAGATAAATAATTATGTAATTTTAGTAATTCATGTTAAAAATTCTAAAGTATTATTGAAATAGTATATTGTTTAAAATATTTACTTATTATCAATAATTATTATATTTTATTCAAAAACATGCCTATAATAAACCTGATGCTGACTGTATAATGAAGTATGATTTCAAATTTTGCTGTGTGCCTGTGTGCAAACAGCATTTGTAAAAAAGACCTTTATTATCTCTTTGAGGCATGTCAATGATCTGTTTTTTTTTGTTTTGTTTTTTGTTTTTCAGTCCTTATAGTCATGTTGAGTCAAGATCAGACTGAACCTCTGGTCCCATAATTATGTATTCATCTAAATCTGTGCTAAATAGATCTACTTTTACCACACTATTTTAAAAGACTGGAATAAAAGCACCAACACAGACAAGCAATCCTTTTCATTAATCAAATTCATTTAAAAATGTAAACTCAACAGGTATGAGATATCAGTAAGAGAAAAATATGGAGCTAGAATTGTCTCTTTATTACATGCGAGAAAATAAATGATCTGAGAGAAAAAAAAAAGTTTGAGAAAAGTTATCACACTGATAGCAAAAAAGCATTTCATGAGAGAAAAAATAATGTTCGAGAGAAAAAGTTTTCATACCAATAGCAAAAAATAATAATATTTGAGACTAAAAAAAAGTTTTGAGAGAAAGTGTTTTCTCATAGAACATAAAAAAATATACATTTGACATTTTGTAAATTATTTCTGAGAAAAAAAATCTCTCTCAAAATACTTTTTTGCTATCAGTGTGAAAACATTATCTCTAAAAAAAAGTGTTTCTCTCAAAACGCTTTTCTTTGCTCTCGATGCAATTTCTTGCTCTCATGTCAGGATTTTGCTTTCACTGTGAAAATTGTGTCATGGGCGGGGCCACGTTCCTATTGGCCAGTCGGGTGAGCATCGTCATGTCTTGGGAGTCGAACTCCTATGAGTCGAACTGAATCATTAAATGTTCGGTTCACCGGCATAGATGCCGCCTCTTAGTTGAGCACGGACACTCCAATGTTTGGGTAAGATGATGAGGGCTGTAATAATTAGTGAGCTAAACACCTATTTACAATCATAGTAATGTAGACAGCCAAGAAACCTTAAGGGTTTAGAGAGTAGCCTATATGGATCAAAATCCCTCCTGAGATATGTGCAAACCTGGTGACAAGAAACGTCTTACCTCTATGCCAACAAGGGTTTCTCCACCAAGTACTAAATGATGTTTTGCCTGGTGAATGCAAATCAATTTATAACCTACATGTAATGTGTTTTTGTTTTGTTTTTCTGGATTTTTTGCTTGGTATTCTCTCTCAATCCGTTAAAATAAACCTATACAAATTATAGACCCTTCATTTCTTTGTAAGTGGACAAACTTACAAAATCATCAGGGGATCAAATAATTATTTTCTCCACTGTATTTTCCATTATTCCCCACATCAGTATCAAAATTGTATTCAGGTGCCATAATTCCATTGTACTGGGTAACATGAGAAAATCACTGTACTTTGATATAGGCCTATACATTGGTACTAAATCAATACTCACATGGTTTTTGCCTCATACGCCAATTTTCCTTTAATTGTAAACTGGTTTTACTTGAAGTATATCCTTGACAGGTTCCAAGTACACATGTCAAACTAAACAAAAAAGACATTTGTCATCTCAGACAAATGATAGGATAGATTTTCAGGTTTGGTTTCAATTTACTGAATATCTTCTTCCTCCATCAACCTTTTTGTTATTTATGTCCCAAACTTTCTCGTAATAAGAAAACTCTCCAAATTATGTTTTCCCTGAGTGAACCTTTCACAAGATTCAGACTGAATTGTAAACAGATTCAAAGCATATTCGTATTTGAATGAATTTGAAACTACTTCAAAGAGTGATTTATTCATGATACGGACATCGGGTCAACTTTAACTCCAAGTAATGCAGAGTGCCATATTGATTTAAATTCCAAAAGAAATATGCAAACATGCTTACATTGATGCAGATATTTATCATAACCAATAGTATATATATATATTTTTTTTCTTATAACTGATTCTTTCGAAGAGCCTTATGAACACAAAGGGCCCTATTTTAACGATCTGAAACGCAAGTGTCAAGCGCAAAGCGCAAGTAACTTTGTGGGCGGGTCTTGGGCGCTGTTGCTATTTTCCCGGCGGGATAAATGACTCTTGCGCCAGGCGCAAATCTAAAATGGGTTGGTCTGAAGTAGCTTCATTATTCATAGGTGTGGTTTGGGCGTTACGTGAAATAAACCAATCAGAGCGTCATCTCACATTCCCTTTAAGAGCAGACGCACTTTTTCCATAGCGGATTGCTATTGTAACGGCGGATTTGCCAGGCGCGCGCCAGGAGCGGTTCACAGCCGAGGAGAGCAACGCTCTCGTCACGGCCGTAAAAGAGAGAAGTAACATTGAAATGGAGAAACCCACCCAAATTAACTTCGGTTAAACAGGCGTATGATAATTTGGGTAAATGTGTAAGCTAGATGTATGCTTTTATAATAAATTGTCTATCTATCTATCTATCTATCTATCTATCTATCTATCTATCTATCTATCTATCGTAATAATGTATGATTTGCAAAAATGAAAACTGCTGCTTCTGTGTAGATGAGAGAATCAAAGTGTATGCGCGTTGTGCACACGCTACATTGATTATCCAAGCATGCGCCCTTAAAATAGTGTAACAACCGAACAAAATGCTAGGGAAGCAGAGATCAAACACACTCGGATGGTATGTGAAACGTACCAAATTCTTTATTAATTTTAAAACATGATAGGCTCTTAAAAAAACTTGTTACCCCCCTTGGGTTGTTGATTACAATGTCCCGTGAAACAATCCAGCTCACGTCCGATAAAGAGGGGCGGCTACCGGAAATCCTCAATTTTCGACAGGTCCACGTAGACGGGTTCGCATCCAATAGATGCACACAGGAATCGGGGACCGTCCTTATCAGACATGATCGGCCTCTCCAGTCTCTGTAACTTGATAACAGAGTACATGTGTCCAGAGCTCTCCTAAATCCAAGCAGAGTCCCTATCTGTCTACATTTACCCCCCCACTGGCTGGCTATCTTCACCGCCGGTGGTACTAGTTACCGCGAGCGGCCGTCAAACGGGTACCCAAGTGAGAGCTCTCCCACCTCTCTCTCGAGCAGAACTCCACACCTCAATAAATAATCCTCCACTCCTCCCCCTTCACCTGTACGCATTGATTTAATTACACATCCATCCATTCGTTCAGACCAAGGGGGCGTGTGCTTCAATCACTTAATTTCCTCTTAATCATCACACTACCCCCTCCCAAGTGAAAAGGACTCGTCCTCGAGTCAAGCAGTCAAGTCATAGTCCAACAATCGGGCCGGTACCCTCTTGGCCCGCGACGAACGACCCTCAGCAGACCCGTTAAGACAGGCAGGTAGTGCAGGCAACCGAATGGGAACAGAAGCCATCCCAGCATCCAACACAAGATCAGGATGTCGTGCTGCGTCAGCCGGTGGTCCAGGGTGCAGCGCAGCGTCAGGCGGGGGTCTAGGGTGCAGCGCAGCGTCAGGCGGGGGTCCAGGGTGCAGCGCAGCGTTATGCGGGGGTCCAGGGTGCAGCACAGCGTCAGGCGGGGGTCCAGGGTGCAGCGCAGCATCATGCGGGGGTCCAAGGTGCAGCGCAGCGTCAGCCGGTGGTCCAGTGTGCAGCGCAGCGTCAGGCAGGGGTCCAGGGTGCAGCGCAGCGTCAGGCGGGGGTCCAGGGTGCAGCGCAGCGTCAGGCAGGGGTCCAGGGTGCAGCGCAGCGTCAGGCGGGGGTCCAGGATGCAACGCAGCGTCAGGCGGGGGTCCAGGGTGCAGCGCACTCCTTTCCACAGCTACAGCCAACATTTGCTCCCTCTCAACACTCCGCAGTTCTGGCCGTTCTGCAAATAAATTAACAATATATGGCTTGAGACGGTTAAAATGCACAACACGTTCAGGCCCCTTTTCCTGTGGAGCTATTCGATACAAAATGTCCGTAACTCGCTCAAGGACAACAAACGGCCCCACAAAACGCCTTTGCAATTTCGGACACACACCCCGCTTACGCGCCTTATTTTTCACCCACACCAATTCCCCTTCTGTGTAAAACTGATGGGAAACTTTCAAATCAAAATATTGTTTCTGCTTCCCTGATGCCTTCAGTTGATGTGCTTTTACAGCCTCTACTACCGTAGACAAACTTTCAGCTACTTTCTCCACATAATCATTAGCTGAATCAAAACGTTCTGTCTCCCCCACTCCCAACACAACATCCACGGGCAAAACAATCTCTCGTCCAAACAGAACTTTATATGGCGAGAACCCGGTAGTAGCATGTGTACTGCTCCTATAAGCCATCATAACATATGGCAGGAGCACATCCCAATTCTGCTGGTTACTATCCACAAACAAAGACAGCATGGAGAGTAAAGTACGATTGAACCTCTCTACCATTCCGTTCGATTGAGGATTATAGGCTGTCGTTCTTGTTTTATGCATCTGTAATAAGGCACACAACTCTGTAAATAGCTTTGATTCAAAGTTTCGACCTTGGTCCGAATGGATACTGCGGAGGACCCCAAATCTGCACACCCACTCCTGCACCAAAACCTTCGCTATGGATGCTGCCTCTTGATTTGGAAGCGCAACCGCTTCCGTCCACTTCGAGAAATAATCCCCAATTACTAGGATATACTTATTCTTTTCCCCGGTTAAGGGCAGAGGACCCAAAATATCTATCGCTACCCGTTCAAAAGGTCGAGAAACGAAAGAGGGTTGCAAAGGGGCACGCACATTTAGCGCAACTGACTTACGAGACGCACATTCTGTACATCCCCTGCACCACCTCTTTACATCCTTGAACCACCCGGGCCAATAAAACCTGTCTTTTACTTTCGCCTGTAATTTTTGCACACCTAAATGACCACCTGTTGCTGAATTATGTAACATTTTCAAAACCTCTGGAACCATCGCCTTCGGAAGGACCACCTGGACTTTTAATGCCGCATCTGTATTAAGAGGCGGTTTACGCACCAATCGCCCGCGCTCAAACTCCAGCTGATCCCACACAGGCAGAAACCCACCCACTTCCCCTCTAGTCTGTGCTTCAGCACGCCCCTCCTCCCCCCGCAACAGCAATTGTTCTACAACTTGTAAAACAGCATCCCTCTTCTGTGCCCCCACCAGCTCATCCTCGATCTCCCCCAAAGGAGGAGTTTCACATACAGCGCACACAGAGGCACTAACCTGCAAACGGGGATCTAAAAAATCTTCACACTTGTCACCAAATGATGGCAAGTGTGAAAGCGCGTCCGCATTAACGTGTTTTTTTCCCGGGCGGTGTACAATTTTATATTGGAAACTGGCCAACTGTTCAACCCATCTAGCCAGCTGTCCTTCTAGCCCCTGGAAATTATGGAGCCACCTTAAGGAGTTATGGTCAGTACGCAATATAAATTCTTTTCCAAGCAAATAATGCTTGAAATATTTAGTAAATACTACCATACTAAGCAACTCCTTTTTCGTTGTAGCATATCTACGTTCCTGTTTAGTTAGAGCTCGACTAGCATACGCCACAACCCGCTCAAGGCCGTCTACCTCCTGAGACAAAACTGCACCAATGCCAACATCACTGGCATCCGTGTCTAACAGAAATGCCTTGTGCGGGTCTGGATATGCTAGAACTGGAGTTGTCACCAGGGCCGTTTTAAGCTGTAAAAATGCCAGCTGGCATGCCTCATCCCATTTAAATTTCCGACCTTTTTCTGTGAGGCGATGTAATGGTCGCGCAATTTCAGCGAACCCCTCAATAAATCGCCGATAATAAGATGCCAACCCCACGAAACTACGCACCTCAGTTTGATTATTCGGTACAGGCCATTGTCTCACTGCATCTATTTTAACGGGGTCTGCTCGTATTCCATCAGCCGATATAACGTGCCCCAAATAACGGACCTGAGTGGCAAACAATGTGCATTTAGATGGCTTAACCTTTAAGTTCGCATGGCGTAACTTACCGAGCACCTCATCCAGCCGTTGTAAATGTTCCCCAAATGTCCTCCCAAAAACTATAATGTCATCTAAATAAACAAGGCACGTAGTCCACTGTAAATCCGCTAACACTAAGTCCATAAGGCGCTGGAAGGTGCTCGGAGCGTTGCACAAGCCGAAACTTAGAACATTAAATTCAAATAACCCGTCGTGTTGTAAAGGCAGTCTTATGTTTATCTTTAGGGTCCATCTCGACCTGCCAGTATCCACTGGCCAGGTCAAGAGTGGAAAACCATTGGGCATGGGCAATACTGTCCAACGCATCATCGATACGTGGTAAAGGATACGCATCTTTCCGTGTTACGTTGTTCAATCGCCTATAATCGACACAAAAGCGAAGGGTCCCGTCCTTCTTCCGTACCGGGACCACAGGTGCGCCCCACGGGCTACATGACGGCTGTACAATTCCATTTACCTGCATATTCTTAATATGCTCGTTCACTTCATCTTGTAAATGGAGAGGTACACGGCGCGGGGGTAATTTAATAGGTTTAACATCCCCAGTTTCGATCTGATGCGTTATTAATTTCGTCCGCCCCAAGTCTGCATCACCCATACTAAAGACTGACGAATTCTTGCTTAATAACTCGCGCACCGCGCGCGTCTCAGTCTCCCCAAAGCCCTTTTCCTGTAAATTCAACCGGTCCATGAGCGTGTCCACAGAGGATATAGGCGAACTATCTATAGCCACACCTCCTCCCTCTACCACTACATCAAAAAATAGTTTGCCTACTTTCATTCCACGCTTTAGAACATGCGTGTCATCAGTGACATTAATTACCCGAACGGGCAAAACCCCCTGCTCCACCCGACACACTACCCTGGCCACAAAAAGGTCGCAATGGTTATAAAGGGAGGAAGACGGCTCTAACATACCCTGCAAACTATCAGACGCCCCATGCACTGCCCCTGTAATCAACGCTTCACTACGAGGTGGAACTGATGTATCCGCGTGGACAGTTACATCACAGGACTGTATAATATTATTATTTCCAACCAAGAGGGGGATCTGTTTTCCCATCACCCGACAGTTTTTTTGATCGAGATTAATAATAACACCATATTTTAGCAAAAAGTCCGAGCCCAGTAAAATTTCCTGAGGCTCCAAATCTGCGACAAGAAATTCTGTAATGACAGTTAGGGAGTCAAATTGGCACACCGTTTGCCAGCGACCCAAAATCGGCATCCTCCCCCCGTTGGCCACTCTAACCACGCCCTCATGATGTTCAAGGTAAGCCCCGCCATTCGTAATAGTAAGCCATCTCTGTTTCGGTATTATTGAGACCTGTGCCCCGGTATCGAGTAACAACTTAACGTCACACCCACCTAATTTAGCAGCAAGGTAAATCCCAGGATTGCCTTGGACCGGTGAGGCCAACTGAAAAAAATTATCTTGCATTGGGGCAGGCATTCGGCCTATGATGCCTGCCCCCTCCCGTTTCCCTGCACATAAGGACAGTCTCTCCTAATATGCCGATTACATCCACATTCCCAACAACCGCCTCCTAAAGGTTGCCCCTGCCTTCTCCCCACCCCACTTAAACTTAACGGTTCAACACTGCTATTCCTTAATGTGGGGACTGCCTCACAAAGTTGTTGTACAGATTTCTTCAACGTCTGAACTTCATTACGCAGCGCATCCACTACTTCTGTCAGCGCATCTACTTTACTTTCTGCCTCAGAAATGTGTAACTCACACACTCGAGCATCAGGTGTAATCGTGCATTGTTCTAACCCCTGGATAAGTTCATATTCACTTGCAATATTAATTGCTTCTTCCAGAGTGATAGGTTTAACACTGCGCAATCGAATACGAGTCTCCCCATTTCCCACATGCGCAATAAAATGATCTCTAGCCAACAAATCCTGTGTATCCGCTCCTACTGAAGAATACGCTTTAGTCGCCAGCCTTCGCAGCGCATTACCAAACTCGCGTAAAGTTTCGTTCGGCAGGCGCTTTCGTGTTGAGAAGCTAACGCGATTCCATTCTGCAGTTTCACATGGTTCAAAACATTTACCTAACGCATCCTTCAATAAAACATAACTACGTTTAGCCTCTACCGAAAGGCCACTATAAATATCTCGAGCCCGCCCCGATAATAAAAGTGCCATAAATTTTTATTTCATTCCATCATTCCAATTATTCACCACAGCTGCCATCTCAAACTGCTCCTTCCAGTCAGACCATTCTCGACCCGTGCCGGTAAAAGTCTCCGGCATAAATACTGGACGTACAATAGACATGTTTGATAAAGCAGCTGTGGTCAGAGTCGAAGGCGCAGCAACGACTGCTGCTGAGGTAGATGGAGTGACCGCCGCATCCCGGTGCCCCTCTCCGCCACCCTGCATTGTCCGGCTGTTTTATTATTGTAAGGGATTAAATCCCACCGCTGCCACCAGTGTAACAACCGAACAAAATGCTAGGGAAGCAGAGATCAAACACACTCGGATGGTATGTGAAACGTACCAAATTCTTTATTAATTTTAAAACATGATAGGCTCTTAAAAAAACTTGTTACCCCCCTTGGGTTGTTGATTACAATGTCCCGTGAAACAATCCAGCTCACGTCCGATAAAGAGGGGCGGCTACCGGAAATCCTCAATTTTCGACAGGTCCACGTAGACGGGCTCGCATCCAATAGATGCACACAGGAATCGGGGACCGTCCTTAAACAGACATGATCGGCCTCTCCAGTCTCTTTAATTTGATAACAGAGTACATGTGTCCAGAGCTCTCCTAAATCCAAGCAGAGTCCCTATCTGTCTACATTTACCCCCCCACTGGCTGGCTATCTTCACCGCCGGTGGTACTAGTTACCGCGAGCGGCCGTCAAACGGGTACCCAAGTGAGAGCTCTCCCACCTCTCTCTCGAGCAGAACTCCACACCTCAATAAATAATCCTCCACTCCTCCCCCTTCACCTGTACGCATTGATTTAATTACACATCCATCCATTCGTTCAGACCAAGGGGGCGTGTGCTTCAATCACTTAATTTCCTCTTAATCATCACACTAGCATATGAATAACAGAATAACATGCGCAACGCGCCACTGACTTTACACAATTTTTTCCTGGTTAGTGGCGCAATTGTTTTCTAAACCTGCAAAATAGCATGAAGGAACGTTTGCGCCGGAACACGCCTCCTTTTTTGCGCTGAACCGCCCAGGGAGCGCAAGTTCATTCCCTATACGTGCTTCTGTGGAGGGAAAAGTGCTCTTTGCGCGGGTGCAAAAATCTCATCCACTTCCTCTTTCCCTCTTATCACTCCTTATCACAAACAACATGGTCAGTCACATTTAAGGCTCATAATACACAAGTATAGGGTTAGTGGGAGTAGTAGGTTTTTGTCACTTTGAATGGTTCATTTTTGAACTATGCACATTGTATTTATGAGTGTATTTTGATTTTCTCTGTGTGTGTTTTGTGATTTTAGAAGTTCACTGTGTTTCTGAGTGAACTCCTGCTGCTCTTCCTGCTTCCCGACTGGACAGAAAGTGTTGAAGACACTGTGGACATCAAGACTCTCGCCCGTATTATTAACTTCTTTGAGCAGAAGTAAGTCTTTTTTTAATTTTTTTTTTTGATTTTCTCATTAATTACTTGTTTATTTACCCATTTACTGAGTGAATAGGCTCATATACATAGTTCCCACATGACGTCACAACATACGGGCATTTGCCGACCCGGCGCCATTTCTGTGGGCAGAACATTAGACGAAGAAGCTGAAACGAGTTAATTTCGTGATAAAAAGTGAAAATGGTCATCTCCTGCTGGGTCAATGGATGTTCAAATTGTGCCGGAGGTAAATTTGGATTTTTACAGTATACCCGTCATTAGACTTCATGAATGTGACAAGACGAAGCTTTTGTCAGAACAACGATGGAGGTTATGGCTGGCGAGGATAAACAGGAAAGAAACTCCCTCAAAACACGCAAGAATTTGTTGTGTTTTATCGCGAGTGTACACAAATATAAGTTAACACTTTGCAGTTTGAATGATGTCCTGTATGTACAAAATGACGAGGTATTAAAAACATACAAAAACAACATTGTTTCCACTGTTCGATCGCGCCCGCGACTCTCTCTCTCACTCACACACATTCCAGCCTTGCAATCTCAGATTATGTCCCTAAAGAACCCGCGTATAAAGTAGTTCCGCATTAACTGTTACATTAATTTGCACGTGAGTTTTATTTATTTTCATACCGTGTATATTCATATTCATGCACATATTTCCAGGCTCGGAATTGCTTACATGTGTTAAAACTCCTAGCCAATACCAGATAATGGTACACATGGATAATACAGTATCTGAGCCAAAGCTGCAAAAACAGTGCTCAGTGCTTCCTTTGTTAGCGCATACGGATCCACACACCATTTCTGACTGAAATTTTCGCATTGTACCTCTCTCTGTCTTGTGTTAATAGAGTGTCTTTATAATCTCTGTCACTTTGTCTCTTCATGATTTTCGTAACATTATAAATAGGAAGAAATCTTCGAAATTTGCTTGTAAAACCTTGTAAACACAGCAGCTTATGCCCTCAAAGATGGCATCTCCGGGAGGTCACGTGACATTAATTGGCCTGTGGGAACTATGTATACGTAGAGAAAAAAAATAGATGAAAAGTATTTTGTGTTTAAAAAGTTGATTTTGAAAGTCTGTGTTTAAAATAAAACTGCTTTTAATTTTTCGCTGATGACTAATTATTGCAGTGTTCAGACCTATTACTGTTATTATATAACTGTAGTTATATAATTCATTGTATAATAGACCTAAATGTTTTTAAACATTTATAATGAGGCATAAGCTAATCTATCTCATCTTTTATTATCCTCGCAGCGTGTCGGTTATTATGAGGTGATGCGATATGAAAATAAGGTGGGGCAAATTAAATAATATTAATCTAATAATAAAAGTAGCCTAATAATAACAGTAATAAATTATTATTATTATCTTCTTCACTCCAAAAGCATGCCCGTCCGCTATGATACAGATATATCTCAAACAGTATGTGATTTCGGATGCAGCGCTTGAGTTGTATGTGTAACATAAGGACAAAATCTTCCTCAAAGCAAAGGTGACAAAAAATGTCACATACTCAACAAAAAGTTATTAATACAAAAGGAATAAACCTATGTAAAAACATAGATCAATTTAATAAATAAAAAATAAATCATACAACAAAACTTTTTTTTTTGTTAAATCAAGATTTCTCATTCAAATAAAAAGGTAGAAAATACCAAGATATACTGTATATCACCATTCAGCCCCAAAATACAGACATGTGATTTGTTTTGGCCAAATCCACAATGTTTGTGTCTAGATACCCTGATTTAGTGAAACAAAGCTATGTAATGTTAAAAATAAAACATTATTTTCACTCATTCACTTCACCTAAGATCATGTCTGTGCAAAAACAGCCAAGGAAGTGCTATCAGACAGCACTCTTCACTGCATAAGACCGGACCCCATCTTGAGTCCTTTCAGGTGCCTGCCTAAAAACCCTCTAATTAGAACCACTGGTAACCACTTCACCGGCTACATACAGTATGTCTGAGTGGAAAATGTCAAATGGCGACGGAAAACGCATCTTTTGGAGTGAAGAAGAGTGTTCAATTCCTATCTTTATAGTCTGAAAAGTCCATTCAGGAAAAACTTGACAGCAGTCGGACTCTGTTATGAGGATGCACAATGCTAGAGCCTCATGTAAACAGGTTGTTTGCTGTGTTCGTTTAATCAATGACAATTAATTTACAAATATGCAAATAAGAATGTTAACCCAGGGTCTAGAATGTCAATGTATGGATATCCATGAATTAATTGTTAACCCTGGGTAAATTATGAGCAGGGTGAAAATGTAAGTGATAACCTACGCAGGTGTCAAACTCATCCACGGTTGATATACTTTGAAATCTGAGACACGACTGACATTTGAGTGAGACGGAGTGGAACGCGGAAAATGAAGTATCCTATACCTGGGCCTTTAGAGTGATCACTATTTCAAGCGTGAAAAGCCCTATTAATGAGGTAGTAGAGAAATGAGAAGTCATTGGTTAACTACTCATTGATAAAAAAAAAAAAAAAAAACATTATAATAATCATTACTAATCACCTTAAACAATGTTAACAGCTATAAGAGAGTCGATACAGATGGACATCCCCGTCAGTACGCCACCGCCATCAATGTGCCGAAGGAACAGTGTCAACAGAACTTCAATCTGAACACCTTGACAATGCTGTGAATGTGAAAAATGCTATTACTGATGAAACACACTTTACCAGGCTTCAGACTCAGAGCTCATCGCAAATAATATTATGCTCTATTGCGTTAGAAAATAACGTAGCTTACCTCCTAACTAAACCGATATCCTCAACGTCATATAAAAACCTATTTGCTGAAGCAACTGTGCTATTTTACCTTGTTTTTACAATGCTGTAAATAAATATTTAAATATTTCAAGAGGGTTACTAATGGGTAGACTATGTCATGGGTTAGTGGTTGGTTAGGTTAGAATTGAATAGTAAGTGCTATAGAATAGTTGAAACTGCTAAAAGAAAGAAGAAAAGAAAACAGTGTGTTTACACTTTCCTAAACACATTAAGCTTGTAATGAGTAATGATTTAGATCAGCAGGTCGCAGTAATGGATTGATGTCCAAAGACTGACATTTCATTCTTTCAGAGATCTAATCGGGTTAGAAAACCACCTGTTCGAATGGACTTATAAAAAAGAAAGAAAGAAAGAAAGAAAGAAAGAAAGAAAGAAAGAAAGAAAGAAAGAAAGAAAGAAAGAAAGAAAGGTTTGTGAAGAAAAAAGGAGAATTGTATGCCTTGTAAAGTGGATTGTTATTGATTGCTGTTTGCATTGGGCTGGTGTGAATTGTTGATAATTATGTGATGTTAATGATGTAAAACATTTTTTTTTTATATATATATATAAAACTGATGTAATGAGTCTACTAGTAATGAGTAATGATTTAGTCCAGCAGATGGCAGTAATGGATTGTATAAACTTAAGTGCATTTGCTAAGGAATGGTGTGGTAATTTGTATATGATGGGTGTTTCATGTGGAATAAAGACGCCAGCTCCCACAATCCCTTTCTCTTTATGTGTGGTCTATTGAATAATACAAAGAAAGCTGTTTTGCTTTGTACATTTTAACAGAATTCCCCCATTTTCACAGACAAGGCTTAAGACTAATCCCAGACTAAAATGCATGTTTGAATGTTTGACAGTTTTTGCTAACATCCTTTTGTCCGATCTGTAGTCACAATTTTAAAACTCTAAACACAATTAGCACAGCATCCGTCTGTTGTGACTATATTCATGTTGTTTTCACACAATATGCAGTCAATTAATAAGTTTCTAAAATTCTTACATTTTCTTTTCATACAAGCTTTACCCCACACCAAAATCTTTCTGGTCTTATTTACAAATGCTTAAACACAGCATGACAGAAATGAAGACCTAATGTTCCAAACCTTAAATACAGTATAGTCTAAAGCCTTTACTTCTGCAACATCAGCAGCTCAAAATAAAACAACTACTAAAACAACTGTATCAGATCACTGAAATATTGAGAAATAGCTGAGTCCAATCTCAGTCTGAGGTATAGAAGAAGGAGGAGAGTTGGATCAGGAAAAGGGATAGTAGGGTAGGAAGGGGGGGTTCACCTGCACCCGAAAGGTATATTTTTTTAACCTAGTTTTTTGTAATCCTTAAGGTGTCTAGAAAAGGAATTTTGATGTTCCCCACGCAAATTATTGTCCCATATGTGATTTTTTGTATCATCTTTTGTGTCCGTGCTTGATTTTCGGCTGTGAAAAATGAAAACTTTAAATCTACATAGAATCTGAACAATACATCCTACAGACACAATCCAGCCCATTTTCTCTTCGTCTTTGCATGAGGAATTGATAGATATGAGGATTGTCATGATTAGATGATGTATGGTGCATTAAAACTCAAATAAACTAAAAAAAATTAGAAAAAAAAATCGGTGACATTGGATCACTGGAACTCCTCCCCTACTAATATATTGATATATGATACATTATATATATATATATATATATATATATATATATATATATATATATTATCTATTATCATATATCTATTGATATATGTTTTCTAACTTTTGTATTTTTATAAGTCTTTATGATGTCTAATAAGCAAATGTTGATGATCCCTACTTGAAATATTGTCACATGTTGGTCCAGATGAACATCTCCCATAATAAGGAGTTACTATTCAAACCGTTATATTGGTATTATATTTATTGAAACAAAACAGAAAACCACTCATATAGTCAAATATGTGTATATATAGGGTATAACAAATCCCCATTAGAATAAACTGAAAAAGAAAAAAGTGATTCTAATCAAAGGTCAAAAGGTCAAGGGCAATGATGTCTATTCATCATACAGCAGGTCTTCATAATCGACCTCTTGCTCCTCGTCTTCTTCACCATCTCCATCCATCTCCTCGACTGTTTCTTCTAGCAAGTCAGTGAGTGAAGTGGGGAGGATAGGTCCACAAGACCACACTGGTTCCAGGGTACCCTCTTCAGTCTTTTCCCAGCCTTGGCCAGGATCATGGGGCTTGGGACACCAGAATATCGGTGTGGCTGCTCTCTTGTAGATGGCCAGACGGTGGTTGACACGGTTGATGTGCGGGAAAAACAAAACATGAAAAAATGTTTCTTCAGAAAAACAAAACAAATAGAATAGGCTAGTATAGAATAGAAAATAAAAGGTATGTGCTAGTATTAATTGGTCAGGTGCTGAAGAAAAATATGTGTCTTTAGGCATGAATTGAGATAGGCTGGTCATTCCACCAGCAGGGAACAGTCCAACACTTACAACACTTGTTTTATTGAGTAATTAGAGGCAACATCATGAATTGTCCGCAGCAGATTAAAGAGTGTGTGTCATCTCTCTCTCTGT
Source organism: Abramis brama (assembly GCF_963993115.1). Lineage (NCBI taxonomy): Eukaryota > Metazoa > Chordata > Actinopteri > Cypriniformes > Leuciscidae > Abramis > Abramis brama. The sequence goes on from NC_139972.1 coordinate 9,886,153, forward strand.
ACTATCACAACTGCTGCAGACTGCTTTCGCGATATTGCTCAGGAAGCGAAGGGCCTAAAGAACAGCTCTCTGTTATTGAGAGGGCCCTTTCTGTACTTCTACCTGCAAAGCTGTTTGCATGGAGGCCTCAGCAGGATGACTCTCGAAGAAGAGGAGGCCTGACACATGTTTGGGGGACATCTAGCTCAACTATCACAGAGCTCAGGGAGCGAGGGGCCTAAAAACCTCTCGGAAAAAGAGAGACCACTTCTCCAGCTCTACCTGAAAGGTTGTTTGCATGGAGGCCTCTGCAAGATGACACTTTTAAGGAAGAGGAGGCCTGCCTTTTTTTTTAACAGCTAGGCTCTTGATATGCACTGCACAGAGCTCAAGGAGTGAAGGGCCAAAATCACAACTCTCTGATATGAAGAGAGCGGGGCGTCTTCATGGAGAAGCACTCACAGTTCGCGCACATATCCCCCTCAAGGACCGAGTGCGCGTGCTCCTCACCCAAACAGCACAGGCATGGGACATGAGTGTCACAGGTGTAAGAAACCTCTTACACGGGTCGGCACACTTCCTGAAGCGTTTGTTTCCAGAGAACTCACAGTATCAGCAAAACAGTCCATGAAGACGAACAGAGGTTGACATGTTCTCGATGCGCCCTTTTATACTTCCTGCTCACACTAGTAATGGGGAACAAACAAACAGATAAGTCACATAGGCTATAAGTCTTATTTTATTACATTCAGAGGTAATACCGGCTACATAAAGCAAAATGATATGCACAAACATTATAAACACTATAAACATCTATTTAAGTTCCCTTCAATCTTTAAATTTAACCGTAGCTTATTGAGAACAGAACAAGAATGTAGAAATATTAGTAGCTAAACAGGCCAAAACAATTTCATTTAAAGCTAAATTGAAAGTAACCAACGTTGGGCTCACATAGCTCACCTCTCTCATGAGGAGGATGAGGAGGAGGAGGAGGAGGAGGAGGAGGAGGAGGAGGAGGAGTAGATGGGACTGGAGGAAGAGGTGAAGGAAGAGGATGAGGAAGGTGAAGGGCAAGGCCAAAGAGACAAGCACTGCACTCTAGTTGCCCATGTCTTTGTCCATATGACTATGAGGGAGGCTGGGAAACGAGTACGGCCAAACTTGAGCTGTGACACAAGCAACATAACTTACAAGTTTTGGAAATTTTGTTTTGGAATTTATTGCACCAGTGTGTAAGACTATGTTGTAGTGTGTGTGTGTGTGTGTGTGTTTGTGAGGGCTTGTGTGTGATGTCTGAGGGCAAAGTTTGGTTTTTCAGTAAGAGTGAATGGTTTTGAGTGTAGAGCTTCATTTTGAGCTGTAAATAGGATGTTTGGGGAATTGGGTGAGACGTTAGAGATGTTGTGTTCACTATTTTGAGAATACGAGTCTCAAGAAATGTGTTTAAGCAATTGAGAAAAACTGTAATAGGCTAATGTAAATCAGGCTTTGCACTTCATTCACTTTCACATTCACAATTCTCATTCCAATATCGACGGGAAAAAATCATTGTGAGCAAACATGTGCCACAGTGGTCAGCACGGATTGTATAATATTAAATTGAGCAGTGTAACTTTTTATATGTTTGGTATTTTTAAATTTTATTTTGATAATGAACAGGCTTGATAATTAACAGCCACAATTTTGGCACTCTGAACTGACTTGTATGATGTACAGTTGGTTTGGGCTCATCATTAGAAATAAGTGTGAACAGTTTGAGTCGTTGTGTGTAAACGATGACAACTGTGTTGTAGTTGTGTTTAACTTTTGCCTGCCTTCGTTTAGCGTTTTGAAACAAAAGTGCATCACAGTGCAAAATGTGTTTTAGAGTGAGAATGTGTTTAGAGTTTTGCAAAAAGAGTTCATGAGATTTGCAAACAGTGTTTTAACTACATGAACTTGTTTAATGTTTTACAGAAAGAGTGATTTATTCAACAAATTGGTTATTGAGAATTTGGTTCAGAGAATGGGTTTTAGCGTTTTAGCAATTCAGAAAAACGTTAATAATAATAAATATGATCAGTGAAATGCGACACTATTTATCAGCTTGATCTTTCTGGCCTTGTGAAAGCAGCAGTTGTGATCAAAATTGCAATGTGTTGCAGCGCCTTACGGTCCGTCTGACACTTATCTCTGTACATGTGAACGATCTGGCAGTTTTTACCAGTTGTTACAGTCGTGTGAAACCATAGGATGAGACACACACCACACACTGAAAAAATGCTTTTCTTACTTAGTATTTTTGTCTTGTTTCCAGTCCAAATATTTAAACATTCTTAAATCAAGGCTTTAAGAAGTTAAAAGAAGTTTAATAAGTGTTGTTTGGTGTATTGTACAGTACAGTACATTAAGGAATAAAAATGTGCAAATGTATACATACAGTGCTATGCATAAGTTTAGACACCCATGCTAAAGTTGACTAAAAAGAGGAATAAAAAATCATCTTTTGGAAATTGAACTTAATGCCTTAATTTAAAAAATTAGGAAAAATCCAACCTTTAAGGACACCAATTTTCTTTGTGAATGAATAATGTATCGTAAATAAATAAATGTTCTTCCTTAAAATACATGGTGCATAAGTTTGGACACCCCTATGTTAAATTCCCATAGAGGCAGGCAGATTTTTTTTTTATTTTTTTTTTTTATTTTTTAGGATACTATGCATCCTGATAAAGTTCCCTTGGCCTTTGGAATTAAAATAGCCCCACATCATCACATAGCCTTCACCATACCTAGAGTTTGGCATGGGGTACTTTCCATAAGATCATCTCTCAATGCAAATCAAACTAGCTATTAGGCTAACTGAAATAAAACCATGCCAATCTCTAGGTATGGTGAAGGCTATGTGATGATGTGGGGCTATTTTAATTCCAAAGGCCAAGGGAACTTTATCAGGATGCATAGTATCCTAAAAAAAATAAAAAAAAAAATACTTAAAAATAAAAATCTGCCTGCCTCTATGGGAATTTAACATAGGGGTGTCCAAACTTATGCACCCTGTATTTTAAGGAAGAACATTTATTTATTTACGATACATTATTCATTCACAAAGAAAATTGGTGTCCTTAAAGGTTGGATTTTTCCTAATTTTTTAAATTAAGGCATTAAGTTCAGTTTCCAAAAGATGATTTTTTATTCCTCTTTTTAGTCAACTTTAGTATGGGTGTCTAAACTTATGCATAGCACTGTATGTCGTGTCTTTTCTTGTTTTCATCATGTGAAAAGTTTTTTGAGAGGAAGAACCACAAGTTACGCAACATAACTTGCGTATTACTGGTTTTTGTAGTGTTGTTTTGAATTTATCTCACCAGTGTGTCAGATGTTGTAGTGTGTGTGTGTTTTTGAGGGCTTGTGTGTCATGTCTGAGGGCAAAGTTTGTTTTTGTTTTTTCAGAAAGATTGAATTGTTTTGTGTGGAGAGCTTCATTTTGACCTGAAAATAGGAAGTTTAAGGACATGGATGAGAAGTTATGGGTTTGTGTTTAGAGTTTTGAGAAAAGCTTCCTTTTTTAATTTCACGTTTAAGCAATCGAAGAGTAATCTCCAGTAGTTCACTCCATTATATTGTGGTGGTTTCTCAAAGCACTATATATTGCAAAATATTGCGTTTATAAATATTATACGTTTATTTCACTGTATTTTTTTCTAAATAAGCATTCAACACGGCAAATAGCTGCTTCTACCCTGCTCACACATTCAACGAAAGACAAAAAAGAAAATAATTTTCCTAAATACTTGGTGCGTCTCATCCTATGGCTTCACACGACTGTAACAACTGGTAAAAACTGCCAGATCGTTCACATGTACAGAGATAAGTGTCAGATGGACCGTAAGGCGCTGCAACACATTGCAATATTGATCAAATCTGCTGCTTTCACAAGGCCAAACAGATCAAGCTGATAAATAGTGTCGCATTTCACTGATCATATTTATGATTAATTATTATTGCAGGCCTGGAATTTCCAATTTTGTTTTTCCAACTTTTTATTTTTCACAAATAAATTACTTTGTGCAAAGTTTCTGATTTATTCTTGTTACAACTGCTGTAGTACAGCCTGTAAAATGTAAAGATGCTATTCTTATTCCAGGATGAAATACTGATTAATGTGAAAAATAAAATTTCATCATTATTGAAATATTCCCTGTTGTTAATTTAAGGACAATGAGTTATGAGTGACAATGTATGCTTTCTGAGTGAGTTTTGATGGCAGTGTTATGCTGGAACAAGCTTATTCTGAGACATAAATGAAATGCTTTAGGTGAGTTTTGGAGGTGAACAACTATAGAATAATCCACATGAGTGTTCGTGACCAGTGAAGAAGAAACATTATTCCTCGAGTCGGAATCTGATAAGCCTGATGGAAAGAGCTGTGGAAACATGTCTGGTGTTTAACAGTGACACGTGTATCATCAAGCAGAAGAGCATATTCTACTTTGGCAACTTGTACACAGACAAAGACATCGTACAGCTAAAGTCCACGATAGACAAAAAATGCCAATCCAGCAGTCATCCTCACACTGGAGGTAGAGGCGTCACAGAGAGGCGTTGGTGTAAAAGACAACCGTTGCTTTCGGCTTAAAGACACTGACTGAATGTTAAACAGGAGATTATTAACCGAGACTGTAAAAGAACCCAAGCTAAGAACAAAATAGAAATAACATACAATGCTATATTTTGTGTTAAATTTCTTTGGCAATTACAAAAAAATTTACTAAAGGGATACTTCAGCCAAAAATAAAAAATTAGCCCATGATTTACTCACCCTCAAGCCATCCAAGGTGTATATGACTTTCTTCTTTCAGACTAACACAATCAGAGTTATATTTAAAAATATCCTAGTTCTTCCAACCTTTATAGGCCTAATGGTAGTGAATGGGGGGCGAGATTTTGAAGGCATTCATCATAAAAATAATCCATACTGGGGGTTAATAAAGGCCTTCTGAAGCAAAGTGCTTGGTTTTTGTAAGAAACATATCCATATTTAAAACTTTATTAGATAATAACTAGCTTCTGGCAGACGGCCGTGATTTGCGGAGGAAAAGTGACCTTTGACCCGACGCATGACGTATTGACGAACACAGAAACGCAGAAAACATTTTTATTACACAAACGCATCGTATTAACCTTTATTAACCCCTGAGACATATGGATCAAAATCTCGCCCTCCATTCACTCCCATTATAAAGCAGAAGAGCAAGGACAGTGTTAAATATAACTCAGATTGTGTTTGTCTGAAAGAAGAAAGTTATATACACCTAGAATGGCTTGAGGAGTAAATCCATTTAATAACACTTCTACAAGGGTGTTTCTAATGCAATGGCTGAGGGAGTGAAAAAGAAAAAAAGAAAAGAAAAAATGTATCGTATGCATTGTGACTGCAATTACAATTACTTAACATTGTTAATTATTAAATTAACAATGTAAGATCATAATTCATTTTCATATTTATGTTCCTGCACATTATTTGGGGCCCAAGGCAATTGCCTGCCTTAAATCCATTTCCTTGGATCGCTTTACTGGAGAAACCCATGACAGTTTTTAGAGTTCTTTTATTAATTATATATTTAGGAATTATTAATTGTTTTATTTCTTATTGACCATTTTGAGGAAGTCCAACACACCGTACATGGCGAGACACACACACAGATGCTCAGTGACATCATTAAAGGAGTCAGTGCCTCAAGTGTGAACCGTTTTAATTGGTCTGTTCATGGTGTTGAAGAAGAGGGCTGGTCGAGTGTCAGAATAAAAAGCATCTTCTTCCTCTTTCTCGTCACTCCTGCTTCACTGCAGACTCACTCAACATCTCTGAACCTTCTGATCTAGCAACAGATAACATGGTAAGTCATATTCATACCGTACTTTTTTAAATTATAGGCTACTAATACTAAATAATAATAATAAAAACAATTTTATGTTATGCATTAACATTTTATGCATAATATAATATAATATAATATAATATAATATAATATAATATAATATAATATAATATAATATAATATAATATAATATAAATTCTCTATGAGAAAAATGTCAAATGATTCACATGCATGATGCACCAAACCCACTGTCAAACCGGTCCTTTTATACTGTTTCCACAAGACTCACATATTATATTTATTATGTGTAATATAATAAATAATAAATATATATAATATATTTATTATAGGCCTAGTAATTCTACTGTGACTCTTCATGATAATGATAATGATGATAATAATAATAATAATAATAATAATAATAATTATTATTATTAATAATATTATATTTTTAAACAATATGCTGTTTTAATATTTTAGAATTTTTAATTTCAGGCCAGGCCAAAACTACAATGAAAGGGATGCACTAACCAGGAGTTATAGTATAGTTTGTTTTGGAACGTAACAAGGGTTAATGTTACGCTGTTCAATAAGAGTTTAATGCTCAAGCCACTTAATAGCCTACTTGAAATTTGCATTACTATTTTTTTTCTTTTTACTCATTTATTACTTAGGCTACTGCAGTAGTAGTATTTTTTATTAAAAATACTTGTGTAATGTGATGTAAATATAGAGTCATATTTTAAGGATCTAAGCGCATGGTCTAAAGCGCACGGTGCAAGTGCACTTGTCCGAATCCACTTTTGCTAGTTTAATGACGGGAAAAATGGTGGTATGGTCTAAAAGGGTTGTCCCTATTCTCTTAACGAGTAACGAGTGTGTTTTGGGCGTAACGTGAAATAAACCAATCAGAGTCTCATCTCCCATTTCCTTTAAAAGCCACTAGCACTTGTGCCTTGGCGGATTCGCTATTTACATGACGGATTTGATAATGGAAAAACTGCTTCTGCAGAGCGCAAATGGGGACAAGCCGGATTCCACAATAATAATAAAATAAAATAATTGTAGTTATTATAATAATTTTATAATACAATAATATAATATAATAATTATTCATTCATCTATAAAGAAAGATTAATATTCAGCTAATTTGAAAGCTAAATTAATTGAAAATGACTTTTACACCTGCAGTAGAATATGTCAGATTTTAATCTCTCTCATAATCATGTAGACTAATTAACTATTGTAAACAACTCTCTGATAAACACTGTTATTCTCCTCTGCTCCATATTGTCCATATCCATCATGTTACTGCATGTTCTGTTCTGGAGACAGCAGGTTTGGGTCAGGGTTATGACAGTCCATGACAGTGTTTCCTTTAAAAGCATAACACTGATTCTCACTCACAGCAGAAGAGAGGAACATGAGCCACAATCTGATTAAATTTAGTGTCAAAACTCCAGTTGATAGGACAGGAGTGACAGAGAGGAGAGTGGGAAATGAACACGACTCAGATCAGACTTTAGCCATTATGCTAATAACTATATTACACAGAGGAGAATTATGACTGATGATTTTATATTTTTGCTCTTTTTAGGTTTTCTCTGTGCGTTTGAGGATCCTTCTCGGGATTATTTTGCTTTCCTGCATTCAAAGTGTGATGAATGAAGATGTGGACATTAACACCCTTTCCAGGATTCAGACATTTTTTCATCGCAAGTATGTTTTCATGTTGCTGTATGAAATGAAGGGGCAATACTGTACAATAAGGTTGTATTTGTTAACATTAGCTAACAACGACAATGTGTTCTCACTGTATTCATAGGTAATCATAACTTAAATGTGTTAACAGCACAAATACATTTTTGTATGATTGCATAGACACATAAAAATGACCCACAATGAGTTTGCCCTACTGTTAAAGTTTGTCTGTTACAGTCCCAGCATCCTTGTTTGATTTCTCAATAACTTTGCATATGTAAATGGTGATAATTCTGTTTTTTTTGTTTTTGTTTTTATCCAGTTATGAAAACAACTGCCAGTATGCAGTAGCCATCAATGTCCCAAAGGGCAAGTGCAAAAGCGGATTCAGACCCAAAGAAAGCAACTTTCTGACCTGTGACCCATCAGCAAAAGTTAAACCTGATATAAAACGTGACAGCATGGATGTCTACGAAGGCAGTGAACTCATCGCTGCAGGGTTTCATAGAAATGCACATTCAGAGCATTTACTGATGTATCCTCTAGATAATTCTCCTTTGACACGCTTGATGAACAAAAAAAAGGATGGATGTGCGGTTTTCTACACCTTACTCTCTCCCTGTATAGACAGATGTCTTAAAAACGATATTATACCAGGTCTTGATGAATTAAAAGCATACCAGGGAATTAAAGCCTTTGTTTTCACACATATCTACACACAGGATCAAAAAAAATATCCTATAGATACTCTTAGAACTGAACTAAAGAAAATTGCTGATCGCGTGCCGCTTTACCGCTGTAACAATAAAGGTTGTATTCTGTGCGGGCAACCAAATTCAAACACAGCAGTGGATATACAATGTGTAACACAATAAATCTCACATGCTTACTCGTTTTGAGTTTCTTGTTTGACAGCGATGCTTTAGCCGATGAGCTAGTTCGCTTCTGACACTTTGCATAAGCCTTTCCATATATGAGTGACTCTAATCATGAATATGAGCTTATATCAAATAAAAAAATTTGAAAGCCCTGATAAAGGAAAAGTACCAGTAAATAAAAGCTACCCCCCCCCCCCCCCCCCCCCCCCCCCCCCCATATATATATATCTCATAGCAAATGTTTCATAATGACTTTTCTCATAAACATATTTTGCTTGGGAAAATAAATACATTTCTATGCACCAAACTTTGTGTCCTGTTCTTTATTGCTGTTCTGCTGTTATTTATAGAGGGCCTATAGGGCTCAAGCTATCCCAGTTTTTTTTTTTGGAGGATGCAAGACTGACCATTAAAAGTTATATATAAAAACATATAACACATAAACACACACACACACACACACACACACACACACACACACACACACACACACACACACACACACACACACACACACACACACACACACACACACACACACACACACACACACACACACACACACACACACACAGCTTTTCAAAACCAATCAAGTTTAATCCATCTAACTTTTAAAAACTGCTGGGTTAAAAAATTAACTCTCGAGTTACATATTACCTTTACATTGGGTTATTTGTTGTCTCAATGCATTGCTACTTTTAGAATAAATTAATAAATAATAATAATAATAATAATAATAAAACATGTAAGTTTTGTTGTTCTGTTATACAATGATGCAAAAAGAGGCCACTGTCTAAAAACAAATGTCTAAAACACACTTGACATCTAATGCCCACCTCCCCGTAGATAAAACCACAGTTTTTATAGAACAACTTCTTATTGTAAGATAACAAGGCCAAAAAAAGTACAAACCGCACTTAATAGCACATCAGTAGGCTTCATAAAAAACATAACAATAACAATACTTCAACATATTAAAAAAATTATATTTTACACACCACTGTAAGGACTGATAATAATAAAAAAAATGTCGCATATATGTCGAATGTCGAACAGATTGTGAACTTTTGGAATCCTAAAATTTGAAATTATATTTCATTATTTACAATGAGAGAGAGAGAATATAGGGCGGCTTCTGTCACTTTGAGTGATTTATTGCCCTTAAGCCACGCCCCCTTTTTGACCGTGGGAATTTTCCCACGCTTAAGCCCCGCCCCTTTCTACCCCCTCCCACCCACCTCCGGACAAGTCACGTGACCGTGAGAATTTTCCCACGGTACCCTTCCCCACAAACACCCCCAACCCACCCCACTTCTGGACAGGTCATGTGACCATGGAATTTTTTCCCACGATCCACATTAAAACGTTAAAACAACATGTATTAAAATTATGTAATGCAAATAGTTCTATTTTCTAATACATTTGAAGAAAAGTTGTACTTTCACAATTACAGTGTTAAAAGGTGTATACAACATATAACGTTAAAATACATTTGTAAAATGTTAAACATTAATGAAAAAGTTTAAATTGCATTTTCTTAAAGCTATCAAAATGTATTAGTATTAAGACATTAAACAAATATTAAAACACATCAAACGCATAAACACATGCGTACATTTTAAAAACTGACTTACGTTTTTACAAAGTCCTCGGGAGGAACTCAACAAACAAAGGTTTAGAGGTTTTATTTCCCAAAGTTACAAAGTCCTCGGGAGGAACTCAACAAAAAGCGTCCATTCAGTCCTATATCACAAGAAGAAATGAACGAGTGAAAAGTATGCAATGGTCCAGGCCCTGACTCCGCCCCCTAACAAACAACACGCACACACAACCATTGGACGACTCCGGATGACAGAGTCGTGACGCGACGCTGACATCACCAGGGATTACCCCCAAAACAGCCACTCAGCCTCTCTGCTCACAAACAGCGGAACTTCTGAATGTAAACTCATCACGGAGCCAAACAAACTGCCACGAATCGCTCTTACAACACATCCATTGGAACGCGATTAAGTTATCCGGGGGACGGTGAGTTACGATACTAAACATTTAACTTACCTAACGTTAACTATTTATCCGTCGAATATTTCAAATACATTTTATCTCTCCAGAGCAAAAATACACAGAGGATTGTACTCTATCCACCAGATTACCAAGACCCATCAGGTGTGGAGCGACACGTGAAGCAACTCTACACTCAAAAAAGAAAAAAAGTGAACAAAATTATTTTCTCCCGCAGCTTCAAGAAAAGACGACCGACGGCTTGTCCATTCAGTCTCGGAATGACTTCATTCATACCGTGTTGAGCGTCGCAGAAGCCACGCCTCCTCACGAAACACACAGGATTTCATTGGATGCCGCTGACGATGACATCACCGGGGATTCCCCTATGCTGCTGAGCTTGTTCACTGACAGGATAACGCGGTCTGTTTGAAAAACCCTCGTATCTAAAATTTACTAAACTTACTGTGGATTGTGGCTCGGACTTCAGCTCCTGTTTAAGTGCAGAGGAACGACGCTCATCAGTGAACGGAATATTTATGGGATTAACCACTTTCGTTGCATCTTTGTGGAGTATCAGACCATTATTCATCGTGAGGAATATTTATTGGATGAACACGTTTCGTTGCATCTTTGTGGAGTAGCAGCCCTGTTATTCAGCGAGAGGAATATTTATTCTGTGAATCAACGTTTTGGGGATTTGTCAGGATGTAAACGGAGAACTTCGTAAAGATCTTTAATGCGTCCTGGACAGCAGTTAATAACGGTAACAATGCATTAACTCTTTTTTAAATGAACGTCTGAATGTTATCCAGATTATTAATGGAAAGACATGAAGCATTCAAGAGATGTTATGTTACATCTCATAATTACTGATTTCTTTTTATTTCATTTGACTGTTATTTTAGCGTTTTCACTTGAAAGTTATGAATATGTGTTATGAATATGTGTAGTTTTTAATGTAGGATACACTATTTATTTCTGTTACGTTTTGTTGTTGTTATTTGTATTACTCCTATGGATGTTGTTATCCGTGGTCATTAGCGAACCTCTTAAGTGTTACCGGCCCGCCGGCGGTCCCACATAAAACAGTAGTCTAATATCCTATACTAAACCTAAACTAATCTTGAAAATTTTTATATCATTTGAAACCTTACAATCTTTAGCTTTCATATTTGGTGACTGATTTCTTTTTTATTCATTTGTTATTATTTGTTATTCATTTGACTGTTATTGTTATTTTTATTACTGTTATGGGTTGTTATCCATAGTCATTAGCCATCGTTAATATTGTTTATGAATGGTAGTGGTGTTGGAGTATTCGTCTGTAGTTTACTAGTAACACATTTTTAAATAAAAAATAAAATAATAAAACCCCAAAATGTCTTCTAAAAGATGTTACACTGATATGCAGTCAGACTCAGATGAAGACGTAGAGCACGTAAGATCAAGGCGTCAGAGTACTAATGAACAATTACGTCTTTTAATACGTGAACAACTTGGGATGCTAAACACAAGTGAACTATCCACATCCGAAAGATTACAAAATATTATAGCCGAACAACGAGCGTGGTTAGAAACACCTGAAGATGATGATGATGATGAAAACGTACAGTCCGGTAATGGGTTTACGAATTATAATCACCAACTCCCTAATATGGGTCTTAGTCAGGACGAAATTCATACGTTGACGACTGAAGGAGGGCGTGTAGGCGAGTTTGTAATAACACCTCGACCACGTTTCAACGGACTAGAAATCCATAGGACACTGAATCTCCGTGAAATAGATACAAACGATTTGGCAGATTTTAATATTCATCTACACAATATTTTAGATGAGATTGTGCATTTTTCTCAATTGACGGCAGGTGATACGGGTTATATAAATATAGCACTAACTGGTTCTAGCTTACCCACATCTATAAATACAGTATTAACGCCTGAGAGCAACCACGATGCATCATTATTCATTGATCAAATTGAACGTGCTACACAAAGCAACAGAGATGTGTCAACAGATAACTCTTTATCTCTAAGAGTTTCGGTAGCTATGGACCACCAGGGAGGGGGAGGACCGCGTAGGAAAATCACAGACATTGCCATCAGTGAAGTTATAAAACGAAATAAAATGCATTTATTTTGTCCAACGAATCTGAACGATAATATGTGTCTTAGTTATTGTCTGGCATGATCTGAATATTTTCGAAAAAGAATTAGGAGTAAAAATTGTAGTTTTTCACAGAGACTGCTCAGAGAAACTGCAGGTCTACAAAAACACAGATGAAATTCATCCAAAGACCGTAAATTTATATATTCATGAAGAACAATATTATTTGATAAAAAATTTGAAAGGTTTCTTAGGCACAAGTTATGTGTGTGAATTTTGTCTCAAGGGTCATAACAACAAGAGACTCCATAAATGCAAATATGTTTGTAACATCTGTAACACATCCGAATGCCGTACACGTACGACATCCTATAGACAATGTCCAGACTGCCTCAGATACTGCAGAAACACCTTCTGCTACGAAACACATAAACAGGAGCCCACGTCTACTGAGAAATCGCAGTGTGACACTTTAAAATACTGCACTAAATGCCAACGATTGTATAGAATCGCGAGAAGTGGTGATAAAACCAAACCGCACAAGTGCTCTCCAGAGTGGTGTGTACATTGCAACGAGATTTTGACAAGTGAAGGTAGTCACGAATGCTACATCCAACCTCTAAAGTCTGAAAAAAATGATGAAAAATACATTTATTATGACTTTGAGACAATGTATCAGAATGATAAACATGTGGCTAATTTTGTATGTGCAATGACACAGACAGGTGAGACGTTTGAAGCTGGAGGAACAGATTGTGTGGCACGTCTGATTAAACACTTCAGACGCCCAAAATACAGCGATTACACATTTGTAGCTCACAACGCATCGGGATTTGATTCCTACATCCTGTTAGAGTATCTTAGCAACGAAGGAATAAGTCCAAAGATTATTATGCAGGGATGTAGAATATTGCATATGTATGACACAGCGTTTAGACAGCGATTTATAGACAGTTTTCAATTTATCCCTTTTTCGCTAGGCAAGGTACCGGCAGCGTTAAACTTAAGCGTGAGCGAAAAGGGATTTTTCCCACATCATTTCAACAGATTGGAGAATGGAAATTATGTGGGTCCCTATCCGGCAAAAGAGTTTTACGGTTATGAGACAATGAGTGAAACCGAGCGTGTCAGATTTGACACATGGTACGCCGGTGTGTCAGGCAGTGTCTTTGACTTTAAAAAGGAGATTGCTTTTTACTGTAGGAATGACGTGGTCATCTTACGACAGGCGTGTATAAAATATCGTGAAGAGTTCCTCGAATGTACGAACATTGATCCGTTTAAATCTGTGACATTGGCAGGGACATGCATGAAAGTATTCAAAACAAATTTTTTGAGTCGAGATACAGTGGCACTTACACATAGTCACGCGTATGTTAATCAACACAAGACGTTTTCAAACGCATCCATTCAATGGCTAGAATATATTAAAAATAGCCAAAACATTGATGTACAGCATGCCTTAAACCACGGAGAGCAAGCCTTCGGACCTTATCATGTTGATGGGTATTATGAGTCTGGTGATGGGGTAAAAACAGCCTTGGAATTCTTGGGTTGTTTTTACCATGGACACAACTGCAGATATAAGGCAGAAGAAATTCAGCCTTTATCAAAAGTGTCTTTTGGTACTCTCAGAAGGCAGTCGGATGAAAAGATAGAAACACTTCGTAAAGTGTACTCCTTACGAGTGATTACTATCTGGGAATGTGAATGGGATCTAGCAAAACAAACAGATCCTGATGTCATGCGGTTCATGTCATCTTACGAGGCACCTGAGAGGCTGAGACCTCGGGATGCATTATTTGGTGGACGCACAAACGCGTATAAATTGTACCACAAAACAGCTGATGATGAACGAGTGGATTATTATGATTTCACATCGCTATACCCATTCGTTCAGTCAAGTAAAACGTATCCTATCGGCCATCCTAAAATAATTTTTAAGGACTTTGAAGGGATAGAGAATTATTTTGGTCTCGTCAAAGTGACAGTGCTACCACCACGTAAGCTATTTCACCCTGTTCTACCTTACAGATGCTCAGGTAAATTAATGTTCCCTTTGTGCAGGACTTGTGCAGAGAATCAGATTCAGGACCCTCAATGCAGCCACACAGAGGTTGAGAGATGTATTACAGCTACATGGGTTAGCGTTGAATTACATCGAGCTATTCAGCACGGTTATCAGGTGGTTAAAATTCACGAGGTGTGGCATTTTCCACAAAGCTCTGACAGTCTGTTTACCGATTATGTCAAAACATTCCTAAAATTCAAACAGGAGGCATCTGGCTTTCCCTCGACTGTAGTGACAGAGGATGATAAACAAGCGTACATTGACGATTATCTCGATAAGCAGGGTGTTCAGCTAGACATCACTAAAATAATGCATAATTCGGCAAAAATATCCATTGCTAAGCTCATCTTGAATACCTTATGGGGCCGTTTCTCTTTGCGTACCCATTTACCTACCACAGAGCTTTTGACAGAGCCTGAAGAATTCACGCAATGTCTTTTTGGTGGTGCTGGACGGATTATAAAACACTTTTCGTTTGTATCTGATTCAGTGGCTTTGATTCAGTGGTCATATGCAGAACGTGACCCGTGCCCCACACGGGACGTTAACGTTTTTATTGGTGCTTTCACCACTGCTTACGCACGACTCGAGCTGTATAATCTTTTGGACAAATTAGGCGAACGTGTGATTTATGCCGATACAGACAGTGTGATCTTTGTATCAAAAAACGATGATTGGATTCCTGAGACAGGATCTTATCTCGGTCAGCTCACGAGCGAATTAGTTCCAGATGATTTCATAACAGAGTATGCCTCGTCAGGACCAAAATCTTATGGGTATCAGACAGCAAAAGGCTATACGTGTCTCAAAGTGAAGGGTATTACACTCAATGCAGAGAATGCGCAAATAGTCACATTGCATAGTCTGATAGGGCTAGTGCGTGCCTATGTGGAATCACGTGACACGATGCAGCTGTTTCCCCGCACAGAGACCATTACACGTAATAAGAGGGGATTCACATTGCACAATAGATCAATCGTGAAAAGTTTCAGACTTGTGTACAATAAGCGAGTACTCCAACCAGATTATACTACCTTACCTTACGGGTTTTAACAATATTTTGAAAAATGTGTGAAACAGATGTTTTTGACTGCAGAATGCAGCACCCATTCTCGGCTGTCGTTGCCGGTCCAAGTAATAGTGGGAAGACTTTTTTTGTGAAGACTCTAATGTATAATTCAGACAAAATGTGTTCTGTCAAATTTGACAATTTTGTGTATGTGTATACATCCTGGCAACCAATGTATGATCAAATGTTACATGCTTTTGATATTAAATTCATTGAAGGCATACCACAGAAATTGGATGATGACTCATTATTCCCTCCTGGTAAAAGATCGCTCCTTATCTTGGACGACGTTATGAGTCAGGCTGCTTCTAACGGAGAAGTCGAGAAGATTTTTACACAATACATACATCACAATAAGATTAGCTGTTTGCTATTAATACAGAATCTGTTTTTCCAGGGTAAATCTACCAGAACAATAGGCCTAAACACAAATTATTTAATAATATTTAAAAACCCTCGCGATAAGCAGCAGATTGGTATTTTGGGACGGCAGATGTACCCAGGGAATACAAAGTTTTTTATCGAAGCGTACCAGGATGCAACTGAACGTCCTTACAGCTACTTGTTAATAGATTATAAACCACAGACCCCTGAAAAATTTCGGCTCAGAACGGATTTACTGTCAGACTATCCGGTGGTGTACGTCCAGAAGTAACAATGAGCACGAGGCTTTCCAGAAATCTCTACCTCTTAAAGTTATTATACAAGAGCTCACCCAAGCAGCGACGTGTTATTCTGCAATCTTCACCCGACGAGTTAATATTGGCTCTATGTGAAGTGGCTCTCAATATTATTCATGGGAAGATTCCTCTAACTGCGAAACAGCACGGGACTTTAAAAAGAAGGAAAAAAGAGATAAAATACGTTGCTAATAAAAAGATAAATATCGCAAGAAAAAGACGTATGATTAATCAAAAAGGTGGTTTTCTGCTTCCCCTTCTCAGTGTAGCGCTTCCTTTCCTATCTAGTCTCATAACTAGAAACTGAATCTGAAGAGAAAAATGCAACATGCCGAGAAATTGTATCTCGTGCCAAAACATCAGCTGGATAGACTAAGGACTGCACCGCTTCGTGAAAATATTCATACGACTGTGGAGAATGACTTGGACTCATCCATTAGAGATATACTGCAGAGGCATGATTTGAACACTTACGAAAAATCCAAGCTCTACACTAATGTTTTACAACGATTCTTAAGTGTGGTAAAACACAGTGATATGGAAAGTAACACTCTAACTCTTACATTACCGGAACACGAGACACCTCCCCCCTCCCACACCCCCGATGTTAGGAATGATGACGTCAGTGATGACCCAATCCTCTCAGAAGTTTTAACCAATATTCCTCAGAAAAGGTTAAAAAATGTAAAATATATTATGGATAAAATGTCGAAAGCCAAACACGTGTCTTCATGGACAGTTGATGGAGAATTTGTTTATAAAGGGAGAATCATTCCAGGGTCCCATATATTTGATCTGGTAAAAAGTCTAACTTCACCGCAGACGATACATGACAATCGTCGCCCTGTAGGGTGGTATGACTTTCTGGATGCATTTGTGGCATTAAAGATTCCTCATTCGACTGTAACCAATCATAATGTAAGACGGATGATTGAATCGTTTAAAAGAAAAACACACGCGGATGACTTTGGTACTGTACCTACTAAGTCTTTGAAAAAACACCATACACACACACATGCACAGGACTCTGATGAAAACGTATTTAACTCACCCAGTGTAGATGCGAAACAATGGATGGATTTTTAACAATTATATGTAATGGCATAGCTATGTGTTTTTGTTTGTTTTTTTACAAAATATTATCATGTGGGGGATTTTGTATCTGTGTTTTATTTTTTTAAAACTATGTATGTCATTGTACAACATATTGTGTTATTGTTTTTGATGTCAAATAAAAGAAAGAAAACGAAATTATTCATCTGTTTACGACTCGTTTATTCATTACATATTCTTTATTTATTCGTTACACAAGGATTAATAAGACTGGAACATTTTACCAGACTGTACACACTGGATACATTTAAATATTTTACTATCACAGACCATGGGTTTCAATTTTTTCACAAAAAGAGACACCATAGTATCATTTCTTAATAGATTATCGTTATGGTAAAATTTCATTATATCCTCATACTCAACACCCCGTGAAATATGATACAGAAAAAAGACACAATGCTGTCCACAGGTGACTGATGTAAAATCTTGGACTTGTCTGGTAGAATGATGAACTTGTGTAGAATTGTTTTTTAGAAAGTTGAGAATGGATGGAGGAAAAAAATCTGAATCCGGAGGATTCCCGAAGCTGTCAAAAAAACATCCGAGCCCATTTCGATCCATGTACATAGCTAACCAGTGGCGTCCCGGTTCGTCCGATCGATCCGTATTACAAATTAATAGGGCTGGGACGTCTATCAATGGATCTTTGGGAAGATGGTCGGAAGGGAGTACTCCTAAAAAATTTATATTACACGCGATGTTATCCATAATTTCCGTTAGCTCCACAGTGTTCATTTCAAACTCTTCAGTAGTGTTCTGCCAACACCTGCCTCCGATTTGATATTTCAAGAAGAGAATCGTAGGTAGCATAAATTAAAATGTTTACTGTGTTTTGTAGAGGCTCTCTAAAACGTGCTTCTAACCTAATATTCCCTGATCTAATCAGCGAAACATGCTGCGAACACTCTTCATCCGGAGTAAGGTTATAGGCAAACAGTGTGTAGCCGTTGAGAAAATCCTCCCTGTCTATGGCCAAAGACTGGTTCTTCAGATGTCTCCCCGTGGCGGTAACCAGCTGATAATATTCTCTTACAGCATTTCCTAAATTAAATTGCGGCTGAAACGGACGATTTGGGATGTGTGCGCCGTCAGAGGTGAGATTTAAATATTCAAGATTAAAATGTTTGAACGCAAACGGGTTTTTTTCGTATGAGCCAGTAAAAGCATCATTATCCGTCAATGCTATAATGATGGATTTTGGTAAAGTCCCGAGGAAGAGATTTTCATGGTTTGAGACACGTGCTCCTGCTGGTATAGAAAAGTTTTTCACGCATACCCTGTCGAAAGGGTACTTTGCTGTGGCTGACAGTAGCGCTTGGGCGTGTCCTAAACGGAGCGAGGGGGAGACAGACACTCTTTTGATAAAGAGAGAAGCGGAGATTATTTTTAGTTTATAATCGATCGCATCCCCGCGCATAAGACAGAATTCATCTTTTGCTCTAGTTAAACGAATACGAATATCTACACCGTTCAATAGTAATTTCGGCTGAAAAAATATATCGCTGTGTATCGGAGCCAGTAGCTCGACAACATTGCTCCCGTCTGTAAACGCAGCTCTTTTTTTCAGTCCTGCATTCGCACCTGCCGGATCCGTAGTGTCCATATGGCCGGCTGTATCTTTGTAAAACAATCCTGCTGAAAAGTTATTCTCTAGGGTGTCTTTTCCATAATTAATGAGCATCTCCAAAATACACCTGTACGGATACGTGCTGGACGATTGTGACACTAGCCGATCTCCTAGAGACACATCCACTTGCGAGAAGATCGTCGAAGCTGGGTAATTAATCAGACCCACGGGAGCTCCTTCCGGCACATCATCTCCGTTTGGCAGAGTTATTTTCACACGAGTATATAATAATGTGTTATTCAGATCAGTGTAGTCCTCGCCAGTCCCAGCTATGAAAAATTCAATCGGAGAAGCATCATTAATCGCTGACACAGGCGGGATTTCCACATAAGTGTTTTTCTCAATAGCTGTCTGAGTTAAAGGAAGGGTAAAAATATCCAGTTCGGATTTAATACATTCGTCTGACATTGCATGAATCAATGACATGATTTAGAAGATAGTGTTGCTTCGTCTTTTCAAACTTGTAGATCTTTTTACACGTTTCGTCCGGCTTCTTCGTCTGCTTTTTGCAACTGGGCGTTTCTTAGTGACGCGTGTACTCTTCTTTATACCGTGACCACGCCCCCTCCTCATACGGGTCCCAGGGGGCTTTAACCCTCTACGCATGACCATAAGACCGTGACCACTCTGTCCCTCAGTGTTATCATTATTAAATGACTTTGACAAGGCACTGGTAACTACATCACTTACTATATTTTTTGCCGCAGCTTTTATGTGTGGCTTTGCTATACTGAAACCCCTTCTTAGAAACGGTATTGCCATACGATATAATCCACGAAATAGACCCCCGATCCCTGATGCAAAACCGGCACCATACATAACACCGCTTCCGGCATAGCCCGGCATCCCATGTCCTGTTTGGGCCTGATAATATGATATGTAACGGTGGGGGTCGTCCTGGTACGGTGTGAGATAAGCCATTTTTAAAACAAATGTTTTCTCACTGGTCTAAAGTGCAGCTTCGTCACAACTTTTCCGTAGGTGAATCGCACGTCTTTATTCTGGTCGTCTTTAATTTCGATCCCAATGTCTGAGATGTTGTTTTTATTAAGACGGACGTAATGAGACTTGTCGTACCTGACACAGACTGCTTTGTTAGTGGTCGGTTCAATATGTATCGTCTCTAATAATGGAACATACGCGTCACCGACTGCTTGATATTCTATTATATCTATGTATACAAATAGAGTGTAAAATCCTCCACTTATATCGGCCTGGTATGGTGCGTATGTGCTCACGTCCTTGTGTTCATCCGTACTGCCTACATTTTCAATAGGAACACCGGGTTTTAATCCTAGAATGATGGCGAGCTTTCCGTAAAACGTTAGCGATGCTCTCTGAGCTGCTTTCAGAAATATCTTATTCATTATATGATCGTAGCCTAGCTGCACCCGTGGTGGAAGGGTTGCGTTTATTTCCTTGAGTAATACTGAAATATCCTCAAAATAGCCATGTTTTATATTATTATGATTCGTAGATATTTTTAGGGCTTTCCGGAAAGTTTGAATATTAAGATCCCCACGCACTTTGCTACGTTCATCGATGTTCAAACATTGATCGCATTCAATAATAAAAGCAGCGTCTTCCTCGTTGAAAGTGTGCCAAGTTTTTGGGTAGTGAAACTCAACCAACGCCACTTCCCATAATCCTTTTAAATGTATAGCTCTTGCCAATCTAGTTCTGTAATTAGATATGCGATTCTCGGGGTATACATTCGCAGATGCATTGCACGGGAGCGTGACGTAGAACCCCTCCTCCTCAGACATGTTAGATGTTTTTGGATAAATGACATCGTCTGTGGCTTTCGCTACGGTTTTAAGGGAGATTGTAGATCAATCACCTGTTTTTCAGGAATCCAACTATTGAATTTTGATGGCCATCCAAACCATTTCACCAAAACGTACATGGCTTTTCCGCGTCGTTGTTTATCCAAAATTTTTTCGACCTTAAACGATTTATCATCACTCACAATAATTTTTTGGAGTTCTTGCTCATAAAAACAACCATCTACTAATTCACCATCATAGTCCTGTATCCTGTATACGACTGGATTTCGGGGTATACACGCACTTATAGTAAAGTATTCTTCAGTATAATTCTGTTCATAGCCTTTGGCAAATATATTCCGGACTTTAGATACCCTGACGATATCTCCAACGGCAAATTTAAAGACTGGTGTCTCTTTACGCATTTTTCCGTATAAATTATTAAACACCACAGTTTCATTTTCTTTATTCACGTCCAACGGTCGCATTTTTATGGACTTGTGATAACTAGAATTATACGCCTCTGTCAGATCTTGCAATATATCACAGTAGCGTTTGGAATTCACCGCTGTTAGATACCTCCACATTCGTCCTTTTAAAGTTCTATTAAATCTTTCGACTACACTCGCTTTTAAATCACTTGCTGTTGCAAAATGGTGTATGTTATATTTTTTTGTCAACTGTTGAAAATGCTTATTGAAAAACTCTGTACCCTTATCTGTCTGCAACTTTACAGGCACACGTCCTTCTCTCAAAATAGACAAAAAAGCTTTAACTACTTCCGGCCCCGTTTTATTTTTCAGTACCCTTGTCCACGCGTACTTGCAAAACACGTCTATAACGGTAATTATAAACTTGATATTGTCGTTCTCTTTCGAGTATACAGACATATCAACTAAATCTGCTTGGAACTGCTGGTCTTTCCCATACACCACTACGCGGTTCCGCTTATAATTTATTGGTGCAGTTCGATGGAGAGTGTATGTGTCCTGGCTAGCGAGCCATTTGGACACTTCATTATCAGATAATCTTACACCGTATTCCTGTAACACAGCCTGTTTTAATCTGTCTTTACCCCCAAAAGCACCAGAATTCGCTGGGTCGTAATAGATTTTTTTCATTAGTTCTGCCATGTCAACGCTATGAGAT
Organism: Abramis brama; assembly: GCF_963993115.1. Taxonomy (NCBI): domain Eukaryota; kingdom Metazoa; phylum Chordata; class Actinopteri; order Cypriniformes; family Leuciscidae; genus Abramis; species Abramis brama. The sequence goes on from NC_139972.1 coordinate 9,908,158, forward strand.
TTCGGTCATAATGAATCGAGTTGCAAATTTGTTCAGTATTTATTTATTTTTTCACAATATAAAAGTCACAAACATTTTTTTTTATTTTGCAATATATAAGTCACAAACATTTTTATTTTACAATATAAACGTTACAAAAACATTTCCAAACAACAAAAATGATTTTTTTTTTCTTTTATTAGAATGTAAGAAGTAGAAAGTTACAAACATGTATAATGTAAATTATATCACACAAACAAAAAAATAAAATTTCATAGACATTTCATAATTCTTCTCCATAATGTATTCGACTAAAAAATCAATAATATTACATACATCAGGGTTTTCGTTACTTAACAAACTGCAGACATCAGTTACATACGTACAAATACACAATATATTTCCTATTCTAAGAGAGTTCTGGTCGTCAGACATTAGATTGAGAATGTTTTTGATAACCACAGAGGGTGTGCTCTCACAGGTTACAGACATGTTTATCATATGATTCCATTCATCCGATAATCCCCGCACGCCATTCATTAATTCCATTAGTCGTTTTTCATCCGGAGTTATGTTGGTATTTGTAGTCCAATTATTCCGGATAATCTTGTGGAGCAGGTTAGATATTCCACATTTAACACGTGATTTAAAGAAATATTTTGTAATCCAAGAGGTAGAGCAGAAGTTTCCCATTTTCACACTAGGGTAATCTCAGGGTTTTCAGATGTGGCGAGTTTCCATTGGTCCACGGCCGAGTAAATTATCTCCTCGCAAGATTCATCAATGAGCTTGTCCCTGATTGAGGTCAGTTGTTCCACTATGTACATCTCATCTCTGAGCTCGTATAAAATTGCCTCAACAACCCCCAGAATCCTCTGTAGATTTGGTCTGCCTCCGTACTGACTCAAGGCCTGAGCTAATATGTTTTTTAACTCAGGTGTGAGGAGTTTCAGTCTGATCTCTTCAAAACATCCATAAAAATAATATGCAGTAGGTTCGAACAAGCAGCTGTGTCTTGTTTGAGAAGGATGGTCAACGGTACAGCCGTCGCAATTCTTTTTCATCCGTTTATCGATCAAAAATTCCAAAATGACAGCCAAAATAGCCTTGATAATCCGGTGACCTGTGTCCCCGAGACATCCGTCCACCTCATCCTTGGTTGTGCCATGGGCCTCGGCGACTGCAACAGGTGTTGCAACTCCATAGCTTGTGAGGAACGCCAGATTGTGATATCCGAGATCTGTACAAAATTTATTTAGCCATTCGATGCTTTTCTGCGGATATCCATTTGCTGCATCCGGTAATCCATTTGCTGCAGCCAGTAATCCAGTTGGTACGTATCCGTCAGTAGTTCCCAGGGGTCGGAATGATGATGATGAAGAAGAGTCAGTTCCTTGAGACATGATGCGTGAATGAGGTAAGCTTTCAAGAGGAGTGTGTTTTAATGTTTGTAGATCGTAGGCGGGGCTATATGAACACCCCTCCTCCTGTCCTGTGCAAAGCGTGTGAACTGTTTGTCGTATTTTCCCACGGCTCTTCACCAGCTGACGTGGGAGTGTCTTGGTGTGGGAGGAGTCTAGGGGCGGAGCCTACGTCTGGGTCCTGTGCATTGGTAGCTATTGTCAGTCTTGACTCTTTTCTCCCGTGTTCGGACGTGTTTTATTGAGCTCCCAGGAGATTACTTTACACAAGGGAATATTTTTACACATCTTTAAACTTTGGAGATCACTGAGTTGGATAACCTTTGTTCTTCTTTCAACAAACGGAATTGTAAAAACGTAAGTCAGTTTTTAAAATGTACGCATGTGTTTATGCGTTTGATGTGTTTTAATATTTGTTTAATGTCTTAATACTAATACATTTTGATAGCTTTAAGAAAATGCAATTTAAACTTTTTCATTAATGTTTAACATTTTACAAATGTATTTTAACGTTATATGTTGTATACACCTTTAAACACTGTAATTGTGAAAGTACAACTTTTCTTCAAATGTATTAGAAAATAGAACTATTTGCATTATATAATTTTAATACATGTTGTTTTAACGTTTTAATGTGGATCGTGGGAAAAAATTCCATGGTCACATGACCTGTCCAGAAGTGGGGTGGGTTGGGGGTGTTTGTGGGGAAGGGTACCGTGGGAAAATTCTCACGGTCACGTGACTTGTCCGGAGGTGGGTGGGAGGGGGTAGAAAGGGGCGGGGCTTAAGCGTGGGAAAATTCCCACGGTCAAAAAGGGGGCGTGGCTTAAGGGCAATAAATCACTCAAAGTGACAGAAGCCGCCCTATATTCTCTCTCTAATGAGCATCAGGTTTATAGGCATATTTTTGTAGAATAAATATATTCACCTCTCAGTGCTGGTTTTCTTCAGCATTTGGTTTCTTTTATTAGTGTCTTGAATGTGACACGTGACGTCACCCAGTCGATTGTGGATTAAAGATATGTAACATCATCCCATGTCATGGTTAATTTGGCGCTGGTGTGCGCGTGGAGAAAGATATTATGATAATGCTGTTTATTAAGCATGTTGTGTGGGGATATGGACAATAGATGGCGATATATGCAGATATTGACTTGGGACTATATTAGGGGGAATATATTAGCAGAGATATCACGCCCAAGTAGCAGTGCTTTGCCTGTGCTTCCCCCTAATATAGTCCTTAATATGTAAGTCAATATCTGCCTAGGAAATCGCCTAGTGTTAGCCTAATCTGCATCGCTATTTGTACTCGTTGTGAATACGCAGGCCAAAAGAAGTAATTAGGTGTTTTTTTTTTTTTTTTTTATATTACTTTTACTCAGGACATGCTAGCTGGCAACAAAGGATTCCATTCATTGTGCTAAGCTAAGCTAGCACCGACCCTGTCAAACTAAAACAATGCATGCACTGAGACAAAAATGCATTTGCCCACCTATCTAAATGTAGGAAAGAAGGTGAATAAGCCCTATTTCAAAAAACGGTGGAGTGTTCCTTTAAGTTCCAGTATGACCCACTAGCAGTTAATCAGGGGCAGTCAGTCTTAGTTTTTGGTATCAAATTAGGCTAATCTACATTTTTATGTAACTGATTTAAAAAAGATATGAACAGTCTTAAAGAAAATAAATTGATGTCTAAGTTGTAAGACTGTCTCAGAGGTTTATGCAACCGGCCCCTGCTCTCCGCTCCTCAAAATGTTCTGCCATTCACTAATATTATAATAATAATGTTGAAATACTTTAAATAATATTATTTTTATCTTTAACATTATCATCTTATCATCTTATATTATATTATTATTATTATTATTATTATTATTTGTATTTCTTATATTATTATTGGTCGATTAATATTTTATCATATTTTTAATAATTGTAATAATAATTGAAATTATTAAATGTTTAAAATTAAGATTACATTATTACATTACATTACATTATTATAATTAAATAACAAAATATTACATACACACATAAGGCTATATATGAAGAGTTCAGATGCAAAAGTCTCTAAGTGCCATCTGGAATTTTCTTCTTGAATGATCATTTTTATCAAGCTCGAATATTTAAGTTCAGTAATTTCACTTAAATGACAATTCATAGGTAATTTTCATTGCCATTTAATTGAAATTACTGAACTTAAATATACGAGCTTGATAAAAATTATCATTCTAGAAGAAAATTTCAGATGGCACTTAGAGGCTTTTGCATCTGAACTCTTCATATGTAATTAAATTAATGCTATTTTAAATAATAATTGTAATTTGAATCCATACTAATGCAATTTTTTACTATTTTTTTTAACCTACAAGCATAAAATATACATAACATTTTTTACATTATTACCATTAATAATAGTTATTATTATAATTATTTTAGACAGTCTATTATTTTAAATAATTTTTTTGAATGTGTAATCTACATATTTGCTTTTCGTAGAAACTTTTTATTATTAATAATAATGCTTTGACAACAATAACATTGCCAAGAAATAATAAAAATAATAGAAATAAACAAATGCAAATTAAAAAAGATACATAATTTCAAAATAATATATACACACACACTCTATAATCTAAAGAAGAGGGCTGGTCTTCACTAATAATAAATCTCATCCACTTCCTCTTTCCCTCTTATCACTCCTTATCACAAACAACATGGTCAGTCACACTAAAGGCTCATAACACACAAGTGTTAGTGGGAGTAGTAGGTTTTTGTCACTTTGAATGGTTCATTTTTGAACTATGCACATTGTATTTATGAGTGTATTTTGATTTTCTCTGCGTGTGTTTTGTGATTTCAGAAGTTCACTGTGTTTCTGAGTGGACTCCTGCTGCTCTTTCTGCTTCCCGACAGGACAGAAAGTGTTGAAGACTCTGTGGACATCAAGACTCTCGCCCGTATTATTAACTTCTTTGAGCAGAAGTAAGTCTGTCTCCAGTGTCTATGAAAAATGAAAAGCTCATAGTTTGAATCAGAAGTTAGCAATGAGGAAGTAGCAACAAGAGGACTTTTTACACTGTGCTTAACTGCGCTTTTAACCGCAGTAGATGATGGGATACACAATATTATCTTGGGAGGAGGGCGGCATTTTTTTTTTTTCTCATTAATTACAGAAGTGAATGGGCTCATATACATAGAGAAAATTTTTGATGAAATGTAATTTTATAATTTTCACTGATGACTAATTATTGCAGTGTTCAGACATATTACTGTTATTATATAACTGTAGTTATATAATTCATTGTATAATAGACCTAAATGTTTTTAAAACATTTATAATGAGGCATAAACTAATCTATCTCATCTTTTATTGTTTTTTATGAGGTGATGCGATATGAAAATAAGGTGGGGCAAATTAAATAATATTAATCTAATAATAAAAGTAGCCTAATAATAACAGTAATAAATTATTATTATATTATATTATTATCATCTTCTTCACTCCAAAAGCATGCCCGTCCGCTATGATACAGATATATCTCAAACAGTATGTGATTTCGGATGCAGCGCTTGAGTTGTATGTGTAACATAAGGACAAAATCTTCCTCAAAGCAAAGGTGACATAAAAAATGTCACATACTCAACAAAAAGTTATTAATACAAAAGGAATAAACCTATTTAAAAAGATAAATCAATTTAATAAACAAAAAATAAATCATACAACAAAACTTTTTTTTTTTTTAAATACAGAATTCTCATTTAAATAAAAAGGTAGAAAATACCAAGATATATACTGTATATCGCCATTCAGCCCCAAAATACAGACATATGATTTTTTTTTGCCAATATCGGCCAAATCCACAATGTTTGTGTCTAGATAACCCTGATTTAGTGAAACAAAGCAATGTAATGTTAAAAATAAAACATTATTTTCACTCATTCACCTAGCCTACCTGCTCACCTAGATCATGTCTGTGCAAAAAAAGTCAAGGAAGTGCTATCAGACAGCACTCTTCAGTGCATAAGACCGGACCCCATCTCGAGGCCTCCTTTCAGGTGCCTGCCTAAAAACCCTCTAATTAGAACCACTGGTAACCACTTCACCGGCTGCATACAGTATGTCTGAGTGGAAAATGTCAAATGGCGACGGAAAACGCATCCTTTGGAGTGAAGAAGAGCGTTCAATTCCTATCTTTATAGTCTGAAAAGTCCATTCAGGAAAAACTTGACAGCAGTCGGACTCTGTTATGAGGATGCACAATGCTAGAGCCTCATGTAAACAGGTTGTTTGCTGTGTTCGTTTAATCAATGACAATTAATTTACAAATATGCAAATAAGAACGTTAACCCAGGGTCTAGAATGTCAATGTATGGATATCCATGAATTAATTGTTAACCCTGAGTAAATTATGAGCAGGGTGAAAATGCAAGTGATAACCTACGCAGGTGTCAAACTCATCCACGGTTGATATACTTTGAAATCTGAGACACGACTGACATTTGAGCGGAACGCGGAAAATGAAGTATCCTACCTGAGCCTTTAGAGTGATCACTATTTCAAGTGTGAAAAGCCCTATTAATGAGGTAGTAGAGAAATGAGAAGTGATTGGTTACCTACTCAAAAAAACCAAAACATTATAATAATCATTAATCACCTTAAACAATGTTAACAGCTATAAGAGAGTCGATATGGACATCCCCGTCAGTATGCCACCGCCATCAATGTGTCACTTTACCAGGGTTCAGACTCAGAGCTCATCGCAAATAATATTATGCTCTATTGCGTTAAAAAATAACGTAGCTTACCTCCTAACTAAACCGATATCCTCAACGTCATATAAAAACCTATTTGCTGAAGCAACTGTGCTATTTTACCTTGTTTTTACAGCGCTGCGACTAATTAATTGAAGTCTCACACAGACTATTTAAATATTTCAAGAGGGTTACCAATGGGTAGACTATGTTATGGGTTAGTAGTTGGTTAGGTTAGAATTGAATAGTAAGTGCTATAGAATAGTTGAAACTGCTGAAAGAAAAAAACAGGGTTCTAGAAATGCAGGTTCTCTGAAACTGCAGAACTCTGGTATTACAGGAGTTACATAGTGCACCTTTAGCAAACTGACATTAACAAGAGGAAGTCTCGACTCTGTCTTGTGCGACAGCTTGTAAAGGAGAAGGAAACATTCCCATAGATCAGGACTGTCTGCCTCTGTCCTGCAGATCGCAGTAATGGATTGATGTTCAAAGACTGACATTTCATTCTTACAGAGATCTAATCGGGTTAGAAAGAAAGAAAGAAAGAAAGAAAGAAAGAAAGAAAGAAAGAAAGAAAGAAAGAAAGAAAAAGAAAGGTTTGTGAAGAAAAAAAGAGAGAATTGTATGCCTTGTAAAGTGGATTGTTATTGATTGCTGTTTGCATTGGGCTGGTGTGAATTGTTGATAATTATGTGATGTTAATGATGTAAAACAGTTTTTGTTTTTTGTTTTTAAACTGATGTAATGAGTCTAATAGTAATGAGTAATGATTTAGTCCAGCAGATGGCAGTAACAGATTGTATAAACTTAAGTGCATTTGTTAAAGGAACACTCCACCATTTTTTGAAATAGGGCTTATTCACCTTCTTTCATACATTTAGATAGGTGGGCAAATGCATTTTTGTCTCAGTGCATGCATTGTTTTATTTTGACAGGGTCGGTGCTAGCTTAGCTTAGCATAATGAATGGAATCCTTTGTTGCCAGCTAGCATGTCCTGAGTAAAAGTGATATATATATATATATATATATATATATATATATATATAAAAAAAAAAAAACACCTAATTATTTCTTGTGGCCTGCGTATTCACAACAAGTACAAATAGCGATGCAGATTAACACTAGGCGATTTCCTAGGCAGATATTGACTTATATATTAAGGACTATATTAGGGGGAAGCACAGGCGAAGCACTGCTACTTGGGCGTGATATCTCTGCGCCCAAGTAGCAGTGCTTCGCCTGTGCTTCCCCTTAATATAGTCCCAAGTCAATATCTGCATAAGAAATCGCCTAGTGTTAATCTGCATCGCTATTTGTACTTGTTGTGAATACGCAGGCCACAAGAAGTAATTAGGTGTTTTTTTTTTTTTTTTTTATATCACTTTTACTCAGGGCATGCTAGCTGGCAACAAAGGATTCCATTCATTATGCTAAGCTAAGCTAGCGCCGACCCTGTCAAACTAAAACAATGCATGCACTGAGACAAAAATGCATTTGCCCACCTATCTAAATGTAGGAAAGAAGGTGAATAAGCCCTATTTCAAAAAACGGTGGAGTGTTCCTTTAAGGAATGGTGTGGTAATTTGTATATGATGGGTGTTTCATGTGGAATAAAGACGCCAGCACCCACAATCCCTTTCTCTTTATTTGTGGTCTATTAAATAATATAAAGCTGTTTTGCTTTTTACATTTTAACAGAATTCCCACAGACGAGGCTTAAGTCTAGCCCCAGACTAAAATGCATGTTTGAAATGTTTGACAGTTTTTAACAATTGCTAACATCCTTTTGTCCGATCTGTAGTCACATTTTTAAACACAATAAGCACAACATCCGTATGTTGTGACTATATTCATGTTGGTTTCATAAAATATGTAGTCAGTTAATGTGTCTAAAATTCTTACATTTTCTTTTCATACAAGCTTTACCCACACAAAAATCAAGGATCTTTCTGTTTAAAAAAAAAAAAAAAAATCCTTAAACACAGCATGACAGAAATGAAGACCTAATGTTCCAAACCTTAAATATAGTATAAAGCCTTTACTTATGCAACATCAGCAGCTCAAAATAAAACATATACTAAAACAACTGATAAGCATTTTTAAGTATCGGATCAATGAAATATTGAGAACTAGCTGAATCCAATCTCAGTCTGAGTCAGGTGTTGAATTTCTTTCCATTATTTGGAAATATACAATGAAAAAGGAAGGAGAAGATGAAGGAGATCAGGAAGACGATAGAGACTTGGAGAAACAGGACGGGAGACAAACATACGTATCATACACTTCATAGGATGTAAGTGCAGATGGGAAGGTGAGTCCTCCTTACTCATGAACAAGACCAGACAAAGTGCCAGAGTGAGACGTGTGAGTCAGCAGATGTGGCTTTGTGGCCTGTTGAAATGTTGATCAGCTCCTGTTCTTCACATGTGAAAGGATTGATCATCTGGTTGTTATTTTCCTTACACCTTCTGCCTCCTTTGCACCTTGGCTGTCCTTGTCCTCATGGTGTTTGGTGTCATCCGCATCCATGTGTGCCATAACCTTTGTCTGCTCTGACACAGCTGTCAGAACTGGAAGAGCTTTTAAGTATTTCTCGATGGCCGCTGGCTGCTGACTGATGCCAGTGAAGAGATTTGTCTTGGTATCACGGTTGTAGGTTTTTTCAAGTGCCATGTCTGTCCAGACAACATTGAACTGTCCTTCTGTTTGATGTACAGTGAACTTCCCATCCTTGAATTTCCTATAGACGTTTGGCGCCAGTGTAGGCAAGCTTCTCATAGCTTCTAGGTGGTGGGGTAGGCAGGAGACGTATTAGTAGTGGCCAGCAGCTACAAGGTATGGTAACATCTTTTCCACTTCAGCCAGATGTTCCTCCCACAGACCTACACGCTCAGCATGGATGCACCGTTTAAGAATCATTACCATATCCAGCACACACATGTACTCAGGTGTACACAGGTCTGGCAAATGCTTCCCAGTGTAGAGCAAACATGGCTGCATACACCATAGTGTGGGCATGCAGCATTGCATAGTAGTCTTTACCACTGATGATTTTGTTTGATGTTCCACAGAGACAGACATCAGCCTCGACCATGATGTCTTCGATTCCAGTGGACTGCATCAAATGCCCAATGGCTCCAAGGAAATTCTGAGGAATATGGAAGCCACCCATGCGCAAGATATGTTTGGCATACTTCTCTTTGTTCTTCTTTTACAGACTCAGCACCACCTCATAGATTGCTTGGTCACATGTGATGATGGCATACTCTTGACCATGTTTTCTCAACACATCCATGCAGTACTGAACAGACTGTTCAACCACATATGGGTTTGTTGGTGACTTTGGGAAACTGATGGTGGATGGTATCTGGGATGAGAAATGCTTAGAATGAACTCCATGTTGGAGCAGCGCAACTTGGTTTCAGGTCCTCCAATAGTACAGTAGGGCAGCTATGCACTAAATGCCAGAGGATGCTCAGGTGGTCAAGAGGTTCTGCTAGACACACAGGAAGCTTAGGCTCTGTTTCAACTCCAACCAGGGAGCGATTCTTTTGATGATCTTTTAGACTGAGGTGGCTTTCCTTGGTTTGAAAAGACTGAGAAGATTCAAAGGCTGGTTGGTGGGTATTCAGTAGAGGTAAACTAACCTTTGGTGTGGGGTCATCCTGGGCAAGGTTTAGAACTTGTTCTTGCTGGTTTGGACTGACTTTCACTCGGCCGTCCTCACCTAACTCTGGAGATGCATCTGTTATCATCCATGCCAGGTGGTTATACAGGTTAGAGCTCTCTCTTCGGGATGCCTCCAGGTATGATATCTCTTCCTGCAGTGACGGGTCTTCAGTCATACTTCCAGGCATCTGGTGACTTCCACTGGCTTGAGCTGTTCTGGCTTCTCTTGCTTCCTTCAGGGCCTGCTTACGTTGGTCCTGCAGTACTAGTCTTTTCCTGTGAACGAAGATGCTTTGTCATGTAGTTGGTCATGCATTCCTTGTGGTATCGGAAGTCCTCAACAATCATATCAGTACACCTGTTTCCATCAGGACCACAAATATTGTGTAGTATCTCTTCATCTTCAAGTTTGTTTGCTTTTTCCCATACTGCATTCTGTCTGTCATAAGTGGCGATCAAAATTAGGGATTATTCCCTCTGGTCATGCATGCTCTTCCACAAATGAAGCACTCTTCCTTGTGTTTGATGGGCTGTGGCATTGACATCCGTGTTTTTTTTTTTAGCAGGCCTGCTGCTGTCTCTCTCTGGATTAAGTTCTGCTTCAAATGAAGTCCCTTCTGGCTTTTCAACTTTTTTCCTCTTCTGGTGAACAGTTTTATGATTTGTGTACTTTGCACGACATTGTGTGTGCCACAAAGGATTCCTCCCCAGAAAGTCACATTGAGCTTTCATCTGATTGTCAAGTCTGTATGAGACATCATCCTTTCTGTTGGTTACAACAGGGTAGCCGTGATTTGTCAGTTTCTGAAGAGGACCAGAGTCACTGTCTGTTTTCTGACATATTATGCAAGCAGTATAGTTGGTACTGAGCAGCTTTCTCTCCAGCTGCTTGGTTGAGAACTCAGGCTCCATCCTTTATTCTTCTCCAATTCACATCACTCCTCTCCTGTTCTCTCCTCATCACTCTTATCCTCTCCTGTTCAGTTCACTCCTCTCCCCTCTCCTTTCTCCTCCACACTTCTCCTCTCGTTTAATCCTCTCCTCTTCACTCTTCTACCATCTCCACTCCTATTCCATCCACTCTTCTCTTTCTTGTTTAATCCACTCCTGTACTCTTCACTCTCTAGTCTCCTCTCCAATCCACTCCGCTTCTCTCCACTCTTCTCTCCTCTCCTATCCTCTCCACTCTTCTCCTCTTTTACTCCTCTCCATTCTTCCACTCTTCCCTCTTCTCTCCGATTCAATCAACTCCTCTTCATACCACTCCACTCCACTCCACTCCACTCCACTCTTCTTTCCTGGTCAATTCACTCCTCTTTTTTCCTCCACTATTCTTCTCTCTTGTTCAGTCCACTCCTGTCCTCTTCACTCTTCTCCTCATTCCTCTCTTCTCTTCTGTTCAATCCTCCACTCTCCACTACTCTTTACTGTCCTTTCCAATCCTCTGCTGCCTTCTCTTCTTGCTAACTTTTCCTACACAGCAAACCCAATAAGATCAGAACCAAATCTGCAAATGGGAAATATTGTGTATTCTGGTGAAAGAAATCTAGATGTTTGACACTACTAGCTAACTAACTTTTGACAAATCACTCACTCTATATACTGTACAGTACTATATAGAAAAACAAACTATGCATAATATATAGTATGTTTACATCTTACAGAACATTTGTATTGTTAATTATTGTGTACAGTCTGATATCCAATATAGCTACATATCGTTTTTGTGTGGCCATTCATGCCACAAGCTAACTAGCTACAATTTTTCTAAACCTTAACGTAACAACTGTCCATGTAGCTAATTGCTAATGGAAGCTAACGTTTAGTGCAACCTTTAGTTATCCTTACTAGCCTACTATCTGTCTGACATGAAAAACACTTCAAGGACCACACCAGCCTTCATATAAGTGTATTTCTAATGATTTCTCGCTCCAAACGTATCCCTGTAGCAGCATTTATTCTCATTTCTATTTCTTTACCTAGCAAGTCCAGTTGAAATTTTCGCAATTTCTCAAATTCCAGTCAAAGCAAAATGGACATATAGGACACATACCTCTCGTAAAGCATAAGATTCTGAGGCAGTGTTTGATTTAGTTTTAGTCATAGTCTTTTGACTAAAATGCCATTTTAGTTTTAGTCATATTTTAATTATCTGAATTGTTTTAGTTTTACTCATATTTTAGTCATCTGAATTGTTTTAGTTTTACTCTAGTTTTAGTCGACAAAATACAATAAGATTTTAGTCGACTAAATCTAAAATCTAATGGTTTTAGTTAAATTGCAATGCATTAATTTAGAATTTCTCTAAAATTTCCAAACCCATTATATACTCCCGGAGAAAACATCTATTAATTAACCTGTTAATATGAATCATTTTTAAAGTTTGAACATGCGATACAGACACAGATTTAACTGCAGTGACATCTGCAGTAACTGCAGAAAATTTATTGAAACTTTTGTCAATGTCAATGACAAAAAAATGCTGTTGACGAAAATAATGACGAATATTATAGTGTCAACGAAATTAACACTGTTCTGAGCATTTAAAAAAAAAGTCTCTACCCCATTCCTGTTAGGAGTTATGGCCGTTTAAAGAAACCACAGAAATTAGCTAAAACGGCTAAAGCTAGATAAGTAAACTAGTAGAGAATGAATGTTGCTGCTACAGGGATACGTTTGGGATGAGGAATCATCAGAAATATACTTGTTTGAAAACGGGCGTGGTCCTTTAAGTTAATTACCATTACAATATCCATATTACTATTCTTTTCCCAAAACACTGGGGCAGACCTACCGGTATTCACTAAAGTCACTGTCACTTACCACAGACAATGATGAGCAGCTTCAAAGTCCATTGGTAACCATTGGTTACTATTGGTTGTTCCAAACAAACTCATTCAAATTACTATGATCACATGTGTGTACGTAAGTGTGCCATGATGTTAAATATCCAGCATGTTTTTCAGAATTTTGAAAGTAGCCTAAAATTCTATTGAGGTTCTGAGCCTGCTGATCAACTAATAGTGAAATCACAGGTCCATTGATTTTGGGTGGATTTTTTTTTCTTTTCTGTGGAATGAGTATACTGTTTGGTGAAAAGAATGACATATTGACTGAAGTAATGATGAAAATATTGGAAAAAATTTTTTTTTTGCATTAAATTTTTCTGCCTACTTTTTTTTTCATTAAATTGATGCAAAATCATGTAGAAATATGTTTTAAGAGTATTTTTTTTTCAGTGGATGTTGTCAGCACATGTGTTCTGTGCATCTGGAATGCATTTATTGACAGCCTACCCAACCCACTGAGGATTTGAGGAAAAAAAATAAAATTCTGATAAAAAAAATAAATTTAGTGGCCACACTAAAATGGCCTCAATATTTCCGGAATTTCTTTCCGCGATATTTCCGGCAGAGCAGACCCTCCAATTATTGGTTCTTAGGGTCAAAGTTAACAGAGAAAACACAAATAAAAAGTATGGCAGACCATGTCAGGTTCAACCCATTTTTGAGACTTTGGCTCCCTGACTAGGTGTACTAGAAGGTTCGCACTGAAATGGTGATTTAAAGGTTCCTTCTTATTTGCGCTGTGTGCTGTGGGTTTTCTTCTGTGTCTTAAAGGAGGTCCATAAGAGCAGGCCCGACCCTCTTGCAGTCTTGAGGAGAGCTATTTCCTACTTCTCTGGATTCTATTGTTGACACGTTTTAACATTTGATGGTCTGTGTTGGAACAAAATTGTGTTTTTTTTTATGAACTATATTTGTTGCCTAGAATCAAGTATTGGGATCTGTGGAGGGCTTCTCCTGCCTTAAATAAGGAGGTGGTGTAGTCCGCTTATATTTCCTGCACTTACGAGAAATTGTCACAACAGCTGCTCGAGTGCTGAGAAAATGGCAGATAGTGTGCAACTCGCTGAGGGCGGAAACTATGGTAATACAGGACTGTCAATCAGCAGCAGTGGGCGGGACCTGAGCAGTATGATGTCAAAGAGGAGTAGGTGGATTTTTATCACTGTAGAGTGATTGGGTTCACATGCTGCCAACACACATTTATGTCCAAAACACAATATAAAAGTAGATTTTGCATAATAGATGCCCTTTAAGTTAACCTGGTGTCTCCTAGACACCTACAATTTTATACTCTACTAGACATCTCTCCCCAGGTTTGTGGAGTTCCACTTCAGCACTATCACTTGAGAATATAAGTAAGATCTCTAGTGTCTAGCCTGACTGAGAGACAGACTCCAAATGATGCCTTTGAATAAGCTTTAATCACAGGACCTCATATCAATCACAGAGAATGCCACTGGCAAAAAGAATACAACAATTTATATAGGATAGGTACATGACAAAGGTAACATTACATCATTACATCATTTTTCTCTAATATGATTACACTGCATGTACGATCACAGGTGTTGAGCAGCATTTCTGTCCGGCAGGGCACCGACCATCATGGGAACAGTATTCGGCACACACTGGATTCCCTTCACTAGGGCAAAACTTCTGCAAGGATAGAGATTCAGAATTAGTAAATAAACATATTCAAAGCAATTAGATATAACTGAACACCTACAAAAGTGGTTAGCATTTCAATTTCATTACCATACAAAAGGGGAAAACGAAAATTGTTGTACTGTAATGCAAACATTGACCATGTAACATAAGCATGCTTACTGCAGTAGTGTCATTCTTGATTTGTAAAGATAAAGAAAACATTGTATAATGCTACCTGATGTTTTTTTTGTTTTTTTTAAGGAGTGTGTTTGTGTGAAACCTCTGCAAGTGTTGAGGAAGAATGAGCTGATTTGATACATGAATTAAGTGTTTTGGTAGTTTTAGTGCATTTTGAATGTGAAATTAACTGCTTGGAGAATGTGTGAAGAGTTTTGAAAGAGTAAAATAAAACTGTAAATCACAGTATTTAGTTTTTATTGTGAGTATTTAGAGTACTTTAACCCATGCAGAAAAGTTTAAAATAAACACAGAGCCTGACCGATTTGGAATTTATAGATTTCACATCTGGAAGACAGGCGTACACATGTTTTTTGTGCGTACATTTGTTTCCTGGAGTCACACTTAAACATTTGAGAAATGATCTTAGATCAAATGTAGGATGGTTGGTTTGCAACATTTAAAGCAGCAGATCTTAAAGTGACAGCAGCATAATAAACCAGTTGCTGTAATGTCTGTCATTAATGTTAAATCACAGATCTATATGTTGTGTCGATTGGACAAACTCCTGGCTTTGCTGTTAAACAGACATGACAGAAAAAAAAAGTCCTGATATATTGAAGGGTAAGTAAATGTGACTCGGGGATGCACCAATACAACTTTTTCCAGAACGAGTCCGATTCCTGCATTTTCACTGGATTTGTAATTTTTAAATATATTGGGTAGAGAAACCAAAGGAATATAAATAATACGAATTGGCTCAGTTTGTTCATCAAATATTTCCTTCAGTTATTTATGCTTAAAGGGATAGTTCATGGAAAAATGAAAATTAGCCCATGATTTACTCACCCAAGTCATCCTATGGGTCTATGGCTTTCTTGTTTCAGACGAATACAATCGGAGTTATATTTAAAAAAAAAAAAAAAAAAAAAGCTTCCAAGATTTAAAATGGCAGTGAATGGTTGTTTCGGTTATGAAGTTTATCAAAGTGCATCCATCCATCATAAAAGTAATCCGGGGGGTTAATAAAGGCTTTCTGAAGTTAAGCGATGCGTTTGTATAAGAAAAATATCCAGGTTTAAAACTTTATAAAGTAAAATGACTAGCTTCCGGCCAAACACAGTCTATTTGCGCAACTTGTGACGTCGGAAGTTGCGTAATGCATCATGGTGTGGCGTAAATATTAGCAATATGTCCAATCACTCGCATAAGTTGTGCTTTAGACTCAGGCAGAATCTGTATGTTTGGCCGCAAGCTTGTTATTTTACTTTAATAAATATATAATATCCATATTTAAAACTTTATAAACGCATCACTTCAGAAGGCCTTTATTAAACCTTTTTTTAAGTTCACTTAAGTTAATTTTTTTTAAAGCACAATAAATGTTGAAATTTATAGCCTTCAATGTTGAATGTCTGAATTCTCTACTTCACCCTTCCAGGGCTTGGGCCCTAATAAAAATAATCCTAAGACATAAAACAGTTATTAAGTGTGCTTGCTGAAAACAGCACTTCTTCTTCTTCTGTTCTTCTTCTTCTATTCTTCTTCTTCTATTCTTCTTCTTCTATTCTTCTATTCTTCTTCTTCTATTCTTCTTCTTCTATTCTTCTTCTTCTATTCTTCTTCTTCTATTCTTCTTCTTCTATTCTTCTTCTTCTATTCTTCTTCTTCTAATTCTTCTTCTTCTAATTCTTCTTCTTATTCGATATATTTTGGCCAGCTCCTGCGCCTAGGCCCTTTGAGACAGAGACACCGTTCCAACTTTAAAACGTACGGTCAGTACCGGTGTAAGTTGCTCGCGAAGATGAAATCACGAGTCCATGTCATTCGTCCGCCATATTGGATTGAACAGAAAGCGAAACAAAATTTTCACAGGTCACAAATTTGGTCCGAACTTCACGAAACTGGATGTACATGATCCTTGGACCAAGCCTCACAAAAGTTACTAGAAGGATTTTTGATTTTCGGAAGCGTTTGCCCGTCACAGCCAAACGAAATCGGCGGCGTAGTCGCCAAACAGGAAGTCATCCATATCTCAGGAACTCGGTTACGTATCGAAACCAAACTTTGTACATGAACTCGGGACTCCAATGTGAGGATGCACAAGATCTGAATTTTTCATTTTTTTTTTAAATTTCAGGCTAATTGACAAACCCATTTACCTATGTCTATGCAAAAGAGTTTCATCTCACACTTTTAATGTTAATGCATTTAGACAGTAGGTGGCACTGTTGTATTACATTTCACAGAGCTGCCAAGTCAGTGAATAAACTGCATTCGTTTTTACTAGGTTTGTCTTAAATGCAGGGCCTGAATTTCGTTTTTTAAACTGGGAGGGAATTGCACCGCTTACATGGGTCACACGGGGGGGGGGGTGGGGGGGGGTCTAAAGATGCATCAAAAGACTAACTTTAGATGCATCGGTCTAATTTAATCATCTTCATTTATTAATCTTAATTTATCTACAGATTTGTATGCATGAATTGTGCATTTCCAGTTCTCAAAACAGTTAATAACAAAACAAACAAAAAAAACTTTATACAAAATACATCATGCTCTTCTTCGCTAACCGAACAATTAATTGTCTGTGGCTGTGTTTGTGCGCGCGGGAAATATGCTGCGCATCACAATAGAAAACAAGGAGAAACGCACAGTCACATGCTCATGCTCAAACAATCAACAACGTCGCTCTAGATGTGTAAAAACCTATTTTTTACAGTCTATGGCAAAAACAAGTGGAAAGCGTGAGCGCACCGTTCTCTCCATTCCACAAGCGCTTGCTCTCCCGTGGTGTCTGTCGTTGCTATGCAACCATGAACTGCGCTCTCCATGATGACGAGGAAGTATCAGCAAAAGATTAATTGATTTCTAGCCCTTGCATTAGCTTTACTACTAGATATATTTATGGAGATGAAAAATAATAAGGCACCCTGTACAGCTATGATCAGCTGTTCGGCCAAACATTCAATGTTGTTACGCTGCAAGCTGATCAGTTGGTTCGTTGCTGCCGCGCTCTATCACTCGCACACCATAAAGAGAAAAATGGTTTTTAATGTTTCAATTTCGTGATTAAAATGACATAATTTGGAAGCGGATAATCTATTCACAAACAGCTTTATGACTCAATGTTAGAATGCTGCACCTACACTCGATAGTGTGAATAAGATCAGCGCAACGCAGACCACTGCATTGACAGCGTGAAACATATGATCTGTCTACGGCCAGGGCTCAGCGGAAGACAGAAAATGCCGGTCCAGCGCTGACTGAGGAATTAAATTCGAAAATAAAAGACAGTTTGACATCTTTTTTCTCGCATCTGTGAATTTATTTTTTAATCATTTGCTCTGAGATGAAGCGAATATTTGTGCGGGAATTTCTCGCACCATAAAAGCTAACATTGCGGGAATGGTTTAAATAATGCGCAATCCCCACATTCCCGCACCGAAATTCAAGCCCTGAAATGGCAGCGGGAGCGGGATGTGTAACTCTAGCATATGGCGCATATGTCATATAAAGTTAGGCAAGGCCAAACAGCGTTATCCATGTTGTTGCGATTGCATCGCTAGAGTAAGCTAATAGTGAAACTGATAGCGTTTTTCATTTAGTTACAATATGAGGACTGACGGTAGGCTATAAAAATCAGCGTTTCTAGGTGATGACAACCATCTTGACAGCAGCAATCAAAGCATTGCGCTAATTACAGTAGACCTTAATTTGAGATAGTAAATTCGTTCCTAATCAAAGGGAACACTCAACCACAGAACAGCTGAGCGAGTTATTTATTGGCTTATTGGATACAGTAAATGAAGACTGTCAACTTCTTTTCAATACTATTTCATCACCCAAAACACTCCCACTCTCTGCTGTATATTCATAACCAAATATTTCAAAGCCAACAACCAAGCCACATAAACAATGCCATTGGCACTAGTCTACATTGCATGTCTCTTAATGCACATACCTTTTCACCTTTTTGCACAATCTTGAAAAAAGTACTATTATTGAAATTTTCAGATCAAGCAAACTTCAACACACCCTTATCCACTTCCTGCTCACGTTAGTGAACCGCACCCGAGCAAGCACACTTCGCAGTTCCTCCGGAAATGCATTCTAGTTTTAAATTGTAGTAATATTTAATAACAATATTACAGTTTTTACTGTATTTTTGATCAAATAAATGCAGCATTAGTGAGCAGAAGAGACTTATTTTAAGAACTTTAAAACTGACCCCAAAAAACAAAAAAGCATTTGCTACCTCTCTAATATCAGATCCCAAGACAATTAATTAGTAAAAAACATTAGAAATAGTTATTTAAAATAGGACATGTGACCTATTGAGAGAGGACTATGACAATTTTCTACAAAAAAACTTCAGGTTCAGGTAGACATGCTTACCAGGCTTGTCACAGTTTATACTGTTCGGTCCAGGTGGAGTTCGGGTTCCTGGTATCTCCTTCCCACTACTGTCCACACACCAGCTGTAACCTGTGGACCCGTGGAACTGCTGAGGCTTGTACTGACCCTTCTCATCACACTGAGGGATGTAGGCTCCAATCAGATCACCGTTTTCACTCTGAATTCTGTCTCTCTCCTCCTCACACGGGGTCTTGGGACGACCTTCAAGGTAAACGTACCAGAGATTATAGAATTTACTTGGAGGGTTAGTTCTCCAAAAAAAATTTATTCTGTCATCAATAACTCCCCCTTATGTTGTTCCAAAACTCATAAGACTTTCGTTCAACTTCGGAACAACAAATGAGGTTCATTCGACTCACAATAGTTACATCCATGTGATCGGCCTCTTACAACGAACACACTGCTGAAGTTCCATCAAGATCAGTTAATGTATGCTGAAGTCAGAGTTTCCGCTAGAAAAAAATGGTGCCGGTCAAAGTGACCGGCAGTGGTTTCGTTTTCCGGACATTTTGATAATATGCCGGTCAAATATCGCCTCTTAATTAGTCAAGTTGAGGAAAACTGGAGGCAGGCTATGTAACTTAAAAAAATGACATAATCAGGCCATATAGAATGCAACATGTTTATTAGCCTAACTTTCAAATAGATGGAAAAAAATATGAACGTCCGATTGGCGTCAATCAACGCCAATTGTTTTTACTATGGTTTCACATTCATAGTTTAACAAACTCTGCAGGAACACTCGAGACCCATTTTCTACTATGGTTTTGTACGTTTCTTCATTCGGATCTATTTGCGATCCATTCCATTCTAAACAAACAACGCAGTTTATATGCGTCGTCCTTGTTTCATTATTCATTAAGATAATTAATAAATGCACGCATAATTATCAGTGAACTTGATAAATGTTGCAGATATGTTTTGCTATGCATGCACAAACAAATGCCTTTCAACTTATGTGCAAAATTCAGAATAAAATGAATGTGCAGCAATTTGTACAAATAGAGAGTCTAGGTCTACTATACGTGTTGTAGCCATTAAATAAGCTCATTTAATTTAATATTTGTTAAAATATTATAATGTTATTTTTTAATGTATGTGGATTATGAAAAGTAAACCGCACGTGTAAAATAGTATGCGCAATATCGAGAGAAATGGAGCGGGTCAGACATGATCTTGACCACTTAAGTTTTTTGTTTTGTAGAAAGCCTTTTTTGAAGTGAATTTCGTTTTGTATAAATTGTATCTTAATTTTAATAATTTATCAACCAATTGCCTAAATGTAATATAATAATAATAATAATTTTTAATATAGCAGACGATAGGCCTACAAGACGGCGCCCGCGCAGTCACTTGCATTGCTCGTGAACGGGAGCGCATCTCATCCTATTTTAACGAAACTCAGCATAGGCCTCACAGACATGAAATATCTTAAGAAAGCTTGAAATGTCTTTTTAACAATTTAAAACGAAAAGAAATAGGCTACTCTCTGATTATGTAATCCATGATGTGCATTTCTCTCTATAGGCGCGTTCACTACGGAGATGGCGATCGCCAACATCATCTTTACAGCTATTATTGCTGTTAATAAACTAAAAATAATAGGCCTATAATTTTAGTCGCTGTCCTCAGTGTCCAGAAAAGCGCTGAAATGGAGATGAAGGGGAACCCGTTTTTATTTATTTTTTATTTTTTGGCTTAGCCTATCCAGTTTTCTGGAGGCCCACCTAGGCTACAATCAAAATCCTGGTGCCGCTAGTGCTTCGCAGCGGTCTGATATCAAGAAATAACAGACCGCATTCCACATTGGAATTCAACCAAGCCATGTAATAATGTTTAATAACTTTCAAATGGTAGAGCCTTTTCCTTTATAGCATAGCCAAAGGTCGGTGTATTTTTGCTTTATATATTTTAGGCTTATTCTCAAATTCAGATTGTCTTAGGGGGGCGGGATTATTAGGCAATTTTAATCGGACAATTTGACCGGAGAGATTTAATTTTGTCGGACATTTCATTTTTTTTTCGGCCAATGTTCGGCAATTACCGGACAACGGAAACCCTGGCTGAAGTTATAACACACTTCCTGTGTCCCTTATTCGCCATAAATTTGTTTCCTTGCCACAGCCAAACCGTTCGAGATATCAAAAATCTGTCCGCAATTGATCATCCTCAATGTCTTGTCTTCATGCACACCGAGTTTGGTGGCAATCGGATGAATCCTCTAGGAGGAGTATTTCAAATTCCAGAGGATGTGTTTTTCAAACAACCCATAATAGCTGACTTCCTGTTGGGTGGAGCTAATAACATAGATTGCGGAAGTTGCTTGGCACAATGAGATCTATATGTGTACCGAGATTCATATTAATTCATGCAAGCGTGTTTAATATATGGACCAAGTTTTCGGACCGCATTCAAGGGGGCCCTGTTGAGCCCCCCCTGCCACGCCCGGGTACCAGCTTCAGCCCGGCCCTGATGGCCGTGGGTTCTGACCTGTGTGCAAAGTTTCAACAGTTTTCGAGCACATCTTTTACTGGGTTTTAACTTTTTTGGTTATTTTGCTATTTAAAAGAAATATCTTTGAAAACATTTGGCGCAGTGATATGGACATGTAATGCGATCAAGACTTGTCTGGAATTACTTTAGCCTACTTTCCCCTAAAAATAATTGCATACCTTAGAATCTTCGTCAACCAATCAGATTCAAGCATTTAACAGCCCCGTAGTCAGGGGTGCGTTTACAGTGGGGGTGTTGGGCTGGTCTAGGGGGTGCAGAGTATATCAGGCATTTGGGCCCAGGACGCTAGGGGGGCTCAAATCCCCACTTTGGTTTATTTTATTTCTTCTTTTGTGATTTTGTTTTCTTACATACACGAACATGTTAAATAATAACAATGCAGTAAAATAAATGTGAATTACAGAAAGCAAGTAGTGAATGTGAGAAATATATTTAATTTATAATTCATGCAGTAAAGACTATAAAGTGTTTGATAACTTTATTCAATTTCTGTATATGTTTCGACCCGTTAGACAGGTAGGAATGCCACAGGAAAAGGTTTATAAAATGTAAATTATTATAATGGGTTAATGTGAAGATTTTTTAAGTTCACTTAAGTTAATTTTTTTTAAAAGCACAATAAATGTTGAAATTTATAGACTTCAATTACTGTAGTGTTGAATGTCTCAATATTTAATAATACAACTTAAACTAAGATCAATTTCAGAGACAGTTCCAGTATTAATATCAGTGATCCTGGCCTTCATTCATAAAAAGATGCCATTCCAACAAATAATTAAAATATGCCGTCTTTAATTTGTTTCTACCTCGATTTGGAGAGCAGCTATGAAATTACTACAATATAAAAAGATTAACTGATGTTTTTAAATCGCGATTACAGAAGTGATTAGCTGTATTTAACTAAAACCTAATAAAACCTAATATATTAATAGAAAAATGTATCGCTTTTAATTATACTGTAATGAGGAATGCCTATAATTAATGGCTAAAATTTAAGCAGAAAAAAAAAACATTTTCATAAAGACATCAGGAGCAGTATTGGTATCAGTGATGCCTTCTTTTATAAAAATATGGCATTAAACAAATATTTGAAATATCAGCCATCAACCATATCATGTTGTTTCTAAATTAATTGAGATTAAATGTGAAATTACTACAATATAGAAATATGTAAAATAACTTTAATGTTAGGTGTGATTCATTGCGCTTAATTACAGAAAATGAGCAATTAGTTTATTTTTATTTTTATTGACTGCATATTATAATATAATACCTGTAACTTAGGGCTGGGCGGTATGACGGTATATATCGTTACCGCAGTAGAAAATGTCAACTGTAATAGATTTTTTTATTACGCGTATACCGCAACATGTAAATAAGTGGGCGTGGTTAACTCACTGCATGTGCGTGAGACTGAGACGCTGAGATTTATCAAAGAGACATGGAGGAAGCAGATCAAGAGGATCCACAATGGAATTACGTTTTCTAAAGCGTTGTTGTTAAAGTGATATTTTCGGGGAGAAAGGTGCAGGAGTCAGTGATGGCCACGGGTTCTGACCTGTGTGCAAAGTTTCAAGAGTTTTCGAGCATGTTAAGGGCCTCAAAAGTGCCCGAAAGGTTGACAGAAAAATAATAATAAAGAATCTAATGAAAACAATAGGGCCTTTGCCCTTTCAGGGCTTGGGCCCAAATAAAAATAATCCTAAGGAAAACGATAGGGCCTTCGCCCTTTCAGGGCTTGGTGCCTAATAACAACAGTTATTTTAAATTGTAGTAATATTTAATAACAATATCACAGTTTTTACTGTATTTTTGATCAAATAAATGCAGCATTAGTGAGCAGAAGAGACTTATTTGAAGAACTTTAAAACTGACCCCAAAAAAACAAAAAAGCATTTGCTACCTCTCTAATATCAGATCCCAAGACAATTAATTAGTAAAAAACATTAGAAATAGTTATTTAAAATAGGACATGTGACCTATTGAGAGAGGACTAAGACAATTTTCTACAAAAAAACTTCAGGTTCAGGTAGACATGCTTACCAGGCTTGTCACAGTTTATACTGTTCGGTCCAGGTGGAGTTCGGGTTCCTGGTATCTCCTTCCCACTACTGTCCACACACCAGCTGTAACCTGTGGACCCGTGGAACTGCTGAGGCTTGTACTGACCCTTCTCATCACACTGAGGGATGTAGGCTCCAATCCGACCACCGTTTTCACTCTGAATTCTGTCTCTCTCCTGCTCACACGGGGTCTTGGGACGACCTTCAAGGTAAACGTACCAGAGATTATAGAATTTACTTGGAGGGTTAGTTCTCCAAAATTTTTTAATTCTGTCATCAATAACTCCCCCTTATGTTGTTCCAAAACCAAAAGACTTTCGTTCAACTTCGGAACAAATGAGGTTCATTCGACTCACAATAGTTACATCCATGTGATCGGCCTCTTACAACGAACACACTGCTGAAGTTCCATCAAGATCAGTTAATGTATGCTGAAGTTATAACACACTTCCCGTGTCCCTTATTCGCCATAAATTTGTTTCCTTGCCACGGCCAAACCGTTCGAGATATCAAAAATCTGTCCGCAATTTATCATCCTCAATGTCTTGTCTTCATGCACACCGAGTTTGGTGGCAATCGGATGAATTCTCTAGGAGTATTTCACATTTCAGAGAATGCGTTTTTCAAACACGGGTTCCGCGGGTTCTGACCTGTGTGCAAAGTTTCAACAGTTTTCGAGCACATCTTTTACTGGGTTTAAATTTTTTTGTTTATTTTGCTATTTGAAAAAAATGCCTTTGAAATCATTTGGCGCAGTGATATGGACATGTAATGCGGTCAAGACTTGTCTGGAACTACTTTAGCCTTCTTTCCCCTAAAAATAATTGCATACCTTAGAATCTTCGTCAACCAATCAGATTCAAGTATTTAACAGCCCCGTAGTCAGGGGTGCTTTTACAGTGGGGGTGTTGGGCTGGTCTAGGGGGTGCAGAGTATATCAGGCATTTGGGCCCAGGACGCTAGAGGGGCCCAAATCCCCTCTTTGGTTTATTTTATTACTTTTTTTGTGATTTTGTTTTCTTGCATACACGAACATGTTAAATAATAACAATGCAGTAAAATAAATGTGAATTATAGAAAGCAAGTAGTGAATGTGAGAAATATATTTAATTTATAATTTATGCAATAAAGACTGTAAAGTGTTTGATTACTTTATTCAATGCCACAGGAAAAGGTTTATAAAATGTAAATTATTATAATGGTTTAATGCGAAGATTTTTTAAGTTCACTTAAGTTATTTTTTTTTAAAGCACAATAAATGTTGAAATTTATAGGCTTCAATTACTGTAGTGTTGAATGTCTCAATATTTAATAATACAGCTTAAACTAAGATACATTTCAGAGACAGTTCTAGTATTAATATCAGTGATCCTGGCCTTCATTCATAAAAAGATGCCATTACAACAAAGCATTAAAATATACCGTCTTTTAATTTGTTTCTACATCGATTTGGAGAGCAGCTATGAAATTACTACAATATAAAAAGATTAACTGATGTTTTTAAATCGCTATTACAGAAGTGATTAGCTGTATTTAACTAAAACATAATAGATTAATAGAAAAATGTATCGCTTTTAATTATACTGTAATGAGGAATGCCTATAATTAATGGCTAAAATTTAAGCAGAAAAAAAAAAAAATTATTCTGCGAATACCGCAACATGTAAATAAGTGGGCGTGATTAACTCACATGCAGCGTGCGTGAGACTGAGACGCTGAGATTTCTCAAAGAAACATGGAGGAAGCAGATCAAGAGGATCCACAATGGAATTACGTTTTCTAAAGCGTTGTTGTTAACCCTCTGATGGTCTTTATTTATTTCTACACTCGAGTTTTTTGGGGTCTCTAGAGACCCCAGACAATAACATTTAATTTTGTAACAAGATAATAGTTTTTTTTTTTTTACAAATGTAATTTTATTCTGTTTGTTAATGTTTTTACTCAACATTTGTGCAGTTTTTGGAGAATTTATGATATTTTTTAAATTTCTATAAATAAATAAATAAATAAATAAATAAATATTTAAATAGCCTTTTTACAAAAAAACAGCATTTGATGTAAAATTCACTTTATAAAAGACCCAGATTTCTATCTTTCATTCATGGGGATAACATGGATAATTTTAAATGGTTTAATGTAACATTTTTGCCCATTTTTTGGAAAATGCAGTTTTAAAATAAAAAATAATAATTTTAACCACTAGATGGCTATAGAGCTCCAGTATATGCTATTTGCTATTAGACTACCTGAAAGATATCTTTTCACAAGTTGGATTCAGTTGGATTCATATCTAAATATTATAAAATCACAATTATAACAAAAATAAAATATTTTTGTCAAAGTTTAGCATTTTTTTGTACCAAAAAAACCCAGTTTTTCAATAATGTTACATTATGATTAGAACCAAACCTGAACAAAATGTTACAAAGAGAAATGTTGGAGTCTTAAGATTTTATCATTTATTTCAATCATTTATTTTTAATCTAATTCTAGATTCTAGACACACACAATTGTATGTGTGTGTGTGTGTGTGTGTGTGTGTGTGTGTGTGTGTGTGTGTGTGTGTCTCAGAGATAAAGAGAGAGAGAGAGTGTGTGAGTACACATTGTTGATGTGCCAGTGTTACCACACCACTTTATATTTGTAGTGGTTCTGCATTTTGGATGATTTTATTTGACAAATTATAGCCTTACAAATGTTCCTGTGTGTGTATGCGTGTATGTGTGTGTGTGTGTGTGTGTGTGTTTACATTTTCAATGTGTCAGTGTCACCAATTTATTTTTGTGGTGGTACTGCATTTTGGATAATTTTATTTGACAAATTATAGCCTTACAAATGTGTGTGTGTGTGTGTGTGTGTGTGTGTGTGTGTGTGTGTGTGTACATTTTCAATGTGTCAGTGTCACCAATTTATTTTTGTGGTGGTACTGCATTTTGGATGATTTTATTTTACAAATGATAAGAGAACAGTTTTTATAGTCTCAAAAATGTATTCCTCTATATGTGTGTGTGTGTACACGCGTGTTGTGAGCAATATAATTTAGCATTGTGGATGTTTTTTGCATTGGTGGAAGTGTGCCACTTTATTTGTGCCATTTCTGTCGATGTGTTCTGCGTTGTTTCTGATTTTGATGATGAATTTTGTCTATTTTGATTGCGGGGTCTCCAGAGACCCCGAAGACCACGAGTGTCACAATTTTTGTCACGCTAACATAAAAACAGATATCATTTCAATTTATTTATTTTTTTTGTAAATCTAGAAAGTGTTGAGAGCCGTAGAAGGTTTCATACCATTTGGACAAAGGGAACATTTTTTTTTAATTTGAGTAAACGTCATTTGGGGTCCCAAAACACCCCGTAAACAATCAGAGGGTTAAAGTGATATTTTTGGGGAGAAAGGCGCAGGAGTCAGTGATGGCCGCGGCCACAGTTTTTACTGTATTTTTGATAAAATAAGTCTCTTCTGCTCACTTAGGCTGCATTTATTTGAAGAACTTTAAAACTGACCCCAAAAAACAAAAAAGCATTTGCTACCTCTTTAATATCAGATCCCAAGACAATTAATTAGTAAAAAACATTAGAAATAGTTATTTAAAATAGGACATGTGACCTATTGAGAGAGGACTATGACAATTTTCTACAAAAAAAATTCAGGTTCAGGTAGACATGCTTACCAGGCTTGTCACAGTTTATATTTGGGGTTCCAGGTGGAGTTCGGGTTCCTGGTATCTCCTTCCCACTACTGTCCACACACCAGCAGTGACCTATGGACCCGTGGCACTGCTCAGGGCTGTACTGACCCTTCTCATCACACTGAGGGATGTAGGCTCCATGCCGAACACCAATTTCACTCCGAATTCTGTCTCTCTCCTGCTCACACGGGGTCTTGGGACGACCTTCAAGGTAAACGTACCAGAGATTATAGAATTTACTTGGAGGGTTAGTTCTCCAAAAAATTTAAATTCTGTCATCAATAAGTCACCCTCATGTTGTTCCAAAACTCATAAGATTTTCGTTCAACTTCGGAACAACAAATGAGGTTCATTCGACTCACAATAGTTACATCCATGAGATCGTCCTCTTACAACGAACACACTGCTGAAGTTCCATCAAGATCAGTTAATGTATGCTGAAGTTATAACACACTTCCTGTGTCCCTTATTCGCCATAAATTTGTTTCCTTGCCACGGCCAAACCGTTCGAGATATCAAAAATCTGTCCGCAATTTATCATCCTCAATGTCTTGTCTTCATGCACACCGAGTTTGGTGGCAATCGGATGAATTCTCTAGGAGTATTTCACATTTCAGAGAATGCGTTTTTCAAACACGGGTTCCGCGGGTTCTGACCTGTGTGCAAAGTTTCAACAGTTTTCGAGCACATCTTTTACTGGGTTTACATTTTTTTTGTTTATTTTGCTATTTGAAAAAAATGCCTTTGAAATCATTTGGCGCAGTGATATGGACATGTAATGCGGTCAAGACTTGTCTGGAACTACTTTAGCCTTTTTTCCCCTAAAAATAATTGTATACCTTAGAATCTTCATCAACCAATCAGATTCAATTATTTAACAGCCCCGTAGTCAGGGGTGCTTTTACAGTGGGGGTGTTGGGCTGGTCTAGGGGGTGCAGAGTATATCAGGCATTTGGGCCCAGGACGCTAGGGGGGCCCAAATCCCCTCTTTGGTTTATTTGATTTCTTTTTTTGTGATTTTGTTTTCTTACATACGCGAACATGTTAAATAATAACAATGCAGTAAAATAAATGTGAATAGAGGGTTTTCACCTACGTCACGATTTGGTCAGTTACCCGGATGCGCGGCCATATTGGAGGTACTCGGATGTAAACAACGGCATGGATTGCACTGTTTATGTACTACTGAACACATTGTTACACTAATTTCTGATGTCTAAACCACGGGAACAACACATGGAAGCTGCGAAATCATATAGAGAAGGACTTAAAGCAGGTAAGAGCTCAAAATTTTGACAAACTTAAGATAATATGTGGTAAAGATCTGAACGAGCTAGCTTCTCTAACTAGTCCTTACTTCTATTTCATATCCCGACATTGGCTACGTTCAGATTGTCAGTCCAAAAAACAAAGCACATGAAATCCGTTTCAAGCTACATCCATATGTGGTTTAATATCCTATTCAAATCACATATCAGGAAATCCACCAGTCTGAACGCTCTTCCACGTGGTTTATGTGACTTTCTCACGCCACGTAAAATGTAAACATCAGACGTTGTTATAGGGAACATGCTGAAAGTCGCTGCCGAAACAAGGCTGTGTTGTTGCAAAGTGCCGGACGAGCAGAAAATTATTATTTTTGAAAAGTATTTTGAAACCGCGGCGGAAAAAGAGTTGTGCATTCAGTACCAGCCTCCTACAGTTCTGCAGCTCGAGACGCAGTAACGTTAGTCCAGCGCGGCGGCTATACATTTCCATATTGTAAAATTTAAATAAAAAAACATTTATATTGCAAATGCAAACCCCTCCATCAACGCAACATCATTGCCGTATTGTCAAAGAGCTGCGTGGACACACAAAACGGATCTGAACAGTTGCAATACAGTGTGGAGTGTAGACATCAAATAACATGCATCAGCATTCTACAATGACGTTCACTCTGTGTTAACTACACGGCATGACTCGTCATTTCTCCCGAGTGGGTTTATGACCCAAATACTCGATAAGTTCTAGATATTTACATATATAATCACTCTAGAACAAGTAAAGAATAAATTAAACTCACTTTCTCACAAGGACGTACACAGTTATTATTGTTCAACACGAACACTGCACCGTGACTTCTGTAACAGTCTTCCTGAGGAGAGCGCATCTGTCATGATTGGCACACATTTTGCCGCCCTTACAAAAGTGCCGCTCTAGGCAATTGCCTAGTTCGCCTATATGGACGCGCCGGCCCTGGCCATTACAACAAATAATTAAAATATACCGTCTTTTAATTTGTTTCTACGTCGATTTGGAGAGCAGCTATGAAATTACTACAATATAATAAAAACTGATGTTTTTAAATCGCGATTACAGAAGTGATTAGCTGTATTTAACTAAAACATAATAGATTAATAGAAAAATGTATCACTTTTAATTATACTGTAATGAGGAATGCCTATAATTAATGGCTAAAATTTAAGCAGAAAAAAAAAAATTATTCTGCGAATACCGCAACATGTAAATAAGTGGGCGTGATTAACTCACATGCAGCGTGCGTGAGACTGAGACGCTGAGATTTCTCAAAGAAACATGGAGGAAGCAGATCAAGAGGATCCACAATGGAATTACGTTTTCTAAAGCGTTGTTGTTAAAGTGATATTTTTGGGGAGAAAGGCGCAGGAGTCAGTGATGGCCGCGGCCACAGTTTTTACTGTATTTTTGATAAAATAAGTCTCTTCTGCTCACGAAGGCTGCATTTATTTGAAGAACTTTAAAACTGACCCCAAAAAACAAAAAAGCATTTGCTACCTCTCTAATATCAGATCCCAAGACAATTAATTAGTAAAAAACATTAGAAATAGTTATTTAAAATAGGACATGTGACCTATTGAGAGAGGACTATGACAATTTTCTACAAAAAAAATTCAGGTTCAGGTAGACATGCTTACCAGGCTTGTCACAGTTTATATTTGGGGTTCCAGGTGGAGTTCGGGTTCCTGGTATCTCCTTCCCACTACTGTCCACACACCAGCAGTGACCTATGGACCCGTGGCACTGCTCAGGGCTGTACTGACCCTTCTCATCACACTGAGGGATGTAGGCTCCATGCCGAACACCAATTTCACTCCGAATTCTGTCTCTCTCCTGCTCACACGGGGTCTTGGGACGACCTTCAAGGTAAACGTACCAGAGATTATAGAATTTACTTGGAGGGTTAGTTCTCCAAAAAATGTAAATTCTGTCATCAATAAGTCACCCTCATGTTGTTCCAAAACTCATAAGATTTTCGTTCAACTTCGGAACAACAAATGAGGTTCATTCGACTCACAATAGTTACATCCATGAGATCGTCCTCTTACAACGAACACACTGCTGAAGCTCCATCAAGATCAGTTAATGTATGCTGAAGTTATAACACACTTCCTGTGTCCCTTAATCGCCATACATTTGTTTCCTTGCCACGGCCAAACCGTTCGAGATATCAAAAATCTGTCTGCAATTTATCATCCTCAGTGTCTTGTCTTCATGCACACCGAGTTTGGTGGCAATCGGATGAATTCTCTAGGAGGAGTATTTCACATTCCAGAGGATGCGTTTTTCAAACAACCCATAATAGCTGACTTCCTGTTGGGTGGAGCTAATAACATAGATTGCAGAAGTTGCTTGGCCTGATGAGATCTATAGGGTTCTCAAGTCTCACGCATTGGCCGTGAGACATGCAATTCAACCAGTTCACACGCTCACACGCCACACCGTGTATTTCTCACGCTGAAAAGGCAATGCCAACCAAGTTGTCCTGCAAGCTTTATATATAACGTTTTATACGAGGCGCAGGCACACGAGAAGTTTCCTGCCGCCAGCACGTATCTCGGCCAGATTGCGTTCGTTAGGCAACATAGATGCGCGAACACACGGAAGTTGACGGCACATTCTCGGCCACCGTACGTTCGTTACTAGGTAACCAACAAGATTGCGCGAACACACGTCATGATGGAGAAGGTAAGTTGGAAGAAAGCTTGTCTAACATTTTTAGGCTAGAACATTTAATATATAGTCTACATTATCGTATACATTATTATTAATGCAGTCAAAAACTCTACAAATACTTTGCAACCAGGCCAGAAGCTTTGGCTCAGTTTGGCTAGCTTACATTATCTGAAACTAAGGGGAATGTTAGTGGGTATGGGAAGGAATGAAGATTTCTTCATTTTATTTTAAATTATATATTATATTGTATTAATAATCTTGCTAGTTACATTAAGGAGCCACGGTGCTTCAAGTGGGAGCATACGACGCCTCCTTGCTGCTTTTTGTTTTGATTTGATTTGTAACGTAAGTGATGAGTCGTTCATGAACGATCCATTCATTGCGTTTGTCACGGGACAAATAAACGAAAGACTCGAGGTAAAGTAATTATTTATGTTCCCTGTAAACGATTTTTGACTGCATTATAATGATTTCTTAATTTGTTGCGTAGGTGGATGTGTTCGGGGAATTTGCCAGTTAATAGTATAACATTTAAAGCTACACTGTGTGATTTTTACCCCCATCTAGCAGTGAAATTGTATATGACTACCCAGTGAATATTAGTTTCTGTTCCTCTCAATTCCGAGGGCGTTTTAACTCCTACGGTGGCCGTATTATTCCAAGATTAACATGGCTTCCAGTTATCGACTTCGTCCATGACAATAATAAACAATACGTCTAAAATGAATAAAACTACAGGACAGATGTCAGGAGGTAAACGTCACCCTTGGAATCGGCTATCCCAGCATAATCAGATTAGGCTAACGTTACAATGTGTAACTTACAAAGTAAAAGCAATTAAAAATAACTAAAATTTACAGTATCCTTTTTTTTATATATAGCTTAAAAAATTGCGCCTTTAAAACTATTCATCACCTGTGATCCGTCGCAGCACAGATTTATGTTACAAGGTAAACAATACTTTTTCACCATTGACGCGAGGATGAAGTTATACTAGAGGTCGTTCTGGCGTTATGTACATCCATGCTATGGTTAGACAAGCAACTATAAAACTTCGAATTTACACAAATTAATTACAACAGGCTGAATTACCTGTCGAGAAGAAAGCAGGCAACCTCGGCGTCCGTTTTAAAATCTTGTCCTCATGAGCTCTTCCCATCTTGGAAAAGTTACTCCAATATTGACTATGGTCTTGCTGATTTGCCTGTCGCGTTGACGTTTTAATTCTCTTTCAAATGTGAGTACGCACGCACACACACACACACACACACACCACACTATCTTTCAAATCTGCCGGTGTAGTGCCGAATTTTGACCCCTGCCGAATTATTACCCCCCTAGTATTGGTAGGTTTAGGATTAGTTGTGGGGGAGGGGTTAGGATTAGTTGTGGGGTTAGGATTAGGCAATCAGGTACTGACTTCAACGAGGGGGGTAATAATTTGGCAGGGGGTCGAAATTCGGCACAACACCGGCACTCGAGAGCTCGCGAGTAATCTCCCCCTCGCATTCGTCACAGTGTCACTGAGTGAAAAACGCAAAAGGCGAAGCTTGAATTTACAGGCATGTCCCTCTTTGGCTAATGTAGTTTCAAGATGGATGGGCAACATGGCGACCGGCATTCGAACCCCTCACCCGTATGTATTTTCAATGGCAGATTATAAACATAAGAGAATACTTTATTACTTGAAAGAAGTAAATATACATTAATGAGCACATATATTTTTGAAAGAACTAAGTGTTTTTTGCTAAGAATCAACTAAAAAAGTTACACAGTGTAGCTTTAAAGCCCCTTAAATGAACGAAATGACTCGAAAAAAGATTTGTTCATTTTGATGAACGAGATCGAACAAGATAGTCAGTGGACACTGCTGGCTGGTGTTGCCAGATTGGGTGTTTTTTAGGTGGGTTTTCGCCTGGAAAGCTCTATAGAAATCTGGCATCCTATTGAACGAAGTTAAACTGAGAGAGCGTGCGTTCACAGACACCAGAATGAACGAGTCCACAGTAACGTTCATCAGGCAGTAATACGGTACGTTCAGTTCACGTTCGCTTAAAATATGAACGAGTTCATGAACTATCGTTCAATGAACGCGTTCAGGCACAACACTGCTGTACACACACACACACACAAACACCTTAATACTCTAATATGTCATTTGCTCACAATGTCCCACCACACAATAAATCATTATAGCCTACCATTTCGACTAGATACATTCAAAATGCAAAAAGATTTGTTTTTCCAAACGGTTTGGAGCAATTTGTTATATTTTTGTAATTTTTGTATATTTGTAATTTTGAAATTACAAAAACATTAAATAGTATATTTGATGTGATGAATTGCTCTGTCATTTATCAGATTTACCAATTGTTATAATTTCTATTTGTGCTGGTTAATTATGAGCAATGGGTAAAATTAGGGGGCGGGGACGGGTGGGGGCGGGGCTCCATTAGGGCTCCTCCCCTAACAGCATGTGATCTCACTCCAAGCTTTTGATAAAACTTAAGAACCCTGGATCTATATGTGTACCGAGATTCATATTAATTCATGCAAGCATGTATAATATATGGACCAAGTTTTCGGACCCCATTCAAGGGGGCGCTGTTGAGCCCCCCTGCCACGCCCGGGTACCAGCTTCAGCCCGGCCCTGATGGCCGCGGGTTCTGACAGTTTCAACAGTTTTCGAGCACATCTTTTACTGGGTTTTAACTTTTTTGTTTATTTTGCTATTTGAAAAAAAAAATGCCTTTGAAATCATTTGGCGCAGTGATATGGACATGTAATGCGGTCAAGACTTGTCTGGAACTACTTTAGCCTTTTTTCCCCTAAAAATAATTGCATACCTTAGAATCTTCGTCAACCAATCAGATTCAAGTATTTAACAGCCCCGTAGTCAGGGGTGCTTTTACAGTGGGGGTGTTGGGCTGGTCTAGGGGGTGCAGAGTATATCAGGCATTTGGGCCCAGGACGCTAGAGGGGCCCAAATCCCCACTTTGGTTTATTTTATTACTTTGTGATTTTGTTTTCTTACATACACAAATATGTTAAATAATAACAATGCAGTAAAATAAATGTGAATTATATAAAGCAAGTAGTGAATGTGAGATATATATTTAATTTATAATCCATGCAGTAAAGACTGTAAAGTGTTTGATAACTTTATTCAATTTCTGTATATTTTTCGACCCGTTAGACAGGTAAGAATGCCACAGGAAAAGGTTTATAAAATGTAAATTATTATAATGGTTTAATGCGAAGATTTTTTAAGTTCACTTAAGTTAATTTTTTTTAAAAGCACAATAAATGTTGAAATTTATAGCCTTTAATTACTGTAGTGTTGAATGTCTCAATATTTAATAATACAGCTTAAACTAAGATCAATTTCAGAGACAGTTCCAGTATTAATATCAGTGATCCTGGCCTTCATTCATAAAAAGATGCCATTACAACAAATCATTAAAATATACCGTCTTTAATTTGTTTCTACGTCGATTTGGAGAGCAGCTATGAAATTACTACAATATAAAAGATTAACTGATGTTTTTAAATCGCGATTACAGAAGTGATTAGCTGTATTTAACTAAAACCTAATATATAAATAGAAAAATATATCGCTTTTAATTATACTGTAATGAGGAATGCCTATAATTAATGGCTAAAATTTAAGCAGAAAAAAAAAAAATTTTCATAAAGACATCAGGAGCAGTATTGGTATCAGTGATGCCTTCTTTTATAAAAAGATGGCATTAAACAAATATTTGAAATATCAGCCATCAACCATATCATGTTGTTTCTAAATTAATTGAGATTAAATGTGAAATTACTACAATAAAGAAATATATAAAATAAATTTAATGTTAGGTATGATTCATTGTGCTTAATTACAGAAAATGAGCAATTAGTTTATTTTTATTTTTATTGACTGCATATTATAATATACCTGTAACTGGAGCCATACACTCACGTCCACCACATGCAGTGCTGCAGCATTTCTTCTTGTCGGCACAGTCAGTGTCATTGGCACACCTCACTGGACGCGCCATGATACACACTACTTTATAGTCTGGGATTGGACACACTCCTGGCTTCACTGTTATACAGAAACAAGACAAAGAAATTAGCTCTGATATATTGAAGGGGAGGTAAATGTGACATTTATTACAGTGAGTTTGTGAAGATATAATTTAAGAGAATTTAATATATATTTGTTACTGTATATATTTTGAAAGCCTAAAAAAACTAAATATATTGATAGAAAACTGTATTGCTTTTAATTCTACTGATGATGAATGCCTATAATTAATAGCTAAAAATAATAATAATTCAGGATCAGTATTGGTATCAGTGAGGCCCTCCTACATAAAAAGATGCCATTAAACAAATATTTGAAATATCAGCCCACTGTCTGTGTTGTTTCTAAATTCATTTGGAGATGAAATATGAAATTACTACAATATAAAAATATATAAAAAGAACTTGAATGCTAGGTGAGATTCATTGCGTTTAATTACAGAAAACGTGTAATTTAGTTACTTTTTTTATTGACCACATATAATACCATACCTATAACTGGAGCCATACACTGACGTCCACATCCATTGCTGCAGCATTTCTTATTGTTGGCACAGTCACTGTCAACGGCACACGACACGAAACGTATCCGGGCACACACTTCTGCTTTATACTTTGTGTTTGGACACACTCCTGGCTTTACTGTTATACAGACACATGACAGAGAAGCTATATCACTGAATGCTGAATGTCTTTCACTGGGTTTTTTGGTTATTTTGCAGTTGTAGGCTGTAAGGAACACTATAGAAGAGCAAGTTATAATCAGGACAGGACTTATGGGGGCTTGAGTTTATATTTTGGACCTATATGCTACAAATGACCTAGAACATACTTATGGAGCACAAAATATACAAATTAAAATATGCTTTGAGGTTCCTAGAACAATGAATGCATAGCCATGCTTTAATATGCCTAGTCAAGTCAAAGTTCAGCAGTGATATAGTCATTATAATAAAATAAAATCCTGGATTTGCTCAGAGACAGACTGATCATAATAACACTGACAGAGATGAACATTACAGTATGTTTAAATGTATTGTCATATCTGTGACCTGTTATATCAGATTTCTTAAATTTAATAAAATTTAATCAGAAAGACACTGCGTGGCAATTACCTGTATCATCAATAAAATCCATCTTTGGGTGGCAGCAAGTCAGTCTTAATGAGTGAGTTGAATCTTTTATTCAACAGATTAGTGAAAAAATTCTAATTCATTTTACTAAACAAATGACTGTATTTACTGTATTTCTTCCCCACTATAGTGTGATGGCAGTGAGAAGGGAGAGAGCGCTTAACTCTTCTGACTGCTTAATTTAGTGGAATTAACAAATGACCATTCTCTGTAAAGAAATTATCCTTCGTTAATAATTCGTTACACAGAACTTTATTATATTAAATATTAATCAAAAATTATTCACACCTTCACAAAATCCAAACATTCAGTGTAAGAGTAAAAAATTACATAACATTATTTATAGTAAGTTTATATGGTTCACAGCTTATTTAGAGTTTTGACCTCGACAACCCAACTGCATTTACCACAAACAGTCTAAACTAAAATATTGTTTTGGTAATTGTTCTACACATTGTCATATACAGTAACCTGAAAATAGCCTACCGTAGTTTATTAAGGTTTATCCTGCTAAACATTCTTACTAAAAAAATGGGGTAATCTCACTTACATTCTCATTTTAAGAAGTGTTAGATGTGGTTTGATTTGTTTACATTAGTTAATGTATTATAACTAACATGAACCACGAGCAACACATTTGTTACTGCATTTATTAATCTTTGTTAATCTTAGTTAAACAAACAATGAAGAGCTGTATTTTTATTTTTTATTATCTTCACTCAGTGCATTAGGCTAACTAATGTTAACAAATACAACTTTTGATTTAAATAATATAGGCTTACTAGTAAATGGTGAAATTAACATTAATAAAGATTAATAAATGCTGTAGAATCATTATTAATAGTAAATGTTAACTATGTAGTTAACTAGAGTTTAATAAATGGAACCTTATTGTAAAGCATTACCGATTTGTTATACACGGATTCAGTGTTGGACAGATCAGTTGTTTTAACCATTCATTAAATGGAATCGGTTCAAAGGAGTCATTAGTTCGCGAATCGGACGTGTCATTAGCGGACTTGTATGCGTTGTGTGATTATCCCGGCAGTTAGGACTGATCTGTCAACACAGAAAACATTTCATCATTGGATATGTTTTGTTTTGCTTATTTAAAGTGTTTTTCATGTTAGCTGAATGGGCGGAACGCTTTTCAGAGAAGATAAGGCAACGTAAACAAGTTTTTTTTTTTTTTTTGCCATAACAGTGTAATCCGTGTCTAATCACATTCTGCAGTACCGGACTTAACTAAAGTGAAAGAATATTTTCAGAAAAATGATGTTTATGTGAGTGGTGACCTCATTGCTGCAAGGGCTGATAAAGGTAAACAAGATCATTCAGAATTTCACCTGAGGGATCATCTGGGGCTCATCTTGTAAAAATGTAAAAGATAAATGTGTGGTTTATTTCACTGTAAATTCACCCTGTTTGAATAAATGTGTATCAGTATCCGGGGAATTCAGCATTAGAGACAATCTTGTAATGTTAGAAAAATATGAGGGAATTAAATCCTTTGCATTCAAAATAATCTGGAGAGAAGATAAACAGGTAGATGTGATAAGCAGACTGAAGGGAATAGCACCTGATTTGCCATATTATCAGTGATATAACTGAACACCTACAAAAGTGGTTAGCATTTCAATTTCATTACCATACAAAAGGGGAAAACTTACGAAAATTGTTGTACTGTAATGCAAACATTATGTCATGTAACATAAACATGCTTACTGCAGTAGTGTCATTCTTGATTTGTAAAGATAAAGAAAACATTGTATAATGCTACCTGATGTTTTTTTTTTTTTTTTTTTTGGAGTGTGTTTGTGTGAAACCTCTGCAAGTGGAACATCTGGAAGACAGGCGTACACATGTTTTTTGTGCGTACATTTGTTTCCTGGAATCACACTTAAACATTTGAGAAATGATCTTAGATCAAATGTAGGATGGTTGGTTTGCAACACTTAAGGCAGCAGATCTTAAAGTGACAGCAGCATAATAAACCAGTTGCTGTAATGTCTGTCATTAATGTTAAATCACAGATCTATATGTTGTATGATTGGACACACTCCTGGCTTTGCTGTTAAACAGACATGACAGAAAAAAAAGTCCTGATATATTGAAGGGTAAGTAAATGTGACTCGGGGATGCACCAATACAACTTTTTCCAGAACGAGTCCGATTCCTGCATTTTCACTGGATTTGTAATTTTTAAATATATTGGGTAGAGAAACCAAAGGAATATAAATAATACGAATTGGCTCAGTTTGTTCATTTTCCTTCAGTTATTTATGCTTAAAGGGATAGTTCATGGAAAAATGAAAATTGGCCCATGATTTACTCACCCAAGTCATCCTATGGGTCTATGGCTTTCTTGTTTCAGACGAATACAATCGGAGTTATATTTAAAAAAAAAAAAAAAAAAAAAGCTTCCAAGATTTAAAATGGCAGTGAATGGTTGTTTCGGTTATGAAGTTTATCAAAGTGCATCCATCCATCATAAAAGTAATACGGGGGGTTAATAAAGGCTTTCTGAAGTTAAGCAATGCATTTGTATAAGAAAAATATCCAGGTTTAAAACTTTATAAAGTAAAATAACTAGCTTCCGGCCAAACACAGTCTATTTGCGCAACTTGTGACGTCGGAAGTAGCGTAATGCATCATGGTGTGGCGTAAATATTAGCAATATGTCCAATCACTCGCATAAGTTGTGCTTTAGACTCAGGCAGAATCTGTATGTTTGGCCGCAAGCTTGTTATTTTACTTTAATAAATATATAATATCCATATTTAAAACTTTATAAACGCATCACTTCAGAAGGCCTTTATTAAACCTTTTTTTAAGTTAACTTTTCTTAAGTTAATTTTTTTTAAAGCACAATAAATGTTGAAATTTATAGCCTTCAATGTTGAA
Organism: Abramis brama; assembly: GCF_963993115.1. Lineage (NCBI taxonomy): Eukaryota > Metazoa > Chordata > Actinopteri > Cypriniformes > Leuciscidae > Abramis > Abramis brama. The sequence continues at coordinate 9,947,425 of NC_139972.1, forward strand.
TGTCTGAATTCTCTACTTCACCCTTCCAGGGCTTGGGCCCTAATAAAAATAATCCTAAGACATAAAATCAAGCATAGCGTTAGTTCTGGCAGGTCACGTTAGTCAAGCTCGCATCAGCTGACCCTCAGCTGATCCACATCTACCTATAGGAATACGACACCTATCACCGTGTACATATATAAGCTCCTTCAGTATTATCAGCAGCTATCGCGTTTCTCAGGAGCAAATTAAATGGCGAAATTCGTCAGGCAAACAACTAGTGATGGCAAAATGAGGCTTCCTGAACCACTGAGACCTTGCAGGCCATTGCTTCAGCTAAAGGTTCATTACTCGAAGCTTCATTCATCATTGCTCACTAGTGACACCTAGCGACTGTGCAAAGAAATAGCAGACAAAAAATTAATTCATTCTGAACCAGTGTCGCACCCTCCCTCCCTCCCTCCCTCCCTCCCTAATTTTATAAAAAATATTTATTTTATTAAAAAATATATATTTTATAAAAATGCTTTAATAAATAAAAATATTTATTTGTAATGTAAATATATTCATATTTAAATGTATATTTTATAAAAATATTTTTATAAATAATAAATATTTATTTATTTATTTTGTACTCACTGTTGATGTTTGTAACCTTTCATTTGCAATAATAAAAAGACATGATCAGACATTTGTCCATTACTGTGTATAATATAAAATATGTATCTTTCTCTGTCTGAATTTACTTGTCCAGAGTAACACTCACAGTTCATTAATTATTCATAAATTGTTTGGATAGGGACAGTATGAACAACAACAGTGACACTGTTGAGTGCAGTGCTTATGTTAGAGGGAGTGTAATAAAGTACATTTATTAATTTAACAGATTATAGATAACAGATTAAAGTAAACTGCAACAGAATAGTCCGGAAGGAAGGAAAATAAAAATTGATTTTTTTTATTGAGAAACAGAATTATTTCAAGTGTGTTGGGGTTTAGATGATTCCTCTTCTTGGACAAAATCTCTCTAGCCTTGGAAAAGATCCTTTCACAAGGAACAGAGGATGAAGGGGAACGTAAAAATGGCAGTGGTAAATGAGGACACTGATGCTTCTGTTGAGCCCAGACAGGGGAGGATTCCCTCTTTCTTGCTGGCTCCATTACCAGGAAAAAGGAAGAGTCACAAAAAGCAAACAAATCCAAAAGGGCAATCCAAATCAAAAAGCAGTCCAGTCCAGATCCAAAAATCCAGAGCAATCCAAATAATCTTATCTAATTAATATAACAAGACTATAATATAGGCCTACTATAATAATAATAATATACTATAACTACTAACCTGATAATGTAATAATATACAGCCCTCACATATGACACAATACAATGATAGTTTTATAACTCTCTGACTCTACAACTGCTTCTACTACTGCTGACAACACCCACAAGGAGGCGCGAGTTTCGAACCTATGGCAAGCCATTTTAACATTTAAAAGCTAGACTGGATATGTGTTGCAGATATCTTTAATTCAGTTTTGCCTAGTCAAAAAGAACATTTCAGATATCCGCAACTACATTCTTCCTATCCATAATTGTCATTTCAGATATCCACAAAGACATTCTTCCTAGGACAAATTACATCACTTTTGCCATTCATTTGAATGGGGTTTATCATTACAGATATCTACAATTCAGTTGCAGATATCCACTATGTGAATTATGGATATCTGTAACTGAATTGTAGATATCTGTAATTCTAGTTTGAGATATCTTCAGTTAGATTCTGACTAGTCATAACTCCAGTTCAAGATATCTTTAATTCACCTCAATTCAAGATATCTACATGTTCCTTTTCAGATATCTTAAATTAAGTTTTGACTAGGCGAAATTACGTTGTAGATATCTGTAACTGGAGTTATGTCTAGTCAAAATGGCGTTGTAGATATCTCAAAATGGAGTTAGGGATAGTCATAATTTAATTGTAGATATCTATTATCAAGTTAAAGATATCTTGAAATTAAGTTTGATTAGAGATATCTGAAATTTGAGATATCTGTAACTTTTATTCTGCCTAGTCAAAATGTAATTACAGATATCTTGAATTAGAGTTTTGACTAGGCCAAATTACGTTGCAGATATCTGTATGCATGCATCACACTTTAGGCGGGAGCAGAGCGTGTTGTTCAAATCATCAAATCACATAGCACCTGTTAACTGTTAACTTTAATTAGCACTGATTAGCACCATGTCGGAGCAACCAGAGTTTTTAATCGTCTTTTTTCATGCTGTTTCAAACTGAAAAAATAAAATAAAAAATAAGAACTAATCTGAACTAAGAACTTTGTTTCTCATAAGGAAGTTAATGTTATTGTACTTTCAATAATAGCATGCATGTAAGCATCTTTATTAAAGTGAATTAGTGTGAATCTTTTTCACGCATAAATCTTACGGCAACAACAACCTTTTAAGCATGAACATAAACATAGCATTGTAAAAATTATTTTATTTTTTTTTGTATATAAAAAACATTTTCTGGTGTTTTTTTCGATTACAGCCAACGCCATGCCTGCTTCTTTCTTCTTCCATTCATAGAAATAAAGAAATTAACCCACTTTTTCTTTGATTATGGTGGGGAGGGGAAATGGATATGTAAAATAGAGCAACGTCATGCACAATAATTTGCACTAGTCTAATGACGTTTGAGATATCTTTAACTTTCATTCTGCCTAGTCAAAACTGAATTACAGATATCTGCAATTGTCATTTAAGATGTGTGACGAGTTGAATGTCATTTTCAATGACGTCATTGCAGATATCTGTAATTCAGTTTTGCCTAGTCAAAACTGAATTACAGATATCTCTATCTGTCGTTTCGACTAGTCACAATTACGTTACAGATATCTTGAATGACAATTCCAACTATCCAAAATGTAATTACGACTAGTCAGAAAGACATTGTTGATATCTACAATGTTAATTCCGGATAGTCAAAATTTGCTTTTAAATGTTCAAATGGCTTGCCATACTAACCGGCTTTAATCCGGAAGCGACACTCAGACCGAACCGATGACGTAGCCACACAAACCGAGGCCTCGTTTGTCATTAGTCACGTGATTTTCACGTTAACAACACAAGCCTCGAATCGCGGCTTCATCTGGCACGCCCACTTTTTCTCGACACACGCTCCGACGCCTCGGTTCAAATGTCACATCACTACAAACAACATCATCTCACAAGGAATCGTGCAATCGGGAATTTAGCAAGAGGAATTCATTCCCCACAAGGATTTCACCTCAGATTCATCTTAAACTTGAACACGAGATTTGCCGCATTGATCATAAGTTACCTCAGTCTGCATTGCTGCTCGCATCGCTGCATTATTGACACAGGACTCGACGTGATTCATTCTCCATTCATCTCTGAAAGTTTTCACAAAGCTAAGCTAAGTTCCTTTTTAATGCTCATTGTTAAAATCTATCAGGGTTTTGGCAACATGCTTGTTGCTAATGCTATACATGTGGCTTGGGCTATTCTAACTTAGTCATTTTCATTAAAATGCTCTTGCTAGGCTTATGCAATCATATTGGCCATGTGCGTTACTATGTGTTGTCATTGGCAACTGATCGCGTTGCACACGCTGTGCTTTTAGTGCTATTTTAGATTCAAGCAGCTGTTTGATGTGAATTAACAATTCATGGTGCAAATATTCTGCTGTGGCACCGCTTTTAAATACATAGTAAACAGTCACAATTCAGTTGAGTCACTTTGGACACGCTTGGTCTATCTAATTCTTGGAAACACGTCGTTCTTAAAGCTACAGTATATTGTATTTTACAGTGCTTTCATTTTAATCTATTTTTTACAGACTATGATTTTAATGCATTGTTTTTTTTAAGGGCTTGCATCTTTATAGGCTGAAATTCAACATGATGGTATATTTAAGCTGTGTATATGTAAAAAAAAAAAAAAAAAAAAAAACTTATTGAAACACTGCTTGTTCTAAGGCTATAGTGGCTATTAAAAAACTGCTTTCTTTAAAAGATGTTAGTTGCTATTGAAACAGTTATTTTATTTTTAAGGTTATTTAGCTCAGTCGGTTTTTGGAACATGGCTGTGTTTTAGTCTTATACCTGGTGTCATTGGCACATGCTATGCTAAATTTTTCAGGCATCAGTATATGCTGTCATTTCAGCAGCATTGCTATGTAGCGACTGGGCTATTTGAATCATTCGTTCGTTTGATTCTGAATTAACCAATTCGGACTCTGTGTTTTTCTAAGCACATTCCTGTCCAAAATGTTCTTTGCTAAGCTTACCGAAGCTTGTAACCTCCTGACTTCAAAGATTGCAAATCATACGCCAGGCTCCAGAAAGACTGGAGCAAATGGACTTTCGTGACACTTTATTGTACCTTGGAGGATAAACAGTCAACATCTTTCGTTAACTCTGCAAAGTTCTGCATTCCAAACCCCCTTCCCCCTCTCTGGACCACAGAGAGATAACAAAACCTTCTCCTGCTACGTGACATCACACCCCCACACACACAAACATCCTTTGAATTTAACTTTGAACTTAGAGATATTCTTTTTGATATACAATTCCATTATGCATGTGATTAGTTTTGTGTTATTCTATAGTGTGATTCCCTAGTGTGTAGTTTTGAATTCTAAGTGGGTATTTTAAGAATGATACACTATATTTGTACCCTAACTCCCCCCAGACCATAAAATTTTATGGTCCTAACGGAATGTCGACAACCCAGGAATCTCACTGAGATTCTGGCAGGAGAGCAGAATTAAAGTGTTCATCCTAGATGTATAACCATTGAAGAAATATGCAAACCTGAATGTATTTTCTCTTTTCCACGATTGTTCTTCTCTGTGATATGTTTTTGTATTCTTGTAAACCTTAAAGGAATAATGTTTCAGAGGTGCACACTGTTGCGAATTCATAGGTATATGTCATGTGGTCTTTTTAAAAGTCCAATTTTCATTCCCACTTGTAAATGCACATCACATTTTAGGTTAGTCTTATTCCCAGTTTGTTAATCGAACTTTTAATACTTATCTTACAGAGTAAGAAGGTACTTCTAGGCCGTAGCTTTTAAACATACCAAATTTGGTCTTGAATTAAACCTCCATATACCCGTAGGAAAGATATGGATACCAAATTATGATAAAATGCATTTTACTGCAGTTATAATCGTTTAACGTAGAAATGGCATGATCCTAAGACTGCCATAAAACATGCAAATCAAACTCATAGTGAGACAAAGAACTTTTCTCCCGCCTGGAATTTCGCGTTCCAATTGGCTCAAGCCCAGGGAGGAGTGAAATTCCTGTGCCCTAGAAAAGCGGTTACACTCCGCGTTCCGCTGAGTTCTGTTCTGTATTTCCTTTCGTCTTGTTTTGTTCCTGCATTTTCACGAACCCGCCTCGTCAGCGAGAAGACCTTATGGCTCCCTTTGGGAGCGTTTTCAATTTTCTTTAAGTCTTTTCTTTATTTTCGTCTTCGGACTCCACGAAGCAAACGCAGCAGACAACTTCAACTCAAAGAGAAAGACTCTTTCGAAAACCCCGCTACCGCGCTCACCAGAAGACACGAGAGCGCGAGCCCTGCTTTCTTAAAGAAACAAACGCACGCTGGTCTTAGGACACACGCATGAACTCTGCGTTCTTCAGCAACAAAGAGAACCATTTTGCAAGATAAGTTTATTGAACTTTTAATGTGATTTGATTCCTTGCTGTCTCTCAAAAGGTTGCCTGTGATTTTGCCATGCAGAGATCATCTCGGTGATCTCTCTCATCCTGAACTTTAGTTTCACTTTCTCCCTTTCATCCTCTCCCTCTCTCATCTGTTATCCGTTTGGTCTTGTAATGTTTTCATCCGTATGTTTCTGTTGTAAATATGTATTTACTCTGTGTATACTCGTAGTTTCAATGTAGTATTAGTCTAATTATTAAATTCCATATGTCCTTGACTGACTCTGTTTTAATTGCCCATGTTACTTAGTCCCTGAAATGTTCGATCTTAGCTATATGCTTTATCTTGGTACGATTTAAGTAAGCTAATTTTACAAACATAGAAAGTTGTCTTTTCAAGGCCTGGAAAAGATACTCTTTCTCGTGTTTGTAAGAAGGATAATTTTCCTTGAGAATTAAGTTAATCTTACGTTCAAAACAGATTGTTTGATAACTAAATTAATTCCATTAAAGTTATCCCATTACTTCGAGCTGAAATAAGACTATTTGATGTATTAATGACGAACCATAACCCGTTATGGTAATCATTCATATATCAATCTAGTTCAGCTGCGATAAATTAATTTAACTGTAACATACAAAATATTAATCATATTCATGATTAATTATTAAAATTCCCTATAGATCATTTGAGCTAATATTAATATTAATGTACAACCCATTGTTGCTACAGCTATCAGTACTGTATAGTGGTTGCTAAATCAATGTTATCGAATATGTGTTTGTTACTTCGGCTTGTGCATGCTGTCCTCCGCAACATGCTATAGTAATCAAGCGTTGTTATGCTATCTGGTTGCATTGGAAAAATGCCTGTGCTTTATTCTATCTGATTATTGCAACAATGTGTTAAAGTTACCACATGCTTGTGGCTAAAGCTATCTAGATATCAGTAACATACTTGTGCTTAATTCACAGTACATTCACCGCAGAGGTCTGGTATTCAACACTAACAACACTGTAGCTTGATGGTCCTGTGAAGGAGTGTGGAATCATGGGAGTCGTCATCTTCACCTCCACAGCCGAAGGAATCCGTAGGACGGGAGCAGTAATCATGTTCATTAATGAGGAAGCACACTGTATGTCATTGCTTAGCTGCGCAGTGCACACTGCATCTGACTCAGAGCTAGAGGGTGTATGCTTCTCCGACCGGACTACACTAGTTTTAATACTAGTCCTTTGGTTATACAAACATGCTAGTTGTATTAGTTTTCTTGTCGCTAGTCTGAGCTATTGCTGTAGGGTGTATGCTTCCCCTGCCAAACTACACTAGTTTTAGCAATAGTTCTGTGATTTACACACTATGATTGTTGTATTAGTTTTCTTGTCGCTAGTCTGAGCTATTGCTGTAGGGTGTATGCTTCCCCTGCCAAACTACACTAGTTTTAGCAATAGTTCTGTGATTTACACACTATGATTGTTGTATTAGTTTTCTTGTCGCTAGTCTGAGCTATTGCTGTAGGGTGTATGCTTCCCCTGCCAAACTACACTAGTTTTAGCAATAGTTCTGTGATTTACACACTGATCGTTGTATTAGTTTGTTGCCGCTAGTCTGAGCTATTGCTGTAGGGTGTATGCTTCCCCTGCCAAACTACACTAGTTTTAGCATATTTCCGCGATTTATACAACATGCTTGTATTAGATTTGCTGCCGCTAGGGGTGTAAGCTTCCCCCCAATAGATCCCATACAATTGTTAAATTGGCTACAGCAACACGCTTGTTGCCATGTGTCCTTGGCTTGCTCCAGCTTGGTGTGATGCTTCCCCAATTAGATTGGATATATATATAGTGCTCAACATATGATGCTAAAATCAGGATGTAACCATTCTATCAGCCTCAGTCATGGTGGGTGTAAAAATTGTAATAACAAAATGTGTGTGTATATATATATATATATTTTTTTTTTAATTTTTCTCTTTTCTACAGAAGTAAACTACAACCAAGTATAACAAGGTTATGACGTCATTGACAGGTGGCAGTGTACGCAGTACACGTCAACAAATTACTTGTCTATAACTTTGAGTAAATGTCAGCATCATGCTTGTTACATTAAACCATCCAGCTAATTCTAATTCAGTATTGCTAATTCTGTGTGAACCAGAAGTTTCCACCAGGATTACTTCAGTATTGTGTACTTCAGTACTTATTTCCAATGAAAAAGATAATTGAAAATTAAATCTCCATCTCTCATCTCTAGCTCACAGGCGTCACTCAAGAAACTGGAACTGGACTGTGGATATACAACAAGCAAGCAGCTGATTCATTTTGATATCTAACTTTAACTTCTTCATTTCAGGTGGTATGTCATTCATTGCAATATGCATGTTTACTGCTGAACATTTCGGGTATTAACAACATGCTTGTTGCTATGGCTTATGTGGGTATTGGCATCATACTCATTTAGGCCATCTAGGTAAGGGCAACATACTTGCTTAAGGCTTCTGGTATTGTTGGTCACATGCTGTTGCTCAAGCTTTTCAGGTGCCTTGGCTCACTCAGGTAACTACAAAGCATCCAGATTGCGCTGTCAGTTGGTTTTGGGGGATATTGGCATATGGTTTTGTTTTGGGGGATTATTGCTGCTCTCCCTGCTCTTATCCATGCTAGGCTGCATGGATGCGCAGGGAGTTCTCGCCCAGAACGGAACCATTCCGCCAATCCAAACTGTATGCTAATTGTCAATCATATTTGACGGTAGTGGTCCTGACAGAAACAGTTATTAAGTGTGCTTGCTGAAAACAGCACTTCTTCTTCTTCTTCTAATTCTTCTAATTCTTCTTCTTCTAATTCTTCTTCTTCTAATTCTTCTTCTTCTAATTCTTCTTCTTCTAATTCTTCTTCTTCTAATTCTTCTTCTTCTAATTCTTCTTCTTCTAATTCTTCTTATTCTATATATTTTGGCCAGCTCCTGCGCCTAGGCCCTTTGAGACAGAGACACCGTTCCAACTTTAAAACGTACGGTCAGTACCGGTGTAAGTTGCTCGCGAAGATGAAATCACGAGTCCATGTCATTCGTCCGCCATATTGGATTGAACAGAAAGCGAAACTAAATTTTCACAGGTCACAAATTTGGTCCGAACTTCACGAAACTGGATGTACATGATCCTTGGACCAAGCCTCACAAAAGTTACTAGAAGGATTTTTGATTTTCGGAAGCGTTTGCCCGTCACAGCCAAACGAAATCGGCGGCGTAGTCGCCAAACAGGAAGTCGTCCATATCTCAGGAACTCAGTTACATATCGAAACCAAACTTTGTACATGAACTCGGGACTCCAATGTGAGGATGCACAAGATCTGAATTTGTTTTGTTTTTTTTAAATTTCAGGCTAATTGACAAACCCATTTACCTATGTCTATGCAAAAGAGTTTCATCTCACACTTTTAATGTTAATGCATTTAGACAGTAGGTGGCACTGTTGTATTACATTTCACAGAGCTGCCAAGTCAGTGAATAGACTGCATTCGTTTTTACTAGGTTTGTCTTAAATGCAGGGCCTGAATTTCGTTTTTTAAACTGGGAGGGAATTGCACCGCTTACATGGGTCACAAGAATAACTTTTGATGCATCGGTCTAATTTAATCATCTTCATTTATTAATCTTAATTTATCTACAGATTTGTATGCATGAATTGTGCATTTCCAGTTCTCAAAACAGTTAATAACAAAACAAACAAAAAAAACTTTATACAAAATACATCATGCTCTTCTTCGCTAACCGAACAATTCATTGTCTGTGGCTGTGTTTGTGCGCGCGGGAAATATGCTGCGCATCACAATAGAAAACAAGGAGAAACGCACAGTCACATGCTCAAACAATCAACAACGTCGCTCTAGATGTGTAAAAACCTATTTTTTACAGTCTATGGTAAAAACAAGTGGAAAGCGTGAGCGCACCGTTCTCTCCATTCCACAAGCGCTTGCTCTCCCGTGGTGTCTGTCGTTGCTATGCAACCATGAACTGCGCTCTCCATAATGACGAGGAAGTATCAGCAAAGGATTAATTGATTTCTAGCCCTTGCATTAGCTTTACTACTAGATATATTTATGGAGATGAAAAATAATAAGGCACCCTGTACAGCTATGATCAGCTGTTCGGCCGAACATTCAATGTTGTTACGCTGCAAGCTGATCAGTCGGTTCGTTGCTGCCGCGCTCTATCACTCGCACACCATAAAGAGAAAAATGGTTTTTAATGTTTCAATTTCGGGATTAAAATGACATAATTTGGAAGCAGATAATCTATTCACAAACAGCTTTATGACTCAATGTTAGAATGCTGCACCTACACTCGATAGTGTGAATAAGATTAGCGCAACGCAGACCACTGCATTGACAGCGTGAAACATATGATCTGTCTACGGCCAGGATGTGGGAGCGGGATGTGTAACTCTAGCATATGGCGCATATGTCATATAAAGTTAGGCAAGGCCAAACAGCGTTATCCATGTTGTTGCGATTGCATCGCTAGAGTAAGCTAATAGTGAAACTGATAGCGTTTTTCATTTAGTTACAATATGAGGACTGACGGTAGGCTATAAAAATCAGCGTTTCTAGGTGATGACAACCATCTTGACAGCAGCAATCAAAGCATTGCGCTAATTACAGTAGACCTTAATTTGAGATAGTAAATTTGTTCCTAATCAAAGGGAACACTCAACCACAGAACAGCTGAGCGAGTTATTTATTGGCTTATTGGATACAGTAAATGAAGACTGTCAACTTCTTTTCAATACTATTTCATCACCCAAAACACTCCCACTCTCTGCTGTATATTCATAACCAAATATTTCAAAACCATCAACCAAGCCACATAAACAATGCCATTGGCACTAGTCTACATTGCATGTCTCTTAATGCACATAACTTTTCACCTTTTTGCACAATCTTGAAAAAAGTACTATTGTTGAAATTCTCAGATCAAGCAAACTTCAACACACCCTTATCCACTTCCTGCTCACGTTAGTGAACCGCACCCGAGCAAGCACACTTCGCAGTTCCTCCAGAAATGCATTCTAGTTTTAAATTGTAGTAATATTTAATAACAATATCACAGTTTTTACTGTATTTTTGATCAAATAAATGCAGCATTAGTGAGCAGAAGAGACTTATTTGAAGAACTTTAAAACTGACCCCAAAAAAACAAAAAAGCATTTGCTACCTCTCTAATATCAGATCCCAAGACAATTAATTAGTAAAAAACATTAGAAATAGTTATTTAAAATAGGACATGTGACCTATTGAGAGAGGACTAAGACAATTTTCTACAAAAAAACTTCAGGTTCAGGTAGACATGCTTACCAGGCTTGTCACAGTTTATACTGTTCGGTCCAGGTGGAGTTCGGGTTCCTGGTATCTCCTTCCCACTACTGTCCACACACCAGCTGTAACCTGTGGACCCGTGGAACTGCTGAGGCTTGTACTGACCCTTCTCATCACACTGAGGGATGTAGGCTCCAATCCGACCACCGTTTTCACTCTGAATTCTGTCTCTCTCCTGCTCACACGGGGTCTTGGGACGACCTTCAAGGTAAACGTACCAGAGATTATAGAATTTACTTGGAGGGTTAGTTCTCCAAAAAAATTTAAATTCTGTCATCAATAAGTCACCCTCATGTCGTTCAACTTCGGGACAACAAATGAGGTTCATTCGACTCACAATAGTTACATCCATGAGATCGTCCTCTTACAACGAACACACTGCTGAAGTTCCATCAAGATCAGTTAATGTATGCTGAAGTTATAACACACTTCCTGTGTCCCTTATTCGCCATAAATTTGTTTCCTTGCCACGGCCAAACCGTTCGAGATATCAAAAATCTGTCTGCAATTTATCATCCTCAATGTCTTGTCTTCATGCACACCGAGTTTGGTGGCAATCGGATGAATTCTCTAGGAGGAGTATTTCAAATTCCAGAGGATGTGTTTTTCAAACAACCCATAATAGCTGACTTCCTGTTGGGTGGAGCTAATAACATAGATTGCAAGTTGCTCGGCCCGATGAGATATGTGTACCGAGATTCATATTAATTCATGCAAGCGGGTTTAATATATGGACCAAGTTTTCGGACCCCATTCAAGGGGGCGCTGTTGAGCCCCCCCCCTGCCACGCCCGGGTACCAGCTTCAGCCCGGCCCTGATGGCCGTGGGTTCTGACCTGTGTGCAAAGTTTCAACAGTTTTCGAGCACATCTTTTACTAGGTTTTAACTTTTTTGGTTATTTTGCTATTTAAAAGAAATATCTTTGAAAACATTTGGCGCAGTGATATGGACATGTAATGTGGTCAAGACCTGTCTGGAATTACTTTAGCCTTCTTTCCCCTAAAAATAATTGCATACCTTAGAATCTTCGTCAACCAATCAGATTCAAGCATTTAACAGCCCTGTAGTCAGGGGTGCGTTTATAATGGGGGTGTTGGGCTGGTCTAGGGGGTGCAGAGTATATCAGGCATTTGGGCCCAGGACGCTAGGGGGGCCCAAATCCCCACTTTGGTTTATTTTATTTCTTCTTTTGTGATTTTGTTTTCTTACATACACAAATATGTTAAATAATAACAATGCAGTAAAATAAATGTGAATTATAGAAAGCAAATAGTGAATGTGAGAAATATATTTAATTTATAATTCATGCAATAAATACTATAAAGTGTTTGATAACTTTATTCAATTTCTGTTTCAAAATATGTTTCGACCCGTTAGACAGGTAGGAATGCCACAGGAAAAGGTTTATAAAATGTAAATTATTATAATGGGTTAATGTGAAGATTTTTTAAGTTCACTTTTTTAAAGCACAATAAATGTTGAAATTTATAGCCTTCAATTACTGTAGTGTTGAATGTCTCAATATTTAATAATACAACTTAAACTAAGATCAATTTCAGAGACAGTTCCAGTATTAATATCAGTGATCCTGGCCTTCATTCATAAAAAGATGCCATTACAACAAATCATTAAAATATACCGTCTTTAATTTGTTTCTACGTCGATTTGGAGAGCAGCTATGAAATTACTACAATATAAAAAGATTAACTGATGTTTTTAAATCGCGATTACAGAAGTGATTAGCTGTATTTAACTAAAACATAATATATTAATAGAAAAATGTATCGCTTTTAATTATACTGTAATGAGGAATGCCTATAATTAATGGCTAAAATTTAAGGTGAAAAATAAAAAACATTTTCATAGAGACATCAGGAGCAGTATTGGTATCAGTGATGCCTTTTATAAAAAGATGGCATTAAACAAATATTTGAAATATCAGCCATCAACCATATCATGTTGTTTCTAAATTAACTGAGATTAAATGTGAAATTACTACAATATAGAAATATGTAAAATAACTTTAATATTAGGTGTGATTCATTGCGCTTAATTACAGAAAATGAGCAATTAGTTTAATTTTATTTTTATTGACTGCATAATATAATATAATATAATATAATATAATATAATATAATATAATACCTGTAACTGGAGCCATACACTCACGTCCACCACATGCAGTGCTGCAGCATTTCTTCTTGTCGGCACAGTCAGTGTCATTGGCACACCTCACTGGACGCGCCATGATACACACTCCTTTATAGTCTGGGATTGGACACACTCCTGGCTTCACTGTTATACAGAAACAAGACAAAGAAATTAGCTCTGATATATTGAAGGGGAGGTAAATGTGACATTACAATGAGTTTGTGAAAATATAATTTAAGTGAATTTAAAACAAAGTTGTTGGGCGGAACTACGGTGGCCCAGTAGTGCACAACACAACGAAATGAATCCACAACACAACGGAAAATGTACAACATAACGGAAATGCTCCCAAGGGCTCTCGGAGCGCGATAAGGTTAGTTTTCAATGCCACTGAGTCTAAAACATTTAACTACACCACTATTATTTTTAACAGTATGTACCATTGTATATCGACATTTATTCATTCAAAATCACCTTCCTGCATTATAGCTGCATATTTATACTCTAGAGTCTAGAATGTTTTGACGCGTTTCCAGCACATGATCCCTAAGGGAACTTCCGCCAATTCTTTCAAGTTGTTAAAACGTATAATTTGTATTAATTAAAATTACTTTTAACATTCAAAAACAGACATGTTCCAAATCCAAAGCTTTATTGTATTGGTAATAGACTGACTTACTACAGCTGATTTCTTTCCAATACCTCCCTTCATTACAGTAAACAATTGTTATTTTTTAGGACATTTCTGTAATAGGCTATAATAAAAGTTTTTTTTCTCTTTTATCATGTTTCAAAGGTTGTAGTTCCTATTAACCAGACTGACTTACAACAGGTGAAATTGTGCCAATATGCACAGTACACAATTAGTTTTTTTATAAAAACAATATAGGCCTACTTTTTTCATGTCCTAAAGCTTGTGGTAGGTTCCTAGTGACCAGACTGACTTATTACAGGTGAAATTGTCTCATTCCTGTAATTCTGCAGTTCACCAAATGGTTTGTGTTTATTTATCAAATTATATTATAAATGATACATTTTAACCACTTGGTGGAATTGCCAGACGTTCCCTTGGGGATCATGCGCTGTGGTAGCACGTCAAATAATTCTCCAGTATAAATACACAGCTATAATTCATGTTGGTGATTTTGAAGTATATTTTATCTCGATATACAATGTTGCATACTGTAAAAACTAATCGTGGGATTGATAAATTAAGACTACCGACTCTATAGAACAATGGCAAGGAAAACTAACTTTACCGCGCTCCGAGAACCCTCTAGTGGTCGGGAGCATTTCCGTTGTGTTGCGGCTTTATTTCGTTGTGTTGTACATTTTCCGTTGTGTTGTGGATTAATTTCGTTGTGTTGTGAACTTTGCTTTTTAAATTTCGCTGTGTTGTGCACTACTGGGCCACCGTACTTTGGCGCTTGTGAGAGAGACGCGAGAGTGACAGAGGGAGGGAGAGCCATAGACAGTATATAAACTGGACACAGCGACCTCATATGTTTCAATGGAGACAAGTGAAGTCAGTTAGAAGCACTCGCTTCCTGATGGTCGAGCGTACTGCGCAGACTCAAACTGAGCTTGACGACGTAGATGTGACGTGAGCATCCCGTCTGTCTTCTAGTTGCTGTGCCGAGAGAAATCTGAATCATTCCCTTCCGAAATCACCTGCTTTCAGATGGAGCGGCATTTACTACACAGAGCCGTAGTTAACTGACAAGCTGAGCCATATCGCATAAATTATCACGGACGCATCGCCTGCGATAATTAATGCGATATGGCTCAGCTTGTCAGTTAACTACGGCTCTGTGTAGTAAATGCCGCTCCATCTGAAAGCAGGTGATGGCGATTTACTACTAATCAAGGAACCGGCTTTACTAACGAGATGCGCATATCAATATCACGATATATATCGCCCAGACCTAGGTCTGGCTTGCCAGGCTAAAAAAAAAAAAATAGCAGTATCAGCACTGAAATTCACAATGCAATTGTTAATGTTTTTGCTCACACAACCATTGTGTGCACAGACACTTGAGGGAATCCTGTAAGCCTACGTGATAATGAGAATCAGATATCATCTTATTAATCTTTTACCACCTGCTGGGTTCTGTCTGTTCAAAAAATTAAGTAGCCTACCATTTAATAATAAAAGGATTTACATCCACCCGTTTCAATTTGGCCAGCAATATAGTTGGAAAATGTTAAAAGCTTAATGAACACAGTGCGCGATACACTCCGCTGCTCTCGCTGCACTTCCACTAGATGGGACATGGGCCCACACAAACAACAACGCTACCAAACTCCACTGGAGTTGGTAGATCAAATTAGTCACGGCAATTTCAAAACACTGATTCATGAAGCGTCGAGCTTTTGTTCCGAATCATTGGTTAGTAGCGGGTTTCAAACGGCCAGAGTCACCGGATTTCAGTAAACGAGGCTTCATATACGCATGAAATTTCATTATGTGAAATTTCAATGGTTCCCCGCTGGTGGCGATGATCTGTCAATGAATCATGAGTCAATGAGAAGAACCAATGAACAAGTGTCTATGGGTTTTACAGTTTTAGTTATTTGTAGACGTTTTAATTAGACATTAGTATAATTAAAATGAAAAATGGTTCAGGCTACAGCTGACTGCATAATGAAGTTAAAGAACATGTATCTTCTCACCTGTAGGCCTATTTCGTCCTAGAGCAGCTTCTGATGTGCTCAAGCATCCAGACAGACACAATAACACAGCGAAATATACTCGAGCTGTCATCCTCTCCACCTGCAATCATACAATGAACTGCTGGAAAATCATACTTGTCTCAGGATGAGAGAGTATTTAAGTTAGCGCTCAACCAATGGCGTGAGTTTGGGGCGGGATGTTTGGAGAACAATAGAACACACCCGCATGTTTAAAAAAGTTCCAATGAGGTCAGAGAGTTCTGATTCAAGACAAGCTTCAGGCTATGATACCAAACGGGAGAGCTCTAGGCTATATTAATATGATGCCAAACGGGTTTTTTTTTTTCTTCCAGAATACACAAACTAGTTTTCAATGGCCTCTCAAAGAAGTATAATACTTTTCCTATACACAATAGTTTGATTTAGATTATATCCAATACAATCCCGCCACCGGACAGTCTTGTATGACAGTGTGTGGGTTGGTCAGTTTGGGCACTACATTCAATCCCAAATCTGAAACTAATCTCTTGCGAAATTATAATTTTCCCTTAAGTAAATGGAAACCCCATTTGTGCATAGAGTTTTAGAGGGCAGTTTCCCCCCCAAGGAATTTTGAAAGAAAGAAAGAAAGAAAGAAAGTTTTTCGACGTTTCCTTATTCGTTGAATTTAACCCTTAGTATATATATATATATATATATATATATATATATATATATATATATATATATATATATATATATATACACACACACACACACACACACACACACACACACACACACACACACACACACACACACACACACACACACACACACACACACACACACACACACACATATATATATATATATATATATATATATATATATATATATATATGTGTGTATATATATACACATACATACATACATACATACACACACACACACACATATATATATATATATATAGCCATACACACTAAAAGTAAAAGTTTTAGATCGGTAGGATTTTTTATGTTTTTAAAAGAAATTTCTTCTGCTCACCAAGGCTGCATTTGTTTGATAAAAACAATATATATAAAAAAAATATTATTGTGAAATATTATGACAATTTACCTATATTGATACTTTGCAGTCACGTGACTACCACGGATACCTGGCGGGCAACAAACGGGTATTTTCAACGTAGAGTCCTGTAGTTCCAGGTCTTTCTATAGCTATCAAGTCTGTTAGCGAGCTAGCTGCATAACTATGGACTAGGATTAACTCCAAGGTAGCTAAATTGTGTAAAGCAGACAAGGTTTTTTAAGATAATCGAGCAGTAATAATTCCTCCGTAAATAATCTAGCTCTACTGTTGGGTCATCTCTGGTCTCATTGAAAACCATAGATATCACAAACCTCAAAACAACCTATCACACACTTCTGTCATTGTTAGCAAAAGACGACAGCTGTTACTCTGCGTTCACGCCGCCACCGGCGAGAGCATCAAAGTGCCCGGAAATCATTCATTTTCAATGAATTTTGGCGCTCTCGCCGGCGGCGGTGTGAACGTACAACACTATAAAACGCTTAACGTGCAATAGCACGTTGCATGTTCAATAAGGTGTATAGGCTACTGAGTTTTAATATCACCATCTTACTGAATTGACGTTAAGCTTTTTCTTTATAATAGACTCTTATGGGAGGAAAACTATAGGCTACAGACAAGAGCAT
This sequence comes from Abramis brama, assembly GCF_963993115.1. Lineage (NCBI taxonomy): Eukaryota > Metazoa > Chordata > Actinopteri > Cypriniformes > Leuciscidae > Abramis > Abramis brama. The sequence goes on from NC_139972.1 coordinate 9,965,002, forward strand.
ATGAACGCGACGCACATAGTTTCACGTTAATGGCATTTCCATTTGACACTGTCGATTACAACGTACTTCTTGGCAGGCTGGAAAACGGTGTCAGGCTTTCTGGGACAGTCCTAAAATGGTTCAGGTCATACTTAGATGGGAGAGGTTATTATGTGAGTATAGGAGACTATAAGTCTGAGTGGACATCCATGACATGTGGAGTCCCTCAAGGCTCAATTCTCGCACCACTTCTGTTCAACATGTATATGCTCCCACTGAGCCAAATAATGAGAAAGAACCAAATTGCTTTCCACAGCTATGCAGACGACACTGAGATTTACTCAGCCCTATCACCTAAAGACTACAGCCCCATTGACTCCCTGTGCCAATGCATTGATGAAATTAACAGTTGGATGTGCCAAAACTTTCTTCAGTTAAACAAAGACAAAACTGAAGTCATTGTGTTTGGAATTAAAAGATGAAGTTGTCAAGGTGAACACATACCTTCACTCTAGAGGTCAAACAACTAAGCGCCCTATCACACACTGTTATGATTTTGGGTTTGTTCTTGTCATGCTTCATGTCTGTCATGTGATTCCATTTGTCATGTGATCCTGCCATGTGTCTTGTCATTGGTTAATTGTCTGATCATTTTTCACAGGTGTCCTCTGTCTTGTCATTAGTCTGCATATTTAGCCCTCATGTTTGCCATGTGTCTTTGTTAAGTATTGTTTCCTGTAGACCACTGTTTGTAAGTCTTTGTTCATGTTCTGTTTTTTGAGTTTTCATTAGTGGTGGGCAGATCGAGGCCTCGTGAAACAATGAAACAGTGGAAGCAAATGTGCCATGTGTTGAGGCTTCGAAACAATCCGACACCAGTCTCAACGGTGACACCTAGTGGTCACTTGCAGGTGTTGATCTGAAACAACCTTGACAATGAGCCAATAAAATTTTATTTTTATTTTGTATTATTGTATTTTTCTAATATGTGAAGCTTGTAACATGTAGGCTCCTCACTGTGCATAATGTTATTTTGGTCATGAAAAATTAATATTAATAAAATAAATCAAGCCACAATGTCTCACTTTTTTATAGAAAATGTATTAAAAATATTATTTTTTCTCCTGTGGAAGGACTTAGCCTACTTCTTTTTTTACAGATAATTTCTCCAGCCTTTGACAAACTCCTCTCACAAAAACCCACAAGGTCAAGATGCGTTGACTTCACTTTTATACAGATGTGCGATTGTGTGGTCTGTTCCCGACCCTGTCAATCAAACGCTGATTCGGCGGACCATGCCACGTGTTGAAACACTTGTGAAACACTCCGAAGCTTCATTTAGCCGAAGTCACGTGACATGGGTGTTTTGAATCACGCTTCGGATCAGTGTTTTAAAACATCTGCGCTTCAGGATCTCAAAAAGCTTCGGAACGTCAGTTATATTAAAAAATGTCCTGGCTCTTCCAAGCTTTATAATGGGAGTGAATGGGTTTTTGGAAGTCCTTCAAAGCACATCCATCCCTGAATAAAGTGCTCTCCGTGGCTCTGGGGGGGGTTAATAAAGGCCTTCTGAAGTGAAGCGATGCATTCGTGTAAGAAAAATATTCATATTTAAAACTTTATTGACTAAAATAACTTGCTTTCGGCAGACGGCCATACGCATCGATTTATGGTGAAAGAGTAACCCTTGAATTTGATGCACAATGTAATAATGAATGCGGTTGCCCAGCCCTGTTTGTTTGAACCACGAGAGGCGTCACTCCTACATCCTACGTCATATATCATCAAATGTTACTCTTTTGGCATAAGACGACTTGTGTACGGTCGTCTGTCGGAAGCTAGTTATCTTAGTCGTTAAAGTTTTAAATATGAATATTTTTCTTACACGAACACATCGCTTCACTTCAGAAGGACTTTATTTATTACCAGCAGTAACCATCTGACCATTATCACTCAGTTTAGCTGGCCTTTTTCTTTGCAGAAACATGATCATGATAATGGTCCATGTCTTTGTAAAATAAAACAATTTTTCCTTGATGGCACAAAACCGCAGATGAAAGCCATCTGTAACAACTATCTTGTGTGGTGGCAAACAAAAGTATATCACTGAATAAGAGACAAACATTTCCAATTGTCTTTGATGAGGTTTTTTTTCTTGCAAGGAAAGGCCAGCAGTCATTCAGTCACACAGAGTGAATGCAGAGTGTGACCGTGAGGGGAGGGCATCCTTTCTCCTTTATAGTCTTGACTCCCAGAATGTTCTTTTTCTTGGCCAATTATGGTATTTCAACCAAATGTGGAACATTCTTAGACTTGTTCATCATATGTTATCCTTGAGTGCAGACCCTCCTTTCACGTACCAACACTCTTTACCATTCCAATACAATTCCATATTAGAATAAGGTTTGTGTGTGCTCTTTTACTGTCACATGATGGTCACACACATCTTAAAGATAACATTTCTTGCAATTTGTGTAAAGGTTCAAGATTAAACAGTTTTTCTCCCTGTCCGTTTTCCTTTCAGGCTGATGGTTGCCATTTTTCAGAATCAGGGTCAACAAGGGTCTGGGCCAGGACACACACATCTTGAAATGTAGGAGATGGGTGTGGAGATACTTCAAGGGGCAATTCACACCTCATAGCACTCATACGGCAGATCCATGGCCTCCTGGTGTAGCTCCGGAATTAAATTATACACCACAGATTATGGTAGGAGAGACACCACCCATCTCCTATACACAAAGATACAGAACACACCCTCACTACTACAACCTCACAGCATCTCTACCTGGCATAGATCATAGGACTATCCAGGCCAAAAGCATTCATAATTTCTTCTCAATTGTGTCAAACAATTTTACAGCGCTACAGTCTTGTTAACTTCCTGTATGTAAAACACTGTAATGTGCATTGGACGTGTTTATGGCTATAGTCACACATCAATTAATTTAATTTCTAATCATTCAAATTCCACATTCAAATGCAGTGCAACTGGTCTCTTTTTATAAAATGTTTATGTCCAGTCATTTGCATTGTTGTAAACTAGGAGGACCCACAAAATATGACTAATGACAATACAAATTTAGAGTTAGATCTGGAATGGAGGTATTTCTATCAATCAACCACACAGTTCCCAGTCAGACCTGCATTATCGAGAGGGACATAGCCTGTACATCAAATGCACAGAGGATGATTGCAAAAGCTAAACTAGGGATTTTAAATCTCTGTTTCTGTAAATCTTATTCTCTAATTGACCTGATTAAAACTTTAGGTTTGCATTAATGATTTGCAATTAAAAGAACTGATATAGACAATTTTATAATTGTAATTATGAAATTGTGTATTTCTGTTTAATTATGTTTTATATTTTAAGTATGCATACTGCTCGAAAATATACTAGTTATTGACATTTTTATTGTTATTTTGCTACATTTCCTTTAATTCTTCCAGACAAAGTCTAAATTCCACTACCATATCGCAGTGGAAGTGAAGACTATGGTGATCAAATGAGCTCACTAAATATATGATTCTGAAAAGGAGCCGCTTGCACTTTTGACATGAGTTCATCATGTGTTATTTTATGTTCTTGTGTTTGTCTAACAACTCCCTTCTCATCTTACAATAACAACAAATTCATCAGTGTGCAATTATTGCATCGTCATTCAGAAGTTGTCCAGGTGTTTTGTACGCAATGGAGCGTCATCAGTGAAATGATTCCTTAACCTGTGGAGATCTGACCTGCCCGGCAAACCAAACCTTCTGCTTAGAGGTGACCGAGGACTTCTCAGAGGGTAAGTTAAGCCAACTGAGGAGGACACAGACCAACACAACAGACTTGGTGCAACAAGTCATTCTAAAGACTGAATACCACCACAACCAAGTGCAGGTAGAAGCAAACCCGATCAACAGGATCGCAGACATCCTGTCCAGATGCTACCGCATCCACTCAGCGCAGTACACCACACCTAAAGGTGCCACAGAGGTGCATTTTGCAGTGCTTTTATCTTAAGGCTAACCCTGTCTAAATGCTGTTGTTTCAGGTGACTACGTGACCCCTGAAATCATCAACTCATGAAATGTCCAAAACATGACATGTCCAAAAGTGGCCCATCAGAATTTGCCCCAAAGGGCCAGGGGAGGCCTGTAAAACTTGGTTTTCCTAAGGCAAAAGTTGAGATAAAACCCCCTGCAACAAAACAATAAAACTTACAATGTGATCTAGAGAGAAGATCTCACAGAAAGAGCTTAAGACACGCCTTGCCTAATCTTCTCTCCTTGCTTATCTATGCATCCCCTTCTCTACCGACTCTCTCTATTTTCCCCTTATTAGAGGCACTGAAAGTTCACTAAGAATGCCTACATACCATATGATGTATCTTGTGAATCTATTGTTTTTTCCCTTTCATGTTTGGTATCATTTTACATAGGGGTGTGCCTATGCCACTGAGCTTCAAAAAAGACGGAAAATCACCAAGCCACAATAAAACTAGCCCAGTGATGTATATTCAGGCTTTCCGAAGCCTTGGTACCACTTTCTGTGAGGAATCAATAAAAATGTACGATGTAGATACACATCTGGCTTAATTGGCATATACAAGTCATATACATATGGCTTAATTGTCCCGGTAGAGTTTATGAAATAAGTTGTAATGATGTCCAGTTTGTGAATGAATCATTTGAGTCGGTCCATTACAATGAATAGGAGAAACCTGTTGATAAAACCAGTCTGAATGATTCATTCATGAATAGAACTTATTTGGTTCTCGAGTTCAAATCATCAATTCAATGATCCTGTCGCTGTTTTAGATCATTTCCAAGTTTCTTTCTGGAGCTACTGGTGTATTAAACATATTATTCATTAAGTGAATAATTGATAATAACAATTTTGAGCTTTTGAATCAAATCTACAAGATGCTGCTCCAAATTTTCAGGGAAGTGTGCATTGCCTTGAACATATTGTGCACTTGCCTGTAAGTGTTGCAAGTGGACAGAGAGCCTTCAGTAAGCTTATCCAAGTAAATAACTATACCTCAGATCAACACGAGACGGCTTGATTTCAAAGATCGGATCAAAGATTTTGCTGTGAGAAAAACACAACACTTAGCACTTGTGGAATATGAAATTGCAAGTTGACAGCGAATGTCACAGTCACCAGCTGGTGTGCCCAGGTTGACCACTAGAGGGCACTCCTTCTCTGACCTTTACCACTCAGCCATGAACTTCAGTCCCCATAATCCTTTGCATGGACTCATGATGAATTATTGCATTCACCTGTTTGTCATTACATTGTTTGTCTCACCCTACTTGTACCATGTTCTCTCTATCATTTCTCATTTTTTTGTGAATTGTTTGCAAGTGTTTTGACCCATTGCCTGGCATGACTATGATTCTGGATTTTCCAATAAAGCTGAGCTTGGATCTTACTTAAGTCTTAGGGCAATCCGTGAAAGCGTATTTTATAAGACAGCTTAAGACATCCAGACAGAGTTTCAATAGTTTCTGTGTATGAGATGGTACAATGGTGTTGTACTGAATGCAGTACCAATAATCAGTATCGGATGATTAAGTCTTATTATTTTTTGCTATCGGCCAACAGACACTTGTTTAAAAACAGCCAATGATCAGTGGCAATTATATCCTGTCAATCAAAAGGGTGCGGAAAAACGTGTCAGACTGCAACTCATATTGTGTGTGTGTCACGATTCAGAGAGAGAGAACCCAGGCACAGAATGAACAGGCAGGAAGGGTGCGTGTCAGGGGAGTGTGTTCAGGAGAGACCTGAACAGTATTGGACACCGACTCGGAACTGTTCTCCGTAGCTGAAGGGATAAACACAGGACTGGATACTAGGATGTCCCCAAGGGCTGTTGAGGTGTCTCTCAGGATATCATTGGCGTGCTCAGGGATAGACTCGAGAGCGTCCTCCTGGACTGCACTGCCGTGCTCAGGTTCTGGCTCGGGAGCACCCTCCTGGGCTCCACTGGCATGCTCAGGGTCTGGCTCGGGAGCACCCTCCTGGGCTGCACCGGCATGCTCTGAGGCAGCATCCTCCAAATCGGCAAGCTCTGGACTGACAAGAGCAGACTCAAATTGTTCATAAACTGATGCAGTGATCTTATTTGCTTTCCTTCTTCATTTCTTTGGAGTCAGAAGACGATCTAGGACTTGACTCGAAGGTGGGAGAGAAAGTTTGTCACTGCAACCAGACTCTGGAGGTACTGGAACAGGCTTGACGAACTCTGGGATGACTGCAGTGGTCTTGACTGACTCAGTGGAAACTGCAGGAACAGTCTCAGCTGACACCAGGCTGACTAGAACTGACTTGACTGAATCTGGGGTGGCTGGACTTGACTTGACAGACTCAGGAGTCACTAGAGTGGACTTGACAGACACTGAACCTGGGGTGCCCTCGGGGGCTTCAGGAGCAAGCACTGAACATGGCTCCGGGGCTGGAGCCAACACTGGAACTATCTCTGCAGGCTCTGGGGTGGCTGGAACGATCTCTGCAAGCTCTGGGGTGACTGGAACGATCTCTGCAGGCTCTGGAGTGGCTGGAACGATCTCTGCAGGCTCTGGGGTGACTGGAACGATCTCTGCAGGCTCTGTGGTGACTGGAACGATCTCTGCAGGCTCTGGAGTGACTGGAACTATCTCTGTAGGCTCTGGAGTGACTGGAATGGTCTCTGCAGGCTCTGGAGTGACTGGAGCGGTCTCTGCAGGCTCTGGAGTGACTGGAGCGATCTCTGCAGGCTCTGGGGTGACTGGAGCGGTCTCTGCAGGCTTTGGAGTGACTGGAACCATCTCTGCAAGCTCCGGGATGACTGGAACGATCTCTGCAGGCTCTGGAGTGACTGGAACGATCTCTGCAGGCTCTGGGATGACTGGAACAATCTCTGCAGGCTCTGGGATGACTGGAACTGGCTTAGGAAGATCTTGAACTGACTCGGAGACAAAGACTGATGCAGCAGTCCGAGCTGCTCTCCTCCTTCTCAACTTTCGTCTTTCAGTTGGATTCGAAAGAGCAAGAGCTTGACTCGGCGAAGAAGGATGGGTAAGGTGGTCAATACAATCAGGCTCTAATGGTGGCAGGATCCTCCAATCCTTGCGATGCCGCAGGTAATAGGTGAATTTCCAAAAGTCCAGGATCCTTAAACCCTCCATCTCCCACTGAGGAAGGGGATCATCCAGACATTGGTTGAAAGGCTCTTTAAGAGCTGCATCATGGTAATCCAATCCCCTAGCCATTGTCCAGAAGAACTGGGCAAAGCATCCTACCTCACAGCCCTGCTGGCGTAGCGATGCCAACGCCTGCTGGAGTGCTAGTCTCTACTGAGCTGAAGCGGGGGGACCCACACGAATGCTCATTCTGCTGGGTCCGATTCGGGCTGGTTCGTTATGTCACGATTCAGAGAGCGAGAACCTAGGCGCAGAATGAACAGAGCAAACAGTTTATTAAAGCTGCATTATGCAGCTTTGCCGACTTCTTCGCCGTTTTCTCGCTTTTTGCTCGCGGGTTTCTCTATAGAGCTCCCCCCTACAGCTTCGGAATAGATATTTGACAACACTGTCGTTAAAACTTGTTGGCTCGTCCTATCTTCTCCCGCTGGTCATGTGCATTTGTTTTCAAAGAACCCGGCGAACGCACAGAGCCATGTCCACTGAGGTATGTATAATACACAGAAGGCTAGCATATAAATGTTTAGATAGTATATGTGTGCAGTGCCGTAAAGCAGTTTGTTACATCGCGAGACCTGATATCACGCGATACTTCCTGATGCTGCGGCCCGCCGGCCCAAAGTTCAAGGGTGGTTTTTCATCTCACAGGCGCTCGAGGGGTGCGAGAAGACCACCATTCAACCCGAAAACAGTCATATAACCATTCCAATGACTCCGAAGCTGTTCGGTTAAGATAAAAAAGTTACTTAGTTCACCTTTAAGGACAGTTCGTACAGATGAGGATACTCGAAACACCACATTTAGCAGGCGGGCGACCAGGACATAAAACAACGGAGAGGATGAGTGGTGTGAATAATGCTGAGTGGAAGCCAAACGGGAACCGGAATGAAGAACTCCAAACGATCTCCAGAAGTTGTCAATTTCTGTGGAAACTTAATACACACATGGAACACAGACAACACACCAAAACGAACCACCAAAGCACATGAGGATCAGGTGAGCACAATTAGTGAAATGAGGGCAAGACGAGAACTAAACAAGGGGGTGTGGTAACAGAAAACAAGGAGGCAGGACAAGAGGAGCACATGGCAAACACAAACAAAGACAGAGACATGTGCTCAGACACAAAACCAACAAGAAAACATTAAACAATGACAAAACAGACAAGACAGTAAGAGTAGGATCCTGACAGTGTGAAGAAAATCTGTCTTGTGTTGAATTAAACTAGGGATTTTAAATCTCTGTTTCTGTAAATCGAATTCTCTAATTGACCTGATTAAAACTTTAGGTTTGCATTAATGATTTGCAATTAAAACAACTAATATAGACGATTTTATAATTGTAATTATGAAATTGTGTATTTCTATATTTAATTATGTTTTATATTTTAATTATGCATACCGCTGGTAAATATACTAGTTATTGAAAATGTTATTGTTATTTTGCTACCTTTCCTTTAATTCATCCAGACAAAGTCTAACGGTGCGTCCCAATTCGCATACTATCCGTCCTAAATAGTATTCGAAAATAGAATTAGTACATCCCAAATTGTAGTATGTTGAAATGAGTGTTCCAAAGAGACCCGGATGGTCTACTATTTCCGGTCAGAATCCGAAGTGCAGATTGATGCGCAGTCTAACGGCTAATATTGCTAATAACACATCGCACGTTGGACGGGGATTTGGTTAGAACTACACACAGGAGTGAAAAGTGTTAAAAAACTACAGTCATGGAGGACGCGCGACCGGCGGTTATGAAGAGAGGTTTAGATAAAGGGGTTTGAGTGATTAATTATCAGTGTCTAAGCTGACGAAAAGTTATTTATTCAATGTTGTCTACATTATATTGCATCTGCAGCAGCATTGTGAACTTTTGTAAAGATACGTTTTGCCATTAACTTTTAAATGCATCATTATATTCAAATTGCAAACACATGAGGAGAGTCTCCGCATGAAAGACCCACGACTGGCAGATGAACATGCAACTACATTTCTCTCCGAAACGGTAGGAAATTAAATCAGATTGAATGGAGGATTTTAACTGTGATGAGATGATTGACAGGGCAGTTTACGGTGACAGGATGCACGTGACAGATCTGTCCGTTAAAGATGACGAGGTAGTATGTCCCAAAGCTTGCCTACTCTTTTGCTACACACTCACTTTTTCTACATACTTTTAGAGCATAGTATAAGTAGGCGAATTGGGACGCAGCACATTCCACTACCATATCGCAGTGGAAGTGAAGACTATGTGATCAAATGAGCTCACTAAATATATGATTCTGAAAAGGAGCCACTTGCACTTTTGACATGAGTTCATCATGTGTTATTTTATGTTCCTGTGTTTGTCTAACAACTCCCTTCTCATCTTACAATAACAACAAATTCATCAGTGTGCAATTATTGCATCGTCATTAAAAAGTTGTCCGGGTTTTTCGTACGCAATGGAGCGTCATCAGTGAAATGATTCCTTAACCTGTGGAGATCTGACCTGCCCGGCAAACCAAAACTTCTACTTAGAGGTGACCGAGGACTTCTCAGAGGGTCAGTTAAGCCAACTGAGGAGGACACAGACCAACACAACAGACTGACTTGGTGCAACAAGTCATTCTACAGAATGATTACCACCACAAACAAGTGCAGGTAGAAGCAAACCCGATCAACAGGATTGCAGACATCCTGTCCAGATGCTACCGCATCCATTCAGCGCAGTACACCACACCTAAAGGTGCCACAGAGGTGCATTTTACAGTGCTTTAATCTTAAGGCTAACCCTGTCTAAATGCTGTTGTTTCAGGTGACTACTTGACCCCTGTGTAGAATTGAAAATAATCCAAGATATTTTAAATGAACAAAGATATTTGCTTGACTGTTTTTCTACCCCCTCTTTCTATCACAATGGCCATTTGTAGTTCCTAAAGGCACAGAGGGGCTGATAGTGATCACTGTAGGCCTGCAGGCCAAATGTTTGTACTTTGGGGGTTGATGAATTGTCACACCTTTAGTACAGTGGTGGGAGTGTAATTATCTGATTGGTCAGTTTGAATGTCTCACAGTTTGTTTTTAGTCACATGGTCAAGGAAGGAATAACAGAAGATTGAAACTGTTGCTCTGTCTCTTTGATGCTCTGGCTATCTTCTTCTCTGGGTCCCTTTCTTGAGGGCTCCTCTTTTCTCTCTCTCTCTCTCTCTCTCTCTCTCTCTCTCTCTCTCTCTCTCTAACATTTTTCATATATGCTGGGTACAATTAATAATATAAGTTATCATCATTTCATACATCTATTTTGTAACTATTTTAAGTGTAATCATAAACATATTTTGTCATTAAACATTTTCAATTACAACTAATGTGCTAACTAGTTTTGATTTGGTACCGACTTTGAAGTGCAACATATTGCAATGCAATATGGTCACTATCTATAGCAATGCTCTCCCACAAATATTTATTGTAACTGCTCTTATTTCCGTCGTTGGTATAAGTGGCAGTGGGTGGTATAGACAAGAAATGTGCAATTTTCTACCATCTTGCTAATAACGTTTCTTTAGTCATTCCGCAGTTCTTGCAGCCTGAACCAATGTAGGAATTCCACCCTTACACCTGAAATCATCGACTCATGAAATGTCAAAAATGAAATGTCCAAAACATGACATGTCCAAAAGTGGCCCATCAGAATTTGCCCCAAAGGGCCAGGGGAGGCCTGTAAAACTTGGTTTTCCTGCTAAGGCAAAAGTTGAGATAAAACCCCCTGCAACAAAACAATAAAACTTGCAATGTGATCTAGAGAGAAGATCTCACAGAAAGAGCATAGGACACATCGCCTTGCCTAATCTTCTCTCCTTGCTTATCTATGCATCCCCTTCTCTACCGACTCTCTCTACTTTCCCCTTATTAGAGGCACTGAAAGTTCACTAAGAATGCCTACATACCACATATGATGTATCTTGTGAATCTATTGTTTTTTCCCTTTCATGTTTGGTATAATTTTACATAGGGGTGTGCCTATGCCATTGAGCTTCAAAAAAGACGGAAAATCACCAAGCCACAATAAAACTAGCCCAGTGATGTATATTCAGGCTTTCCGAAGCCTTGGTTCCACTTTCTGTGAGGAATCAATAAAAATGTACGATGTAGATACACATCTGGCTTAATTGACATATACAAGTCATATACATATGGCTTAATTGTCATATACAAGTCATATACATCTGGCTTAATTGTCTCGGTAGAGTTTATGAAATAAGTTGTAATGATGTCCAGTTTGTGAATGAATCATTTGAATCGGCCCATTTCAATGAATAGGAGAAACCTGTTGATAAAACCAGTCTGAATGATTCATTCATGAATAGAACTTAGGCTATTTGGTTCTCGAGTTCAAATCACCGATTCAATGATCCTGTCGCTGTTTTAGATCATTTCCAAGTTTCTTTCTGGAGCTGCTGGTGTGTTAAACTTGTTATTCACTTAGTGAATAATTGATAATAATAATTTTTAGCTTTTGAATCAAATCTACAAGATGCTGCTCCAGATTTTCAGTGAAGTGTGCATTGCCTTGCACATATTGTGCACTTGCCTGTAAGTGTTGCAAGTGGACAGAGAGCCTTCAGAAAGCTTAACCAAGTAAATAACTATACCTCAGATCAACACGAGACGGCTTGATTTCAAAGATCGGATCAAAGATTTTGCTGTGAGAAAAACACGACACTTAGCACTTGTGGAATATGAAATTGCAAGTTGACAGCGAATGTCACAGTCACCAGCTGGTGTGCCCAGGTTGACCACTAGAGGGCACTCCTTCTCTGACCTTTACCACTCAGCCATGAACTTCAGTCCCCATAATCCTTTGCCCGGACTCATGATGAATTATTGCATTCACTTGTTTGTCATTACATTGTTTGTCTCACCCTATGGGGCAAATTAAATAATATTAATCTAATAATAAAAGTAGCCTAATAATAACAGTAACAAATTATTATTATTATCTTCTTCACTCCAAAAGCATGCCCGTCCGCTATGGTACAGATATATCTCAAACATGTGATTTCGGATGCAGCGCTTGAGTTGTATGTGTAACATAAGGACAAAATCTTCCTCAAAACAAAGGTGACATAAAAAATGTCACATGCTCAACAAAAAGTTATTAATACAAAAGAAATAAACCTATGTAAAAAGATAAATCAGTTTAATAAACAAAAAATAAATCATAAAACAAAACTTTTTTTAAATATAGAATTCTCATTCAAATAAAAAGGTAGAAAATACCAAGATATATACTGTATATCGCCATTCAGCCCCTAAATACAGACATATGATTTATTTTTGCCATATCGGCCATATCCACAATGTTTGTCTAGATAACCCTGATTTAGTGAAACAAAGCTATGTAATGTTAAAAATAAAACATTATTTTCACTCATTCAATATATACCTGCTCACCCAAATCATGTCTGTGCAAAAAAAGCCAAGGAAGTGCTATCAGACAGCACTCTTCACTGCATAAGAAATAAATGTTTGTGAAGAAAAAAAGAGAGTATTGTATGCCTTATTGATTGCTGTTTTTTTCCATAAGGCTGATGTGAATTGTGAATTGTTGATAATTATGTGATGTTAATGATGTAAAACAGTTTTTTTTTTTAAATAAAACTGATGTAATGAGTCTACTAGTAATGAGTAATGATTTAGTCCAGCAGATGGCAGTAATGGATTGTATAAACTTAAGTGCATTTGCTAAGGAATGGTCTGTTCATTTGTATATGATGGGTGTTTCATGTGGAATAAAGACGCCAGCTCCCACAATCCCTTTCTCTTTATTTGTGGTCTATTGAATAATACAAAGCTTTTTACTTTTTACATTTTAACAGAATTCCCCCATTATCACAGACTAGGCTTACGTGAGTCTAGTACCAGACTAAAATGCATGTTTGAAATGTTTGACAAAACATCCTTTTGTCCGATCTGATCTGTAGTCACAATTTTAAAACTCTAAACTCAATTAGCACAGCATCCGTCTGTTGTGACTATATTCATGTTGTTTTCACACAATATGCAGTCAATTAATACGTTTCTAAAATTCTTACATTTTCTTTTCATACAACCCAGGTGAAAAAGACGTAGTATTAAATGTATTAAAAATATACTTGAAATACAAATAGTATGTTTATAATACATTTGTATTACCAACATGCTTATTTGAAGTGCATTAAAAATATATTGAATTGCATTTTAATATATTTCTAAAAAGTATACTAGAAGTACATTGGTAATAAATATATGCTTAATAATACTTTTAAGAAATATGCTAAATACCAGCATAATTTTAATATATTTTTAATAAATGCACTAGAAGTACATTGGTAATAAATATATGCTTAATTATACTTTTAAGAAATATGATAAACACAAGCATACTTTTAATATATTTCTAACAAATGCACAAAGTACATTGGTAATAAATATATGCTTAATTATACTTTTAAGAAATATGCTAAACACAATGAAGTGAAGTTTTAGTGTATTTAAAGAAAACATACTTTTGTTGCTCTTAAAGTACATTTTATGTGTAACTTGTGTAAGAACATAGCAAGATGATTAAACTTTTAGTGTGTTTAAAGTACTTTAAACACTTAGGCCTAGTGCAATATATTTGAAAATATTTATGTATTTATCATTTTAATATATATATATATATATATATATATATATATATATATATATATATATATATATATATTAAAATGATAAATATATATATTATTATATAATATATATATATATATATATATATATTATTATATATATATTATTATATAATATATATATATATATATTTTTTTTTTAATTTTTTTTATTTTTGTGTATAAAGTACCAACTTCTAATGTATTATAAACATTTGTCAAGTTTATTAAGCATTGCAATATAAGCACTTAAAGGAGAACTTGGTAACTTTTTTAACTTAATAAAACTGTCTAGAAATCATTTGAATGGTTAAACAACCTGTTCTGGTGATATTGGTGACTTTCCCCGCTCCCCCCAGCGTTCCCAGGCGGAAAACCAACCTTGCAACTTGGGCACTACCGTCCCGGCAAGATAGAAATTGGTAGTCTCGTGAGAAGCGAGAATGAGAACGAGAACGAGCGCGAAACACGAATTGCTTGACGGCAATTCGACATAAACACACATGCATGTATGATGTATTACCAGATTACCCACCTCGGTAGACATAGCTCCACACGATACAGTTGGCTTGCTCCGATCATAACAAACGCACATGAGCAGCGGTAGAGAGGGGGAGGAGGCCGCCGCAAGTGAGTTTTTTACGACCGTGTTGTGAAATATACACCCCCCCACAGCTGTAGGGGGAGCTCGTGGGGAAAACATGCGACAACAAAAGGGAAAATCAGCGAAGAAGTGACTAGAGTTCGCTAGAGTTGCCGAGTTCTCCTTTAAAATTAAAGGTAGGGTAGGTAGGATTTGTCTAAAAAACTTATTTTCCAAATTTGTTTAAACTTTATTTATACATCAATACATAATTAAAATATAAGTACTCTGAAAAAGAAAGTATAAAAATCGAGTGTCTGTAGACCTCTCACGACTGTTTTAAAGACAGCTCATTATTTCCATTCACTCCACCCCCTCCATTCTGGGCTCCTTCCAAAGCCACGCCCCCAAAACACATGAACGCGCGACTCCGACGCTGAGCTGAAGACTCATTATTTACCTGAGACGAGGGAGAGGAAGGAGCACAGTGCATGTAGTGCATGTAGTGACTATGAATATAAACAAATAAGATGTATTTTAGTACTCACTATCAAGCTAGCATATTGATTTTGGTAAAGTTTAAATTTAAAATATATATTTTTTGATTCGCTAACGAGCTAGTTATATAAGCTAAAAACAGGTTGCATTGATACACGTTTTTCCATTACCATCAGTTACATTGTGATGAAGATGAATTTCGTGTAAGATTCATAACAGATATGGTGTTCTGCATGTAGGGGTGGGAGATATTGACAAAAATGAATATCTCAATTTTTTTTTCCCAATATCTAGATATCGATATTCAGGCGATATTTTTGCCATCCTTCAAAGAAATGTGTGCAAACTGGCAAAGAAGGTCCAGTTGGTCTTTTGACTTGCTGCATTTGATAATAGAAAAAACAATAAAGGAGCTAACTAAACAGAATCTGTGGCAGCCCCTACTTTTTCCACTTTCAAAAAAAAAAACTTAACTAGGCACTTCTTGCAACAGTGATTATTAAATCAAACAACAATATTGTTGATGATCAATTCAAAGTAAAAAAAAAAAACATTTTCAAAACGGTATAAATCCATCCTTTTTTTCCCAAAACGTTATAAATCCATAATTTTTTTTCCAAAAATGTATGGTTTGTCTTTTAAAAAAAGTCTGTCTTTTATTTTTCATGTTTGCATTTATGAGGAAAAAACAATATTACTTGACAGTTCTCCATTATGGACGCGAGCGCTCTGAAAGCGGCACTAAGACTTTAAAACTTTCACAGAGACCTCAAAACAGAAAGCACAAAGCCTTTATTTAAAACGAATTTCGTTTTGTATTAATTGTATCTTAATTTTAATATTTTTTTCATTAACCAATTTCCTGGATTAAATACATAAAAGTAGCCTAAATATAGGCTATCAATCACAACACAAGGTGCTTGAACTGGAGATTATATCATCATGAACCGAACCGTAACCTCGCCTCACAGGCCTAAAAAATGTGAAATATATTTACAGAAATCTGGTTCTAAACAAAACCATCCAAAACAAAATAAAACTATGTAGCCTAATAAATGTGCATTTCTCCGGTGCGTTCACTAGCCTACTGCGAAGATCGCGAGTCAATAGCCTATCGTCAACTTCATCTTTGCAGCCGACACAGAAATGAATAAACAATTAAAATGTCTTATTGCAATATTTTACATATTCATAATCATTACTTTTGCTGGTTCTTTGAGGCAGCTTTTTAGGTTTATGGCGTTTTGGAAAAGAGCTCTTCACGTGGCTACAAACACCGTTTCACCAAGGCACAGCGGCCCTTCAGCACATAAGAACAAAAAGAGAAAAAGCACAGACTTACTAATTACGAAACTTTGAAGGAACTAGAGGAAGTAGAGGCCGAGGACGGGGTGGTCGCTGGAAAGCCACGCCGATATTGACACGCGTTTTATTTCTTTGTTTATCCAAAGACTTTTTGTTCATTACCTTTTCTTGTACTGTCTTCTTTTTTTTGCCTTGTTTGCCTTCGCTAACTGCATATGCCATAATGTGAATTTTGATTGCTCTTTCTCTGCCATTGTTTTGCTATTCCTAGGTTCCTTGCCTCTTGAATTCCTCAAATCATCAAACGTGCGTGCGCAAGTGGGCAGATCCCGTGGCAAAAGGGTGGTTGCCATGGTTGCGAGAGAGAGTGACAGTCGCCTAAGCCAATCCTTTGTTTCGTCCCCGAATGGAAATAATGAGCTGTGTTTAATGCAGATTAAACGGTCTAGAGTCACTTGATTTTTATACTCTTTTTTTCAGAGTACTTACATTTTAATTATGTATTGATATATATAGAAAGTTTAAACAAATTTGGAAAAAAGTTTTTTATAAAATCCTACCTACCCTGCCTTTAATGGAAGTTGATCTGGTGATATTTGGCTGGCAGCAAACGAGGGTTCACCTCATATGACGATGATCGGTGGGTGGACACATGAACTCAACGATTCGTACTGTAGGTGGAGTTACTGAATTTTGACACAAGGCATTGGATAGCTACTAAAATTAGCCCACCTTAAATCGAAATGTTGATATTCCGTGGTGGTGCTGTTTACAGGACTGCTGGGTAAATGTAAGTTATCCAGAGAGAAACATCTGACAACATCCTTATTTAGGCTACAAAAAAATAAATAAATAAATTGATGTATAATTAAGGCTATTTGTCTTGTTTGTTCTTGTTTGAGAAGGCATTTTTTTTAAAGAGTAGAATGTTTAACCAGCAACTAGTAGCCTATTATATATAACATATCTATCTATAAATTACAGGAACGTCTGTCTGTCTGTATGTCTGTCTGTATGTCTGTCTGTGTGTCTGTTAACCGCATATCTCTCGAACCGTTAGTCCGATGGATTTCAAACTTGACAGGTGTCTCGCTACGGGCACGAGTAAGTGCAGTGCCAAGTTTGACGTTGTTTGGATGAGAAATGCTAAATATATCGTTAAATATATCATTTTTAGAAGGTTGTGGTTTAAAAATAAACATTCTGACATAAACACTCAGTCAGCTACACTGTTTACTTCTGAATATTATAAATACAATCCATTTTGATTAATTTGAGTAAAAATGTGTTTTCTTTACCAGGAAAGTGGCAAGATGAAAAACACTATTTTCTGTTTCAAACATCTTTAGGTTATAATAACATAAAAAATTCAAATCCATATTTTGATTTTCAAAGATTTATTATAAAAACTGATTATTTTTTCCCAAAAATGCAATAAATTCATGACACTTTTTTTCCAAAATGTAATTAATCCATTGAATCAATATAAAAGTTATTTTTTATCATATTGAAACTGTTGAAATCAGCCATCGCTAAGAAATATCTCCTGAACTTTTTTGTTCAGCGATCAGCTCACAAAAACTGATTTTGCACGGGCACTTTGCACTGCTCCCTGAATCTTATTCATTTGTGGATGTAAACTGAATCTATAAGTCAGCTATGCTGTTTACTTCTGAATATTATATTTCATTCTGGTGCGCTTAAAGTTATCGCTACTGTGTAAATGCTATTCACCAATTAAACATATCCTTTTCAGTGCGTTCACAGTCTCTTTCACGGACATCATTTGTAGTTGCCTATTCACAAACTGTTTGCTCAAGCATAGCGTTTTCTCGGAGTTCACGTTGTGCTTTCTACCCATAGACTGTAAAAAAAGAAAAACTGTTTCTATCATGCACAAATAAAAATGTCACTGAACTTTTGCTGTGTAATTGTAACAATGTGCACTCAAACACACCAAACCAACAATTACTAAAAACACACGTAAAAAATGATTTTGCACGGGCATTTTGCACTAGTTAATTAAACTCTACAGGTTGAATATTATACACTGTAAAAAATGATCGTAATTTTAACGGTAAAAGACTGTAAAAATGCTACAGTGAAAAACTGTTAATTGGTTAACAGAAAGTTTCCGTACTATATACGGTAAATAACTGTGATAGATCTAACGGTACATTTAATGTAATTTTACTGTAACATACCGTTAAATGTACAGTTTTTGAAAGTGAAAAAACAACTCATTGTATAATTTACAGTGAAAAACCGTAAATTGACATTCCCACAATTCCCTGTGACACTTCACATTTGATGTATTTCTGTTGAAATAACTATGTTTGTTTCTTCATAGTTTTCTTCGTTTTTTCTAATCAGTTATGTACATTAGGGGTTTATGTTACATTTAATGTTGTTAAATTAATGTTTATTGCATTTTTAAAATTTCATGTGTTACCATGATGGTGTTTAATGTTTGTGTGAATGACACTGTGCAGCTTCTTCATATATTTGTATTAACTTTCTTGTGGAAGAACTGCTTGTGTTGAGCTTTGATTGATCATGTGACTCTCATCACTGCTGTGATTGGTGGTTATCAGTGTACAAAACAGATATTAATACTTCAATAGGACGGTAAATTAACATTATATCATATTACTGAAATCCAATGTTAAATATACAGTTTTTTTCCGTAAAAGCAACGGGAAGAAATTACCGGGAAAGAAATTAAATTTTTACGTTTTTTTTTTACAGTGTATGATTACTATATATATATATATATATATATATATATATATTGATTATTGATATTTTCAAATAAGGAAATATCAAAACTCAAATCAGTTTGATCAGTTGTGTTTGCTTAGCACCCAACCCAAACGGGAAATGGGAAAGATGCTGGAATGCTCATATTTAAATTTACGGAGGCGGGGCAGTCCACGGCAGGCAAATTTCTTCCAGGAATTCAGTTTACACTGAAACACCCTGTTTATCAGGAAACTTCAGGGTGTGTCTCAAAAGCATCTCTGTCGTCATACAAATATTATGTTTGCTTGTATGGCATGTGAATGTGTGTGTATTACCCAGTTTTAAAGGCAGGGTAGGCGATTTGTTCTAGAAACATTTTTTGTTATGCTGGTTGAAAAGTCTCTTCACTGATAGCAATTACAAAGTTAAGCAGTCTAAATGTATTTATATGTGTATTGTCTGTGGAAGGCGTAAGACCATAAATTAAAATGTTTGCCCAATCATAATTTGACATTAATTTGTCTTAAATCAGATGTGATCTGGCGCTGGAATGTGTTGTTTTTGGAGTGTTCGTTGCCGCTGTTATGAGTGGCGCTGATACAGTTTTCTCTTGTGGCTCATGCACAGTCTTCATTCCGGTGAAATCACAAAACAAAATTCACACAAAAGTGTCCCTGCTCTTGATATACAATCATTGATGAACATCTTTGATTTCTTTGAATCCAGACAAGACAGAGGTAATACTTATCGGTTCAAAAAACCGCCCACAGAACCTCTCACAATACAACTTTGACATCGTAGGATGTCCTGTTACTTTATCCTCTACAGTAAAAGACCTGGGTGTTATACTCGACTGTAACCTGTCTTTTGAAAATCATATTTCGTATGTTACAAAAACAGCCTTTTTCCACCTTAGAAACATTGCTAAGCTACGTAATATGCTATCAGTTTCTGATGCAGAAAAGTTAGTTCATGCATTCATGACCTCGAGACTAGATTACTGTAATGCTTTATTAGCCGGTTGTCCTGCATCCTCAATAAACAAGCTACAGTTAGTCCAAAATGCAGCTGCTAGAGTTCTTACTAGATCAAGAAAATATGATCATATAACACCAATTTTATCATCACTACATTGGCTATAAAGTTCCGTATTAATTATAAGGTATTGCTACTGACTTATAAAGCCCTAAACGGCTTAGCTCCAGTCTATTTAACGGATCTTCTATCACCCTATAATCCATCGCGCTCTTTAAGATCAATAAATTCAAGGCTTTTGGTCATACCTAGGATATCCAGATCAACCAAAGGAGGGAGAGCATTTTTACATTTGGCTCCGAAACTCTGGAATAGTCTTCCTGATACTGTTCGTTGCTCGGACTCGCTCTCCCAGTTTAAAACTAGATTAAAGACGCATCTTTTCGGCCAGGCTTTCATATAATATTGTTAATCTCACAGTTCAAACTACAATCCGGCCTCTAGTTCATAAATGCCAGAGGAGAACTCGCCCCCGACTGAGCCTGGGTTCTCCCAAGGTTTTTATTTTTTTCTCCATTAGGTCACCTGATGGAGTTTTAGGACACCATTAGGTCACTTGATGGAGTTTTTCGGTTCCTTGCCACTGTTGCCTTTGGCTTGCTCAGTTGGGGATATTTTGGGGATATTTAATTTTATTCTATCAATCAATAAATTCCACTAGAAACAAACTTTGTTGTATTATTTTAATTTAATACTGTGAAGCTGCTTTGATACAATCTGTATTGTGAAAAGCGCTATACAAATATACTTGATTTGAATGAGGAGCCAAAAAACAAAAAACAAAAAAAAACCTATACAAGGCTGGATTATAACCCGGAACCTCTGACACGCTTAACAAAAGTTCTACCACCAGATCATTATAGATCATAGATCATTGAGCAAAAACACTCCTTTACACGAGCTTCGGATACCATAACAAAACAAGCAAATCTCACTCATCCAAAATCTCAGAAATAACCAGTAGTGGAGTGCAGCCTTACAGAGATTTAAGAAGAGGTTGCAACTTTTAGGCGCACCTGGACGTTTCTGAATGGTTAGTGGTTGACAGTTGTTGTGGAGTTACATTGATTCATCTCATCGACTTGCATGTACCGTCATGTTTAACTTTTACACAAGTTTACACAGTTCCCTGAGGTCTGTATTAGACAGCTGTGGCATTTTGTGATCAAATAGTGTTCAGTGCTCGTCTGTGCAGCAACGACAGAACAGTTTGCATGCTTTGCTGGAAATTTTACCATTGCGTTAGAACTGGTTACACTGTTGTCGTTTCCGAAAACCAAATGGAGGCGCCATGGGAGGAACGTGTAGATTAAGGGGCGGTAATATTATAATACGATCCCCTCCCTACGTCAGAAACAAGGGTTCTGTGTTGAAACATTAAACTCATTGCACTATTGAAATTGATTTCTGGACATCATCATTTTTTTTTTTTTTTTTTTTTTTCAGTTGTTATTGTAAATATCTGACATATATTGTGACAGACTGTGTCTCACTTCATATTTAGAGCTCAATGAAACAAGTCATTATCATTAAGTTGACATAAAAACATACCATATGAATGGGAATACTTCACGTTTGACTTTTACTCATTCGAGTTTGTAGGGGTGCCAATAATTGTAAAATATGTATATTTTAGAAACAATATTTGTTTTATGATAAGAATTTGACATTAAAGAGGCTACATGCAGCTTTTTCCCCAAAATAAACGTAACAGTAGCCTTTTTATTTGACCATTTATGACTCAAACATCTCCTGATGAGCATACTGACACCTTGTCAGCTCACAGCAGGTATAAGCCTGTATCCTATTTTTCCTATTTTCTGTCGGGTCGGATTTTTCGCGCGCTGTCTGCGGATGTGACGTCAAGCGCGTTTATGTTGTGTCATATATATTGCAAACAAACTTACTTTCTCAAACAATATATGTATTTGACTGTTCTTACCTCTGTAAACATAATGTTGACTTCTTTGCAGCGGATGACTTGTGAAGTGTGCACGTACGAGCGCGCTGCGAGAGCGAGCATAAAGGAAGAGCAGTTCCGTTTTTTGGCCACAGGAAATTGCATGTAGCCTCTTTAATTATAGCTTACATTTGTGTGTCTTTTTGAACGAAATACTAAAAGGAGAAATCACAAAAAGTCAGTTTTGCTCATATTACCAAGGGTGCCAATATTTGTGACTGTGGAGACCACTGTCATTTTTGTGGAAACTTTGGAATTTTGGACAATACATGAAACACAAACATTTTCCAATTAAACAACAAATAAACACTAAGAATGACACAACATATTATTCCTGTTTATTTCAGCAAATATTGTCAGTAGAACAAGAACAAAGTGGGTCAGATGAGCTTTTATATATTTTGCCCTGAGATTAGAATTAATATAATTCATTGTAATAGACATGCACATTCACAAAGTAGCAACAAATGAAACATGTTGACCGGTGGTTTGCTAAATAAGTAAAGACAGTCTTTAATATGAAGGTGGCAAATTTAGCTGATTTGCCCTCTAATGTATGTTTGTGTTTTTTGGCCATTAAATCTCTTTTGGATCTTCTTAAAGATTTGGGTGCCTGTTTTGCTTTAATTATCGCCACTATACTCCTGCTGTATTTCTTTATACGTATTACTACTTGTATTTGTACTACTGGTTTTAAAAGATTAGTCTTAATTGTAGGAGGACTATGAATATATGTGTGCGTGTGTTTAGATCAAATGAGGAACTGGTTATCGATCTAAACACACACACACAGTGTAAACTGTGTCTGTAACACAATATCTCTGAGTAAATATATATATGCAAAGCTCATGATTGCTTACCAGTTCCTCATTTGATCTAAACACACACACACATACATTCATCCTCCTACAATTAAGTGTGTGTGTGTGTGTGTGTGTGTGTGTGTGTGTGTGTGTGTGTGTGTGTGTGTGTGTGTGTGTTTGTGTTTAGATCAAATGAGGAACTGGTAAGCAATCATGAGCTTTGCATATATTTACTCAGATATATTGTGTTACAGACTGGTTTATTATCACTTTGATAATTACTATTAGAAACTGATTATTACTTACAAATTTATTTTACCATTCATTGCTTTATTATTCATTTTATTCTTTACTAATAAAAATAAATAAATAAATAAAAATATCCATCACTTCTCCGTGTGACTGGATCTCAGTGCATAAGTTCAATTTGAGTGTGAAAAATGGGGAGTTTAAAATGTATTTTCATGAATATGTATCTTAATATTACACTTTAAATCAGAAATGCAGAAATGAAAGAAGCTGAGAGGAAAAAATTGTTTAGAAAACTTATTGAAAGTCATTGTGCTTATACTGTATTTAGATGGTAACTCTTGTATTTACTGAATATATATACTTCTTGATGTACAATAAATATTTGCAAAATAACTGTGTTGATTTCATTTCAGAATAATTCATGAACAAATGGAAACACAGAGTTCTGTGACAAATAAAAACCAGGGCCCGGTTTCCCGATAACGCTCACTCTTAGCCTGCTAAGAAGACTCGAAAGATATATCTTACCAAAGTAGTTTATGTTTTTAAGTGTGTTCCCCGAAGTGTCTCTTGGAAGCTTCTTAAATCGCTGCCGCTTAAGTTCAACTTAACAAAGGCGCTGTCCCAAGTGAAGGTGCTGAATTAGTTGGCATCGATTGCTCAGGAATCGATTTTACACTTCACACAGTGCATTACAGCGTTAAGAAAGACAACACGTTCTATCCAAATGAAACATTCCTCAAATTATTCCAGTAACTTTTATTTTAACATAGTGTAAGTTATCAGTAAAATATAGCCTATTAATTAAATGGTTAAATTGTCAGTAATATGTTCACACCAGGCGCGTAGCCAGTAATGGGCCAGGGCGGCACTGGCCCGCCCACATTACTCACTGGCCCGCCCAGGCAAGTTTGATCAAAATACATTTTTAGTTTATTTTTATTATTCAAATGTATTTAAGAAAATATATTAATATAAACTTGATTTATTGTTGACTGGTGTGTGTGTGTTCAATTTGTTTTCCGAATAAAATGGAACTGTTGAAGCAAGTTGTAGAAAGCCTCTCTCCAGAACGTAATTGGTTGCTATGGTTGCTAGGGGTTCCGACAGGAAGACACTCTGGGCGGCGGGCTCTGGCGGCCTTTAGCCAGCTAGCTGCTTTTTAGCCAAAAAGTTATTTGAAAAAGAACTCTGTGACTGTTTGGACTATGATGAGATCATTTCTGTTTTCAACACTAAACCCAGGCACTTGCGTCTTGTTTTGTAGAATGAAAACAACAAAGGTAGGCCTGTTGTTTAACTAATTTCCTTAATTTTTGCCCGTGAAGTGATTTAAGGCAAGACACGGCAGGCAAAAACATCGGGGTTTTTTTTTCACTGGTCAATTTTGAGATTTTGGGCTATTTGTCTTCAATGCCTTCTTTCAGACTTGTGGTGAAAAAAAGTCCAAAATACACATTTAGGTCTTTATTTTACTACATTTTGTCTATTTGCGTCTGTAGATTTCTCCTAAATTCAACAAAAGTTGGCGTTCTAAATCAATATGCTGCTCCGCGATCGCTGTCTGCACCTGTCAAACACCGTTGAAAAGCTCTCTCTCTCTCTCTCTCTCTCTCTCTCTCTCTCTCTCTCTCTCTCCTGTACAATGCTGTCGGATCCAAATATGGTCATTTCCTTTAATCAGCAACCAATGGTTGAACATGATGATTAGACAGTGTTTTGTTATTGCCTATGCCGAATATTGCAAAATAAAGGTGTAACTGTTTTTGCAGTTTGTCTATTCTTTTTTCTACTCTCTAAGGCTTAATTATTATTTAAGTAATTTTTTTTCTAGGAAAAACTATAGGCCCACTCACTTTTTCACTGGCCCGCCCAAAATACAATTTCTGCCTACGCCACTGGTTCACACAATATGTTGTGACGGGTAGACGAACCGGGTATCCCTCGCTAATCATCCACCCTCCTTATCCCGTTGTGCCACTTGTGCAGCTTCTTTACATGGGTTTAACGACTTCTAAAAATTATGTAATTATGCTCTATCTATGAGATACCTTATTTATCCAGAAGGAAATTAAACAGTGTCATTCTAAGTGCACATTCAGATATAAAGTCTCATTTGAAGAGGCTGCGTAAAGACATTAGTTTGTAATGTACATTATCTGTGTGTTTGACGTAAAGCTATGCATGAGGCAAAGCAGTGGAAAGGGAATCCTCTGACAACCATGTGACCTGCGTTCAATGCCCTATAAATGAATGAAGATGAATCAGCTATGAGACGTGGTCATTTGGGCATATGTCAATTTTTGATGCAGAAATTCTAACGTGTACGCTCCTTTGTCAACATTAACCCTTAAAGAGTTTCTGTATCTTGGGGGATACAGTCATTTAACAGGCTGTGGGGGGAAGGGCCATGGGGGGAGGGGCATTATGTGGTTGCAGTTGATGAGAAACACTGATGGGGTGATGGGTCATGTAATCAGGTCATGTGACTTTATGCCAACATTCCAAATATTTGTATCAAAATCCAAAATGGCAGCATACGTGGACAAAGACACTGGCTATAAGGGAAGTGTTTTTATATTTTTCACGATTATGATATTTTAGAGTGATTTTGTTTTAGAAAATAGTTTTTTAAGGATAGTTTTACATGTTCTTGTGGATATTTTTTTAAATAATCTTCTCACAACTTTGATTATCAGGCATTGAATGCCTGTATCCTGGGGGATACATTGCCCATATAAGGGTATTTAACAGGGCTGATCACTCACAGATATTCTTATGTTTTGAGGCCTGTTCTCTACAGATATTGAATATGATAAAGGGTTTTCTTTAACTTGTAGTGTAGTGTAGTGTAATGTAGTGTAGTGTAGTGTAGTGTAATGTGGTGTGGTGTGGTGTAGTGTAGTGTAGTGTAGTGTAGTGTAGTGTAGTGTAGTGTAGTGTAGTGTAATGTGGTGTAGTGTAGTGTAGTGTAGTGTAGTGTAGTGTAGTGTAATGTGGTGTAGTGTAGTGTAGTGTTATAGTGTAGTAGTGTAGCAATTAGAGGCAAATTGTTTGCCAGATTATAATTATCAAAAGTGAATGCCAATTATAGATTGACAATCATTAATGCTTTAATGACATTAGAAAATAGCCAAGGCTAATTAGCACCATTTTAGTTCTAATAACAAATAAAGTCAACTTCATAAATAGTCCTGTATCCATTGCGGACATTTTTTTTATTAGTATATATATCATTATATATAGCATAAAATCATTGTTGAGCCACAACATTGTCAACATACCATAGTTTGACTTGCAAACAACGCTAAGAGAGAGCTTACGAATGGTCTGGACCAACCTTACGAAAGTGTGACTTACAGAAGATATACTTAGCGTACGAACATGTCGGGAACCGTGCATTAAGGTTAAGAGAGAACTTAAGTACTAGGTTAAGAACTACTTAGAGATAAGAATGCTTTGGGAAACCGGGCCCAGAACATTACTGATTTGATGTATTCACTGCGCTTGGTGTTAACAACTGTACTGTATGTTAAGCCAAAAATTGTCATGAGTGATCACACAAAATAAGTTAATGGTGTACTTAAACATTTAACATAAACATTTTTATAATTAGTACAATGTTCACTTGAGCAGAACAGATTATCAGTCCTACAAGTCATCAGGAGCAAGGAATAGTTTAACCATGAATGATTTTTTGTTGTCATCATTTTGTAACATGTTTTTACTTCAAAGCTACAGCACACGTGAGGTTTACAGTGAATAATATCTCACATTTTAGAATCATGACGGGCAATGCAGCCAATCACTGCTGTCATTATATCATGTTCTGTGGCTGATTTCATTCTATAATAAAATCCTAAAAAGAGGTAGCAGTTTGGTCATATTAGAGAGTAAATCACACAGAGAAATGTCATAATCCACCTTAAGTGAAATTTGTTACTTGCGGTTTTGTTGTTTGATGCACAAGCGTGTGCTAAGGAAGGGTTATTTGTAGTCTTTCCCAAACTTGTCTCAGAAGAGACGGTAATTTCAGAAGAGATGACAGAGTGTGAAAGCCAGTCAGATAGTCATGCAAGTTTTATCTAGACAGGACACACTCATATATCAGACAAAATAACCTTAACACACATCTGAACTAACGCACATTCTTTCAGGTTACAAAACAACTTCTGTTGCTTCACTGTTAAATTAGCTAAAATTGGCATTTTGGCACTTTCTGTACGAAGTCTTGAAGCAATCCAGAAGTATAGTTTATATATTTAATAGTCTAATTGTGTTGGACTTACTGATGGACCATTCCTCTGCAGGACTGCAGTAGAGAGGACATTCATTGTAATGATATTTGAGTTCTATATATGCAAACTATAACTGATATGGACTGAATTATATGCAAATGTCAAACAGTTTCTTGAACATTCAAACTATTATACCTAACATTCGGTGTGCTGAACAATTTTAAACAGCCTGCTCTGTTAAAGATTGCAAGTAGTTTATTTGCATATGGCTGATCACAGAAAAAATATTCTCTGAGTCAGACGGAAAACAGAAAAAAACATTTTCTCAGAAGAGTTTAGAAGCGTCTCCCTTCTTCTGTAAAATTCATTATGGTAAGTATTTTCATCATGGCTTTTTCTGTTTTGTTGCTTGTGTTTTTTTTGTTTATCAGGTTTGTTGTGCTGGCGCACTGAGGATGTTCATGTTCTGCCTGCTTCATCTGTGTATTCAGTGCGATCAGGAGCAAGTGAACACTGACGTTCTTGTTAAAATGATACAGTATTTTGATGACAAGTAAGTCTATATTTGCACAATTTACAATTAAAATAAGTGAAATGTGTTAAAGGCTCAGGGTAAGAAGGAGGCGGGAACCGGCAAATGTTTAACATAAAACTTTAATCCAAAAATAAACAAACACAAAACGAAAGTAAAGCGGCAGCCCCTCACGGACGACTGCCACACAAACATAAACAAAACAAAGTGTCAGTTCTGATAGACTTGTGGGTAGAGCGCCGACATATATCATTGTTGAGATTCGGGCGACCCGAGTTTGAGTCCTGGCTTGTGGACCTTGTCAGATCCCGTCCCACTCTCTCTCCCAATTCGCTTCATGTCTACTTACTGTCCTATCATAATAAAGGCAAAATAAATCTTAAAAAACAACAACAACGTAAAGTCCAGGCCTGGTCCTCTCTCTTCCTTCACAGTCGGCACCCATTTTTTTATCCTTCCGGAGCTCCTCCATGAGAGCCCCGCATGGGCGTCGGAAGCAAAAAAAAAGTGGGTGGGTCATCCCCCAGAAAAATGTTACTTACACCATTTCATGTATTCTGATGCCTTTTAATTAAACAAGTAAACTAAACTCGCCTCCACGTCGTGCATTAAATGCACAGCTATCCGTGGATTAACCTGCTGATACCATGGTAATTTGCCAGCATTGACAACTTAAAGCTGTTATTGATGTTTGCAACGCAATATTTGACTGGAAGAGTAGCCTACAACGGGCGTTTTTTTCGTCAGTTCGGGAAACACAACAATATCAACAGTGTACAGAACAGTTCAGTCTTGATTCGGGTTTCAACATTAACGAAATGGAAAATGCCTTCAATGATTTCAAGACTAATGGTCAGCGACGGCTTTGTGAAGTCACCCAAGACTTATTCAGTCTCGCTGCTGCAAAGCCGAGCTGGATCCAAATGGCCAGTTCTTCTGGAAAATAATTGCATTCTGAATATATTCTTATCTATCCTATGGATGTCACAAATACATCTCCTCTGGACAAAATTTTGAGAATGCCAAATGATGATCAATGTGTTGTTTTGTATACTTACTACTCACCTTGCATAGAAAAGTGCATTAATGATAAAGCTGACACTATTTTGTATGACTTTTCAAACTGGCTAAACACACAGAGAACTGGGATTAAGGCTTTAGTTTTCCAAGAGATCTGGCACAAAGACTGGACTGGTGTCAGAGATCAGTTTGCAAAGATTAATAATCTAGTGCCTCTCTATCATTGATAAGATGCTGGCAGTGAGACGTTAAATCGAAATTGTGTGTCTTAAAAAAGCATTTTATGTCAATAATCATAATGCATATTTTCAAATCACTGTATGTCTTAAACCTAAATAAATTTGTTTTGTGCAATAAGGGCACGAGTAACATGACTGTTCATGAACAATTCTTCACTCTGTCTGTGTTCGTCTAAAGACTTTTGAATGATTATAATGGTTGCTACACACCTGACTATTGTTGTAGATTATTCCACTACACACCTGATTTACGTTTTTCTGGGTCATCTCTTAATCAACGCCCCTAAACATCTCCTTATCAACAATATCAATAATATATATCCTTTAACGCGTCTCCTAATCGATGTCGACTGAGTCGGTCAGCGTCTTGACCCCTATGAACACTATAAAATCTCTAGTGTTCCACTAACCTGCTGTGCAGCAATATTCAAACAGACTACAGACAATACAGAATATGCTTTAATCATGGCTGGATGATCTCAGACAAATTTCAGAGAGAATCCCACCAGCAAAAAGAATATAATTCACCAATTCTAAGTTTTTATGGCAAATGTGACATGATTCATTACATCATTTTTATACAATATGATTGGTTCTTCATATATATAATTCAGCAAACTCTTCTGTTACTAGGTAGCCTAAAAGCAAATCTGGATTTCTTTGTTTACCTAAAACCATGAGTTTATAAATGTAGATATCTGTCTAGTTTCATTTCCCCTTTTGTTATATTCAGACATGGTTTACACTGACTTTGGCCAAAGGACATTTCGGTTTCAAAAGCATATAAATATCAATCCTGCAAGGAAAATAAATGTTAGTTATGATTCATTTAAAAATTCCATCACACTGTACATTAAATAATTGATCAAGTCGACACTGAAAGCGACACAATAACAGCCCTAATCGTGTGAATTAGCCTTGATGCTGCTTATTAAAAAACAAGTGAAACACTCTGTGTATTGTTGCTCTTCACTGAAACTGAAGGTAAATAAACAGCTAAAGGTAAATATTAATCTTTGTGGTTAGTCTCAATATCATTCAGGTCTAGTGTGAAAATGTTCAGGAACTGACCTGTGCATTCACTCAATCTCTCAACAGTTAACCAAATGTTTGCAATGTTAATTGATTAATCGAATTTGTAAATTATAAACTTACACTCGGGTCTTTATATGTGCTTCATTTCCTCCTGATCATCAGAAGAGAAACAACAGAGCTTCAGATCTGAAAATAAAAGCATCTTCCTTTACTCATAATTCAAGCAGTCACAATGGAAAGTTTCAATTCAATAAGTAAACTTTTAAAAAATATATATAACTCAGATTGTGTTTGTCTGAAAGAAGAATGTCATATACACCTAGGATGGCTTGAGGGTGAGTAAATCATGGGCTAATTTTCATTTTTGGGGGAACTATCCCTTTCACACTTCTGTGAGGGTGCTTCTAATGCAATGGCTGAGGGAGTGAAAAAAAATATATTGTATGCAATGTGATGGCAATTACAATTACTTAACATTGTTAATTATTAAATTATCAATGTAAGATCATAATTAATTTTCATATTTATGTTCCTGCACATTATTTGGGACCCAAGGCAATTGTCAACATTAACGAAATGGAAAATGCCTTCAGTGATTTCAAGTCTAATGGTCAGCGACGGCTTTGTGAAGTCACCCAAGACTTATTCAGTCTCGCTGCTGCAAAGCCGAGCTGGATCCAAATGGCCAGTTCTTCTGGAAAAACATTGCATTCTGAATATATTCTTATCTATCCTATGGATGCCACAAATACATCTCCTCTGGACAAAATTTTGAGAATGCCAAATGATGATCAATGTGTTGTTTTGTATACTTACTACTCACCTTGCATAGAAAAGTGCATTAACGATAAAGCTGACACTATTTTGTATGACTTTTCAAACTGGCTAAACACACACAGAACTGGGATTAAGGCTTTAGTTTTCCAAGAGATCTGGCGCAAAGACTGGACTGGTGTCAGAGATCAGTTTGCAAAGATTAATAATCTAGTGCCTCTCTATCGTTGATAAGATGCTAGCAGTGAGACGCTAAATCAAAATTGTGTATCTTAAAAAAGCATTTTACAGTGCTATGCATAAGTTTAGACACCCATGCTAAAGTTGACTAAAAAGAGGAATAAAAAATCATCTTTTGGAAATTGAACTTAAAAAATTAGGAAAAATCCAACCTTTAAGGACACCAATTTTCTTTGTGAATGAATAATGTATCGTAAATAAATAAATGTTCTTCCTTAAAATACAGGGTGCATAAGTTTGGACACCCCTATGTTAAATTCCCATAGAGGCAGGCAGATTTTTATTTTTAAGTATTTTTTTATATTTTATTTTTAGGATACTATGCATCCTGATAAAGTTCCCTTTGCCTTTGGAATTAAAATAGCCCCACATCATCACATAGCCTTCACCATACCTAGAGATTGGCATGGGGTACTTTCCATAAGATCATCTCTCAATGCAAATCAAACCAGCTATTAGGCTAACTGAAATAAAACCATGCCAATCTCTAGGTATGGTGAAGGCTATGTGATGATGTGGGGCTATTTTAATTCCAAAGGCAAAGGGAACTTTATCAGGATGCATAGTATCCTAAAAAATAAATAAAATAAAAATACTTAAAAATAAAAATCTGCCTGCCTCTATGGGAATTTAACATAGGGGTGTCCAAACTTATGCACCCTGTATTTTAAGGAAGAACATTTATTTATTTACGATACATTATTCATTCACAAAGAAAATTGGTGTCCTTAAATGCCTTAAATCCTGCCTTAAATCCATTTCCTTGGATCGCTTTATTGGAGGAACAATGACGGTTTTTAGAGTTCTTGGAGGAATTATTAATTGTTTTATTTCTTATTGACCATTTTGAGGAAGTCCAACACACCGTACATGGCGAGACACACACAGACGCTCAGTGACTTTATTAAAGGAGTCAGTGCTGCAAGTGTGAACCGTTTTAATTGGTCTTGTCATGGTGTTGAAGAAGAGGGCTGGTCGAGTGTCAGAATAAAAAGCATCTTCTTCCTCTTCCTCATCACTCCTGCTTCACTGCAGACTCACACAACATCTCTGAACCTTCTGATCTGAGCAACAGATAACATGGTAAGTTATATTCATATTTCTTCACTTTATTGCATTATTAGTGATTCTAAAGCAGCTTCACTATTGCGTGTCTCCTCCTGTGATCTCACACAAGTCTAACAACTGAAAAAAACTGCTAGATCATTCACATGCAGAAAGGTAAATGTCAAGCAGAGCACAAGGTGTTGCAATACATAGCAATATTGATCACAATTGCTGTTTGCATAAGGCCAAACAGATCAAGCTGATCAAGTGCAGCAGACTCGTACATTAACTCTCTTTGCTGCATCTGTTTAAGATAAACAGCAAGTAAAAACAAAAGAAATGTTGTTTGGTAACTTTATATGGCAGATTTACGCTCGTGCACAGTGTTGCTAATAAACTGGATGTAATTTAAGTTCTGTTGCTTTTATATGAAAGTAAATAAAATAAACTTGTTATTTAATCAATCATTTTTACGTTAATAGACATATGTTTATATTAAAAAAAATAAAATGACATCACATAACCCATAGAGATCTCACTGTCAGAAATTTTGGGAATATTCACTCATCATTTATACACATAAAACATGATATCAGAGTTTTAAAATCAAACATTTTAAAAGAGAACAATACATCACGGTTGTTTAAACCAATGATCATGAAGCTGTGTCGTCAGCAAGTCGTTTCCCATCATGCTTTTGATCAGTACAGTCGACCGCACTCGAACACATTTCTAACCGGCATGCATCTCGCGCTGATCAAGAGAAAATCTCTCACTGCTCTTGACTGAATTACTTTTGTAACTTTAATATCTTTTGTAACTTTTCATAAATGTATATTTAATTTACACAGTAAAGACTGCATTGTTTATGTATACATTTGATTATTAATTTTATGTAATATTTCTAGTGAAATAAAATGACTCATATCGTGATATAAGATTTTGGTCATAATCACCCACCCCGAAATGGAATATTTCCTATTTAATTATGTCTTTGTGTTGTTTTATTAATCTAGAAATCCATGGCTTCACTCAGAGGACTGCTCCTGATTTTTCTTTTGACTCAAAGTGCAGAGCCACAAACTGTGGACATTCATACTCTTGGTCATATTGTACAATTCTTTGATGATAAGTAAGTATGCCTGTAAATTAAATATAGGCAATACAGAAAATAAAAGTATTTTATTTACAGACAACCATGTGTCTGCTTAAATTGAATGTTTTGCATGTTTTCCAGCTATCAA
This sequence comes from Abramis brama, assembly GCF_963993115.1. Taxonomy (NCBI): domain Eukaryota; kingdom Metazoa; phylum Chordata; class Actinopteri; order Cypriniformes; family Leuciscidae; genus Abramis; species Abramis brama. Next base: position 9,998,374 of record NC_139972.1, read on the forward strand.
ACTTTAACTGGAAATCAACGACTGCAATATGCTGTTGCCATCAATGTACAGAAGACTCAGTGTGAAACTAATTTTGTGCCTACAAATAACAACTTTCTGAAAGGGGAGAATGCCAATAACGTGAAGAATTTGCGTCCACTTTACGAGGGTCAAGAGCTCATTGTAGCAGGTGTTAAAAAGATGGAAGGATACAGTATACACGCAGAGCGTCTGTTACTCATCCCTACTGAAGGCATTGCCACTCCACCCATGACAAACCTGTTGAATAGAGGAAATGGGGATCGCTGTACGATCTTCTACTCCTACAAATCTCCCTGTGTTAAATCTTGCCTTGATGAGAGAGGCGATTATAACATTCTGCCCGGCCTGGAGAACTGGAGCAGACACAATTCAATAAAAGCCTTTGTCTTTAAGCATATCTTTTGGGCTGAGAAGAATATAGAAACTCTTACAGCGAACTTCAAGAAGATTGTGGCTTATGCTCCTCTCTTCCGCTGTGTGAGTGAGAATGAGTGTTATGCTTGTAATGGGGAAGGAGACACTCCCATAGACCCGCACTGTCTGCCTACAAATTAAACAGTTATGCAATAAAATGATGATTTATTCCTTAATTTCTTTCTTATGTGAAAAAAATAACTTCCACAAGAAATTGTATCTTTTGAAATGCAGAATTATGACATTGTACCATGCATTTTAAAAATAATCTTGATTCCTGCTTGAACCAATAAAATACTTCCGCTTGGCAAACACTGGTGATAAGTTCAATTTCAATTCAATTAAAAATAATAATAATTGTTTAGCACTTTTCACAATACATATAATTTCAAAGCAGCTTTACAGACAATGCATGAGTCCACATTAGAATTTAGAGTGTTCTGTTATCAGAGGTAACTGTTTAAGTTATGTATTTCAGAAATGTACACATACAAAATCACAGTTAGCGAAAAAGGTATTAATTCAAACAATGTAATAATTTAATGCAGAAACAATGAGCTCATTGAAGTAATGAATACTTGTTAACAAATGATTATGACATTTAGAAAAATGTAGCATTGGTGCATGTTGATTCAGAGTTTGTATCATCTGAAGTCTTCACGGGAGTTGGCGCCGTCTCTTCATATGTGTTGGGCATCTGAAGTTTTCATAAGCGACTGGATCCAAACTGGAGCTGACTTACTCTCTACCTCAGGATGGGCATCCCAAGATAAAACAGAGAAGCAAATAGAAAATAATTAGCGTAGCTGCTGTTCAAAACATTAAACAAGAATAATTGTGTTCATTTGATCTAATATAACAGTATAAGGGTTATATAATGGTTTCATTATATGCTAAAAATCTCTATGCTAAAAAGAGATGTGTCTTTAATCTAGATTTAAACTGGGAGAGTGAGTTTGAGCCCTGAACATCAGGAAGGCTATTCTAGAGTTTAGGAGCCAAATGTGAAAACGCTCTTCCTCCTTTAGTGGACTTAGATATTAGGTACTATAAAAAGCCCAGAGTTTTGTGATCTTAAAGAGCGTGATGGATTGTAAGGCGATAGAAGATTAGTTAAATACACAGGATCTAAATCATTTAGGGCATTATAGGTCAGTAGCAATATTTTTTAATTTATACGGAACTTAATAGGTAACCAGAGATAATAAAATCAAAATAAAATAACAAGCAATTATTTTAGTCGATAAAGTTTTAAATATGGATATTTTTCTTACACGAACGCATCGCTTCGCTTCAGAAGGCCTTTATTAACCCCCATGGAGACGAGTGGAGCACTTTAATCATGGATGGATGGATGCACTTTGATGGACTTCCAAAGACAGACACCTATTCACTCCCATTATAAAGCTTGGGAGAGCCAGGACATTTTTTAATATAACTCTGATTGTATTCGTCTGAAAGAAGAAAGTCATAAACACCTACGATGGCTTCAGGGTGAGTAAATCATGGGCTTATTTTCATTTTTGGGTGAACTATCCCTTTAACCATTTTGAGGAAGTATTTTTGTCCCCTGCTTGTATCACTATGTCAGTTGCAATTTCGAGAGTGAATCCAGCATTTATTTGTAGCCTAGATGTCACTTCCAAAACTTTGCAGCATGCAATTGGCCATGTGTCCTCTGCAGCATAAAAAAAACTATATTTTTATTCAATGGATTTTGATAGCCTCCAAAGCATGAAAGAGCAATCACTTTACAATAAATAAAAAGATGTCAATCATCTCAGTTCGCGATCTCACGATGTTCCATTAAAATCAATAATTGTCTACACACACTGCATAATGAATCTCTTACTTCTTTGTTAAAGACAAGATTCGCGAGCAGAACTCAGCACTTTGAACAAAACCCTCCCAACTTATAAAACTCACAAATAAATAAAGTGAGATTTGCAAATAAAAAAATATATTTACAAATGTGTTTTATGTCACAAACACAACTCTGCCTGGCATTTATTTGTGAACGCTTTCTGTGCAGTTGTAAATCCCCTCACGCATCTGTAAATTTTAAAACACTTTTAGCTCCGCCATGCAGACAAATCCACAAATATGTGGACTCCACCCACTGTTTTTCTCAAGCCAATCAGATAACGGCCACCTTGAGCTGACCAATCGTAGCACGTTCATGCTACAACCAATCACGTTAGGCTTTACACTCAGGGCGTAATTGAATCTGCAACAAATTACAGTTTTTTTCAGTCGCTATTAACAAGCATTTGTCCAACCAGTTGTCACATTTTCAAAACTCTAAACACAATTAGCACAGCATCGGTCTTTTGTGGCCATACCATTCACACATTTCTTGTCGTTTTCACACAGTATGCAGTCAGTGAACACATTTCCATAATGCTTACATTTTCTTAACAGACAAGCTATACCTCCCAACAAAATGATGGATTGTTTTTGTAGTATTTACAAATGTTAACACACAACATCCCACAATAGCAAAAACAATATTCCAAACCTTAGATACTGTCATGAACTGCACCGGGAAACCGACAGGTGATCCAAATGCAGGCTTTTATTTGAAGGATAATCCAAAGAGCACAAACGGGGAAACAGGCAGTAATCAGAGTCCAGATAAGCAATCCAAATCAGCAGCAGTACAAACAGGGAACAGGCAGTCGGATAATCAAGACAGGCAGGCAAGAGGTCAGAAACACGGAGACTAAAATACTGGATAACTTAGAAACTAGAAACAAGGCTAGATAATGCAGTGTGACACGTACAATCCTGAGCCCTGAACAAAGGAAACATACAGGTTTAAATAAGGATACTAACAAGCATAATCATCACACAGGTGCATGACATAAAGCATAATGAGTCCAGGGTAACAATACAAAATAAAAGCATAAACTAGGAAAGGACGCCCTCCAGTGGCTCACACGGGCACTCTAGGCGCTGAATGCCACAGATACAGTATGGACTGCATTTATTTATTTACCATTTACATGAAACTTTTACCATTTTTGTAAATTTCATGATTTTAGCAAAATGTGATTTGAACAATGTCATGAAGAAACAAGCTTTTCGAGTCCATATGCATCTTCCTGGAGTAATGATGCTGAAAATTCAGCTTTTCATCACAGGAATAAATTACATTTTACACAATTTATTACATGACATACATATTTTTAAACAGAAATCAGTTATTTCAAACTGTACTAATATTTTACAATATGAAAGTTTATAAAAACCTCTGCTTCTGCAATGATATCAGTTCAAAAACAATATATCAGTGAGAGAGTCAAGGAGCTACAACGACAATATGTCCAGGTAGTGTACTGTATATTCAATTGAATGTCCAGTTCTATAATGGCGCTTTTCCACTGCATGGTACGGCTCGGTTCGGCTCGGTACGGTTCGACTCGGCGCGGAACGGTTCGGCTCGCTTCGATTTTCCACTGCGTGGTACGACTCGACTCGGTACGGCACGGTTCGGTTCGCTTTAGCTCGGTTGTTTTTCCACTGCAGTTAGTACCGCTTCAAAGTGGGTGGGACTGATCGTTATAGTTGCCGTCTCTACTGCCATGATATCATCATATTAAATGCGAATTTTTCATTCCGTGTTTCCCCATCCACTCCTCGGCAACCAACGAGAGGAACGTCTGCACCTCGTCCACTGACCACGATTCAGCCATTTCTTTTTTTGAAGTTTATACTCTCTTTTTTTTTTCTCTTTTTTTTAAAGCAAATAGCCTACTTTTAAAACAGGCGCTACAGCGCTGGCTGTTGTCTACTGGCTATTTAAATCTAGCGGGTTTAGTGTCTCGTGTCGTAAATACAATGACGCTGGTAGTGATGATTCTGTCTGACCAATCAGTGATCTGCAGTGTTTTCACGTCACATTTTAGTATCGGTACGGTACGCTTGGAACCTCAACAGAGGTGGTACCATTTAAAGCGAGCCGAAGCGAGCCGTACCGTACCATGCAGTGGAAATGCGCCAAAAGTGAGCCGTACCGAACCGAGCCGTACCGTACCATGCAGTGGAAAAGCGCCAAAGCGTGCCGTACCGAACCGAGCCGTACCGTACCATGCAGTGGAAAAGCGCCATAAGCTTTGCACTTTGCAAGTAGGTACCCTACACAGTACAGTATAGTATACAGTAATGACATGATTTACATAAACTTTGTTTTAAGAGTTATGGAATTGGAGGCCAACCAGGCCCCTCATGAATTCATATACATAGGATTCAATCTGGCCAAAAGGCGTCGACCTGGACGAAATGTAATGTGGAGGTGGAAGGTTTATGACCATCAGCCACATGACCAGATGTCCCTCCTTGAAGCCATGGATGCTGGCTCCAAGGGTGGATCCGACATACCAAGCAGTTTTATCCCAGGTGCATCGCCTTGGATGATATCAGATGTGATGAAAACATGTGGCCTAACCCTGAAGATCGCAGAGATTAGATACAGTAATTTTTTTTTTTTTTTCTGTTCTATCAAACCATGTTTCTACTGTACCTCCTGTAGTAAACAGTAAAGGAATAAAAACTGATTTGCTTTTTACTGGAATGCTTATGAATGTGAACAGTACTGTACATGTGGACATACAGTTCCCAACCAAGAAATTTAGTGTAAAACGGTGAATTGCACGTTTTGCATGCAAATACCTGTAAAACTGAAACATAAAAGTCTATGCAGTTTTAGTAATGTCAACAATAGCCAGTATTTTGAAACCTGGTGTACTTTGATTGAGTGCATGTACCTTGAGAAGTCAAAACAAGTGTTATTCTTTGACAGAATAATTTCATTTTGAGTCAGATTTCCAGTGTTTTGGTAAAGTTATTGTGTGCAGAGAAACATGTGTTCTGTTTTGAAATGAAGAGTTAGTATATACTGTATTTAACAAAATGTGTTTTTGAGAAGACAATTAACCATTTGGCCAATTGTGTTTTGTAGGTGTGAGTCTGTGTTAAGAGTTTAGAAAAAGTATCTGAAGTATGTGTAAGCGCTTGTTAGCGATTGAAAAAAACTGTAATTATTAGTTGTTTCTGGATATTGATCTGGGTGTTATAGAGAGAATTCTGTCATCTGCTGGTTGAGGGAATGAATATATTTTAGAAAAATAAGGGTAATTACCATATCTGTCCAGCAGGGGCCCATAGAGATCCATTCATTTTTCTGGCTGTAGCTAACTGCTCTTATTACTACAGCTTTTGTGATGAATATATTTTTGTGAATGTATATATATATATATATATATATATATATATTTTTTTTTTTTTTTTTTTATTATTATTTTTTTAATTATTTTTTTTTTACATTAAATCAGTATTTTTGTCAAAGTTCATAATTTATTGTTGTTGTTTGAGATCTTTTGAAGTGTCTTGTTATTACAATAATGCCACTTAAATTTGCAACAATGCCATATAAGTTGCCACTAAACAACAAGACTTAATTTTAATCACATATTATTTATTTAAATAATCCAAATATAAAAAAGAATTAACTTTAGAATAATAAGCAATAAGCAGATATGAATAGGAATGAAGAGTGAACACATACCTGTGTGTGTGTGTGTGTGTGTGTGCTGTTAATTTTTTTAGATTTATGATGGAATTTTTCATTTAATTTTTGCCAATTTCTATAAAAATGCTCTCTACAGTCACACCTTTTTGTGTGTGTGTTTGCTCACGTGTTTGTGTGATCATGTTTTTTCAGGCCTTCGTTTATTTGTGGAAACTTTCAGATTTATGATGGGATTATTTGCCAATTTCTAAGAAAATGCTCTCTATCGCAGTCACACCTCTGTGTGTGTGTGTGTGCGCGTGCGCATGCACGTGTGTGTGATCATGTTCGTTTCACATTGCATTTATGCTCAAGTTCCAGACCTCCATTGTGGTGTTGACATTTTCAGATTTATGCTGGATTCATTTTTTTTTTTTTTTTGACAAATGAAAAAAAAAAAAAAATATATATATATATAAATATATATAAATATATATATATATATACATATATATATATATATATACATATATATATATATATATATATACATATATATATATATATATATATATATATATATATATATATATATATATATATATATATATTATATATATATATAATTTACATACCTTCAGAAGAAGTTACCTTGATGATTTTAGGCCAGTGGCTCTCACTTCTCTCATTATGAAAGCTTTTGAAAAGATTATCAAAGAGGAGATTTTAGCAATAACACAGTCTCAACTTGACCCCTTACAATTTGCCTATAGGGCAGGTAGGGGGGTCGAGACTGCTATGGGCAGCCTGCTCAATACAGTTTTTAATCACTTGGAAGGGGCAAAGCAATTTGTGCGATTATTATTTGTTGATTTTTCATCAGCTTTTAACTGTATTCAACCCCAAATTTTAGCAGATAGACTTTTTAACCTCAAGGTCTCAAAGGGTTCAAGTTAATGGCGTTTTATCTGGCAATCTTCTATCTTCTACTGGCTCCCCCCAAGGATGTCCTCTCCCCCTTCTCTTTGTCTTATACACAAATGAATGCCGTTCACAATATGATGGTAGACAGGTTTTGAAATTTGCAGACGACTCTGTCATTGTGTCTCTTTTAAATGAAAGTGTGATTGACCATGGACCAATAGTGAAGGATTTTAATGATTGGTGCAAGTGTTCCTTTTTAAACATAAATGTCTCCAAAACTAAAGAATGAATTACTGATTTTAGGAAACAGAGCCCCTCTCTTCCCCTCACTATCATTGATGGCCAACCTATTGAGATAGTACAAGAATACAAGTACCTTGGCACAATAATTGATAGTAAGCTATGTTTTGAATCACACACTGATGTTGTTTGTGCCAAAGCCCAGCAGCGAATGTATTTCTATCATAGAATTTTAACATTGACCCCACTTTGATGAGAATGTTTTATCTGCTGGTTTGGTTTCTTGTCCACAAAAAACGACTAGAGAGTATTGTTAGGACATGTAGCAAGATTGCAGGCATTAACTTCCCCCCTCTTTCCCACAACAGAGTGGCAAAGAAGGCCCAATCTATTGCAGCTGACCCTGGCCATCCCTTGTCCTGCCAGTTTAAGCTACTTCCCTCAGGCCATACGTACTCCATGCCCAGGTGCAGGTCCAATAGATTCAGACATTTTTTTATCCCGACTTCTATCTCAATTTTAAACAATTTGTCAGAACTGTTTTAAATGTATTTCTTTACTAGTGTGTTTTAGAGATTGAGGATATTATATGTTCTGCTGTTTTGTTGTATTGTTGTGTTGTGTCCTTGTGTTTATCGCCTGGCTGTACAAATAATTGCCCTTCTGGGACAATAAAGTTACCTTGACCTTGACCTTGAGAACAATCGAACCAAGCCCAGTTTTTAATGTGAATATAGATTATAATGTAGAAAAGTCACAAAATCTTATTCCACTGAGATGTAGAGAATTTTTTTTTTTTAAGGAATATAGACATAGGCTATTGACCCCAATAACGATTGAGGGTAATTTAAATGTGGTTGTCACAGAAACAAAAATTCCGTAAAAATGAAACTGAAACAATAGGGGAAAGTGACATTCCTTAAGGTGATGATACATGGGGGAACCATGTTGCCCAATGCAGCAACATTGCTCAAAAATGTCCCCCGTGTATCATCACCTTTAAACAACCGACAAGTTTTCCTAGAAACATCCTTGCTTAATATCTTATTTGATGCGTCCTTGTTCCTCACAACCCCTCACAAACGTATTGCTTCTCATACGTTTTTACAGGTCAAACATGTACCATGTTTCATTCACATGACAGACATGAAGCATGACATGAGATGTACATGAACCTAAAACCAAATCGTGACACATCCTTATATATGGGCTGCTCATATGCTGCAGACACAAGATGAAACAGGGTTTCCGTTCACACGGATCCGCAAAAAAAGATTAAATAACGCTGTATTCTGCTGCCAGGCCAGTAGGTGGCGATGACTCTTTGTAAAGGGTGATCTTGATGGACTGGAAGTCCACTGTACCACCCAGCTTTCATAAATGGCTGGCTGAAATGGTCATAGATATCATATAATAAAGGCTAGATGTCTCAATGGAGGTCGACGTCCGCACGTGGTGGCCATCTTGCCACAGTCAGCTCGCTCTCACTCGTAAACGTGTTTTAATGCTGCATGTACTTTTTAAATAACCATAACTTGCTCAATTTTCTACCGATTTTCAAACGGTTTGGTTTGTTATAAACGTCAGAGATGTAGTTATGACACTGCATACAAATAATTATAACATACATGTTCAAGCATTCGGAATTATATCCACGTTAATAACGTTTGTAAGAAACCAAACCGTTTAAAATCCATCAAGATTTCAGCGAGATAAGAGGATTTGTGTTCGTGCTGATCACTCACCTTACATCAGGTACCACAGAGCCCGCCAGAAAGCCTGCCTGTGACAAGATGCCCGCCGATAATGCCGTTCGAGACTCCGCCGTAAGACATCTAGCCCTATATGGATATCTATGGAAATGGTTGCTGCCCTCAAGCTCGAAAGGATTTGTTTTTTTTCTAAAGCTGATGCTTCTAAAAAAATGTATAAAGTCTGGGGCCCCTTCCTTAGGTATGTTTTTAGGAGTTGAAATATGTTTGGGCATATATGTAAGATGGATAACTTCTCTATTTTATCTCCTCACTCCATTGTTAATGTTTTGTTTAAGTTTAAGTATGGCTTTAAGGTGTAATTTTTCTCTCTGGTGCAGGTTGGATGGGGGTGTGTCTCTCTTTTTTTTCTTTTTTTTTCTTTGTTTGTTTATTTTATGTAGCCTATAACATAGTTTTTTGTATACATTTTGTGAGACTTTGATTTGTTTTGTGTTTGTATAAAACTGTTATAAATAAAGTTATAAAAAGAAATAAAAAAGAGAAACACTCTGTGCTTATAGACTGAACACGTAATACGCAAGTGCATGATGTTTTCACAAATGTGCCTTTTTTTACTTTACACGGAGACAATAACAATATTGTTTTCAAATAGTTTTGTATTTTGAAACCTGTTTTTAAAAGTTTGCGTTTTCAGGTCCCCAAAATGCTGTTGTCTTGTCTCGTGTCGAATGAACGGCCAAAACAAATTAAAAAAAGGTTCCCGCATTCAGTAGAACATGGTGTCTTTTTCCCCACTCATTTAAATTTCTGAAGAAGAAGTTGAGTATGACTGAATACTTGCAGTGTAGGCTATGTCTCATCCTGTGGTCTCACAGTGATGTAGCAACTGGTAAAAAAAGTCATATCATTCACACATACTAAACTGAGTGTCAAACAGACTGCAAGGCCCTGCAACACATTGCAAACACTGAACACAAATGCTGCTTGCACAAGGCAAACACATCCTGATCAGCCTGTCTAAACGGTGCATCAAGAATGTTACAGTTCATACATGAACTCTCTTTCTGCATCTGTTCGTAAAACAGTAGATAGTGTAGTCGATGTTAAAAGATGTTACGATTCTAACAATGTGATTCTTTGTAAAAAAATGTTAGGTTGAAGGAACAATGTAAAATCAACTGATAATTCTACGAAGTAGTATAAAAATGTCAAAAGCCTATTAGCTGTCATAACAGTGCAATATCAACTCTAACGATATAATAATAATTATTCACTTTGCTTTTAATCGTTTAATTGTCTCAAGAAGGTTGTGGTTTGAGTCATGCAGTCTCATGATGTGTGGTTGTTGGTTCTGGAATAGCACATTTTCATGACCCCAGACAAGGTTCATCTGAACATCTCTAAGAAAAACTGCACTTTCTTTTACAGTTCATGTCTTATGGTAGCTTGAATTCATTTAACTCAATTCAGCTTAAGATTATTTTCACATTCACAGCTTATTAACAATTCTACAGCTTTTCTTCGTGCTCCACATTAAGAACTTTGATGCATTAGACATGGAAAGATACTGTATGTGTTAGGATATTTATTTCACATTAATGTCCAAATCCGCAGTATGTTGAATGCAGCTGTTTTTCCCTGATGACCAAAAGTCATTTATAATAATAGTAGACATTGTACATTCATTAACATCTAAACAATACCCAACTCCTAACAGCCAGGGCCCGGTTCCCCAAAACGTTCTTATCGCTAAGTAGTTCTTAACCTATTCCTTAACCTCTCTCTTAACATTATGGCACGATTCCCGACACATTCGTACGCTAAGTATATCTTCTGTAAGTCACACTTTCGTAAGGTTGGTCTGGACCTTATCACTGTTGCAGGTCTATACGAATATAATTCTGAAGTTTTAATACACCCAGACAGTATTCAATTAGGCTAATTCTAGTGTTTTCATGCAAAGAATAAAATTGTCATTACACTGATTGTTGTTAGATTTTTAATTATATTATTATACAATATTATTAATTTAATTAGAAAGCAGAGGCTACTGTCAGTTAAGTCCTATTCGGACGCTAATATTGTTTCTCATGGGCTTGTATGGTATTTTAAACATTTATAGGGGTAAGTCAGTGATTTTAGTGCCGTCCGAATCCATAATATCAGTGTTTTTCTCACCCAACCCACGTAAACATCCCTGGCCAAATTAGTACCTTCTGTTTTTTGACAAACAGGTCGTGTGGTAATTTAATTGCCGTCTGAATCCACATCTCTGAGTTTACAAGAAGAGATTCAAAATCCACTGTTTAAACCCTTTTTGATCACTGCCGAGCACCGTATGTAAGATGTACACTTTTATTACTGAAATGCTGGAAAGTATTTACAAGAACAATATTTCATCATAGCTCCACCTCAGCGAACAAAAATGGGAAAGAGAAGAAAGCACGTAAACATTTTAAATGGTTATTGTGACAGCAATATTTGATACAATTTTATAGGCTATTATAGTTTGGATTATTTTTATAATATCCCATGAGTAATAATAAATGCAATTTCAACTATTTATAAAGTGCTTCTTTTATAAAGAACACCGTTTTCTCACATAATGCAGTGAAACAGCCCCTGGACAAGAGAATAATTGATTCTCGAGCCATCGATATCAACCAATTCAGCTCCATCGCCACAGACAGCACCAGGTAACGTCGCACCCCATACACAAAAGAAATATATTTGAAATATATTTTCAGAATATATTTTGGAATATATGCAAATATTTGAAATTGGCCCAATAAATATATTTCACACTTAACATCATATATTTTTGTTATATTTCAGAATATATTTCAATGCATTTTTTTCTGTATGGGTCCCCAAAAGTGTAAAAATATATGTGGCATATATTCCAAATACATTGAAATATATATATAAAGAAAGGAGGCCTTAGAGCTGTTACACACTTACACTACATGAAAGGTCATTTTCAGAAATCCATAATAGGGGCACTTTAATTTTCCTTTTTTGTAATTTTGTAATTATTTTAATTCCTTACTGTGTAAAGCACTTTTAATTGCCAAAGTGTATGACGTGCTATATAAATAAAACTGCCTTGCCTAATGTTGCATCACAATAAATAAATAAAATGGATGTAATTGATTGTGAGAGTGAATAAAGAATATGCTAATGTACATGGACTCAAGTCTCTTTTTTGGAATTTATTAAATTAAATAGCATTCATGTAAAATATAAATAATAAAAGTGTAAAATGGGCATAATACTGTAAAATGAAATTGCAGTAAGGGCATCTTACTGTAAAATTTAATTGCGGTAAGGGCATCTTACTGTAAAATGAAATTGCGGTAAGGGCATCTTACTGTAAAATGAAATTGCGGTAAGGGCATCTTACTGTAAAATGAAATTGCAGTAAGGGCATCATACCGTAAGACACATTTACAGTAAGCTACTGTAAAGGGGAACTTACGGTAACTTACTGGCAATAGTGCTGCCAGTAAGTTACCGCAAAAATACGATAAAATGTCTAACAGTGATGCTTAAACATTGATGCAGAAAACAAATAATGTGGGGTTTTTTTTCTTATTCATAACTTTTGTTATTAACCTTAATTACCTCCTATTTAGTCTCTTCGATTACGTTCAGCTGTCTGTCTTTGAGTTCCCTGTATTTATACTCCCTGTCTCATTCAGTTCATTGTCAGTTCTCGTCTATATGTGAGTAGCTTATGTTACGGGTTGTATGCCTTCATCTATTCTCTTTGAGTTTGTGACAATAATTTCGATCAATCAATATTTAGAAACTGGTCATCGGCTTTGGAGGCGGGTGGGCTAACAAGGATGCTAAAGACCCCAGCCGCTCGCTCGCCTCTTGAGGTTTACACGCACAGCTTTTACTGGCCTACAACAGTTACACTCACCCCCCTAAACCTCACTCCCATCCGGGTCACGGAAACAAACGTAACTCACCCGCTCCAAACGGGTGATTTCGAACCCGAGCATGGGAGGCAGGTGCACGCTAAAGCCTAGCATGCTTCTTGAGGCCAGGCAAGTGAGGTTTACACACACTGACTTACTGGCCTATGCGTTACACTTGCATGACTGAAGTAGCTGCCCGAGAGGCTTTTTAAAAATGGCTGCCAAGTGAAATGTCTTGCCTTAAAGGGACTTTGGTTAAACATGTCCATCTAGCCATGTGTTTACATAGAAAAAAAAAATGGAGAAGTAGCGCAGTGGAATGAAAAAAAAAATACTCTGCCAGATAATAATAACAAGAAATGTATTATCTCCCATTGTTTTCATCCAGATATATGATAAGTAAAAAAACATTCTTGGGACCAGAGGTTTTCTGAATATGTGCATGAACATAATGCAACCCCCCCCCCCCCCCCCCCCCCCCCCAAAAAAAAGAAGAAAACTGCCAGATCATTCACACAAACCAAACAAAGTGTCAAACAGGCCTTGAAACACACTGTTCAGAAATGTACTATGCCTTCTGTCGTCTGATTGAGAGTTTAGACTTTTTTAGTTAGTAGCTCGTCCAGCTCGTGGTTCACGTGTCTTTTTGCTATGAAATCTTAACTGAGTTTTATAAACTAAACATAAGAATAACTTTTATATAGTGATATTTCAAGATGAACACTTGCTGGACTGAAGCAGCAGGTTTTCTTGATCATACATAATTTTTTTGAAAAATCATGTTCAAATGAATTGCACATTTTTGCTCAGTTTTGGCCTCCTTTTTTGACCTCCTCAAGTATGATGAACCATTTTAATTGGTCTTTTCATGGTGTTGAAGAAGGGGGCTGGTCGAGTGTCAGAATAAAAAGCATCTACTTCCTCTTCCTCATCACTCCTGCTTCACTGCAGACTCACACAACATCTCTGAACCTTCTGATCTGAGCAACAGATAACATGGTAAGTTATATTTCTTCATCACTTAATTACTATCATTAGTGGTGCTAAAGCAGCACATTTTATTATTATTTTTGTTGTTGTTGTTGTTGTTGTTGTTGTTGAAAACTAATTTTAAGCACCAAAAAAAAAAACCGATATATATTTATTCAAAGAATATTAAATTCCTAACAAACAGAATGATATTTTAATATTCTATATGCACTTTGTGTGTATAGGCTACTGTAAATCAGTGGCGAAAATTTAAAAAAGTGGATGGGACAGGAGTGGGGGAGGAAGTTGAGAATTCAGTGCTGTCCTACATCGAGTTTAATTTATCGACAAAGAAGTCATGTTTAAAGTGATATAGTTTCACGTTTGTGAATAAATACATAAATTCGATGACAACGCTCGTGTCTCGTAACGGTCTGGCGGTATAACTTTTCAGAGGTTCTTGGTTCTAATCCACCCATAGTTATATTTTTCTCTCTCTTATTAAAACCAAATATTTTCATCAGTTGTTGTAAATCAAGAGCAGGGACACGTTTTTGTGCATTTTGTTTTGTGATTTCATCGGAACGAATAGAGTCTCCACAACGGCGTTAAGTGATTAATTGAAGGCTGTCGCTCGTTGAGAGAGAGCACGGTTTCCTTCTGCGACTGATAACAGCGGCAATGAGCACTCAGCATGATCTCAAACACATTCCAGCGCTAGATTACCTCTTATTAACAAATGAACTAAATTAATACTCTGCTAGTCAACTGGAGATGTTTCATTTGTAGGCTATTAGGTGCATCCGTGCCGCATATGGTAGGGGATAATATCGACCCTGGCAAATTACGCCTATGCTGTGCTCCTCTGCATATATTTTATACATACCCTACGTGTTTTGTGTTTGCTCCAGGTTTTCGCTGTGCCACTGAGGATCCTCCTGCTCTGCCTGCTTCACTATTGGACTTGTGCAGTAGGAGAGGGTGTGGACCCAAAAACTCTCATGAATATTGTAAATAACTTTGAGAATCAGTAAGTTTCCTTGTTTGAACATCAAAATTTCTATTAAAAAAAAGAATATAAACAAAAAGAAAAACTACACAGACACAACAAGAAATGTATATATATATATATATATATATATATTCTAAAGAAATGACAAGAAATATATAAAGAAAAACTAACAGTAGTGGATTTAACAGAGGTTGTTATGAGAATTATTTGTCCTTTATAATTACATCATCATGCAATAATTTTAACATTAAACTTTATATATTCATTATTTCTAT
Organism: Abramis brama; assembly: GCF_963993115.1. Lineage (NCBI taxonomy): Eukaryota > Metazoa > Chordata > Actinopteri > Cypriniformes > Leuciscidae > Abramis > Abramis brama. The sequence continues at coordinate 10,013,379 of NC_139972.1, forward strand.
GTAATAAAATAACTTTTATTTATTATAATAAAATAATTCATTATTATTATTTTCATATTCATTTTTTTTTTCTATTAAAATTTGTAAATACATAAATTTCCCACTGCTTTATAATTTCCAGGTTGCGTAACATGGGACAATACGCTGTCGCGTTCAGAGTCGAGAAGGACAAATGTCTTCAAGGTTCTGACTATGCAGGTCCGGACTTAACTAAAGTGAAAGAATATTTTCAGAAAAATGATGTTTATGTGAGTGGTGACCTCATTGCTGCAAGGGCTGATAAAGATAAACAAGATCATTCAGAGTTTCGCCTGAAAGATTATCTGGGGCTCATCTTAAATGTAAAAGATAAATGTGTGGTTTATTTCACTGTAAATTCACCCTGTTTGAATAAATGTGTATCAGTATCCGGGGAATTCAGCGTTAGAGACAATCTTGTAATGTTAGAAAAATATGAGGGAATTAAATCCTTTGCATTCAAAATAATCTGGAGAGAAGATAAACAGGTAGATGTGATAAGCAGACTGAAGGGAATAGCACCTGATTTGCCATATTATCAGTGTATGAAAAACAAAGCTATATGCCATCGCCTGTAATTAATGCTTATACTTTACACTGTTGCTTTCCTCACATATTTACATAGTTTTATTTAGCTGAGGACTTTTTTTCTGTTTTAATTGTAAACAGTAAAATTTGCACAAAAATAATCTATAATGTGGAAAATGCATAAATTGTGATATTGCGTGTGCTTGATTAGCTGGCAATTATTGTTAGAGTAAACTAATGTCAGCATGTCTGCTTAATGCTGGAGAAAATTAAAGTACATTTTACTGAGCATCATTTGTGGTTCAAAGTATCATCTCATTTAAACACAAGTTATTCAGTTATACAGAGTGGATATGTCTATGATGTCCTATGGCGGGGAAAATGCCACCCTTAAGGACTGTGTATTTTTTTTTCTGTGAAGCAATAATTAAATGTGTCTAGATTTCTAGTTTTCAGGTGTGAAAAATGTCCAGAGTTTGTTTTTAGATTTTTTTTTTTAAATGTACCAAGGGGGCGTTTTGCGCAAAATCAGAGTACAAGCAGTTTTAGCTTAAAATTAAAAAGTAAAAAAGTAGATAATGTTTATTAATGAACCCTGCTGAAAATATTATTAATATGCCACCATACATTTCGGCAAAATTATAAAACTATACTCTTTTAAAGACTCTCAAGGTAAAACAGAAACAAATAACAAAATATACCTACACTCAAAAAAATATTTAGGCCTAATAGATAAGATTTATGTAATTTGATTGCATATAAATTTTCCATCCATTTGGATTACATATTTTTAACGTAAACATATTAATAAACTTAATGCAATAAATATTTGTAAGTCCTATATAAATGAAACAAGTAAGAATGAGATTTATGTAAAATTATCAATAAATCCAATTTATTTAAAATGAATAAGAAACAGGTTTATGTATTATTATATAATAAACCTAATTTACTTAAAATGCATCACATTTAAGTAATTTTTATTAATAAACCCAATGTTTTTTAAAATCATATTTATAAATTTGTATTTATTAATCACCATTTCCCCTCCCCAATCACGATATACAACACAAAAATAACAGCCCGACCACCTCATTTCACATTTTTCCCCCTCATTTTTATTTTAGGAATAACAAGCTCAAAAGGCAGCAAAAAGATGAGATAGAAAGAAAGACATAACCCATGCTCACATACACTGTGATGTGTGCAACCTCAACACAAATAAAAAAAGTACCTTCATGTTTACATGCACATTAAGGTTAAATGCACTTATTTCAATGGTTTTTTTGTTTTGTTTTTGTCGTTGCCACAATCAACCACCACACTTTTTACCCACGTTTACAAGTTAGGAGTACAGGTGTATAAAAGGTTCGACAGCGGGGAAAAAGAGAAAAATCTAGAACAACAAAGAATCTGTTCAACTTTTACAAGTAGACAAAACAAGTTTTGTTTAAGTTTAAAAGTCATTCAAATGAGTAGAAAAAGTGCAACAAGTCAAGAGGAAAATATCAGCATATCTGTCAATCACTGAAGCGTCTTAATTTCCGTCCCTGAACTTTTGGCGACAGCTTGGTTGTATCCAGTTCCATCAGGATTTTCTGAAATGCGTCAAATGTGCAATCGAGGTCCATTGGATAGTTTAAGTTAAGGGCATAAATTAGTCAAAAAAGCATCACACATCCAAGTGTGACACTTGGCAGGCTTTGCAGAACTTCAAGAACAACACCCACATCTGAAGGTTTTTCTCCAGGACCAGTACCCTCCGCTCGAATGACATAGATGCCCATTGTTGTCTGTGAAATGAGACTCCGCCTCTCTACTTTCAGTCCTGGAGGATAAACAAAGAGAATGTGAGTCGTGTCCCAATGTGAGTCAAAATGTAATATTCAGATAATATTCGGCTTAGGAGAATAGGAGAAGTATATAGAAGAAGAAATTCCTGATGCAACTGGACACAACTGGAAATTATGTTCCAGTGATTGTGAACAAGTGTCTTGATTTGCTGAAAAAAAAATCGAAGTGGTTAAATAAGTTAAAGGGTTAGTTCACCCAAAACAATCTTGTCATGATTTATCCTCCCTTATGTTGTTCAAAACCTTCATGTGTTTCTTTCTTCTGCTGAACACAAAATATGTAATGTTACATATTTTGTAACATTTTTCAAAATATATATTTTTTTGTATTCAACAGAAGAAAGAAACTCATAAAGGTTTGGAACGACATTAGGGTGAGTAAATTATGACATAATGTTCATTTGTGGGTGAACCTTTTCCAAGGCTTACAATTTTATTTTGCAGCTGATCCAGGTCATTTCTAGTTGAAAAGCTTCTCATTTGTCTGGTGTGATCAATCATGCTCTGCACTGATTGCTGCATAGTTTAATATTTCGCTGCACACTACACACAAGGGCATAAGCTAGGCTGTTATTATGTTAATTTTCTCATTGGCATCAATGTAAATATATCCATAAGAAATTTATAACATAAAGAGAGTAGGTTGACACACACTTACCACATATTCTTTGAGAAGTGTTTCGATGTCTTCGTTGAGGTAGACACTTAGGCACCTCAGGATACAATCTCGCCTGGTGTTTGTCTTCATTCTCAAACAAGCATAAAAAGATCCCAAAAAAACATGTCATTAATTATTAACTTACAGTTTAAGTAAGTTAGCTTTCTGTCCCTCTATTGACAGCTACGCAACTACAACTTTGACGCTTCCAAGCGTTCATAAAGAGATAGTAAAACTATTCCACATGAATTGAGCGGTTTAGTCCAAATTTTCTAAAGAGACAGACTAAATTTAGGCTTTTATTCACATAAACATTGATCAGCGAACATAAACAGAAGCTCAACTGAACTTGCTTAACACACTAGAACAAACCTCACTCGCACGTCAAGCGAAAATTCTTGAGCTTCCGTTTACTATAACTGATGTGTGAGTTGATGAATGTTTGAATGTGAAAAAACTTCAATCTGTTCATCATAAAAAAGGATTGAGTCTCTTCAGAAAATTTGGACTAATCTGCTAAATTCATATGGATTAGTTTTATGATCTCTTTATTAACTTTTTGAAGTGTCAAAGTGGTGATTGCGTAGCTGTCATATGTCATAATACCTGTTATATGAATAATGCTTTAACAATATTGCATTTAAACAATAATGCCAATAAAGAGAAAGAATGTTTCAGCCTAAAATGTTTTAGCAATTCATACCGGGTAGATAATGAAACGTCACACACTTTGCATGGCCACATTCACGTATCTGTGAAAAAAGACAAAAGAAAGAAAAAAAACAGTTTACTTAGAGAATCGACATTACTTGATTTACACTTAATTTTGCTGTAACAAGACAAGTCAAAATACAGCTACTACTACTACTAATAATAAATTAATAAATAATAATAAATTAATAACTTTTATATAACAATTAAATAACTACATACAGTGAGGAAAATAAGTATTTGAATACCCTGCTATTTTGCAAGTTCTCCCACTTAGAAATCATGGAGGGGTCTGAAATTGTCATCGTAGGTGCATGTCCACTGTGAGAGACATAATCTAAAAAAAAAAATCCAGAAATCACAATGTATGATTTTTTAACTATTTATTTGTATGATACAGCTGCAAATAAGTATTTGAACACCTGAGAAAATCAATGTTAATATTTGGTACAGTAGCCTTTGTTTGCAATTACAGAGGTCAAACGTTTCCTGTAGTTTTTCACCAGGTTTGCACACACTGCAGGAGGGATTTTGGCCCACTCCTCCACACAGATCTTCTCTAGATCAGTCAGGTTTCTGGGCTGTCACTGAGAAACACGGAGTTTGAGCTCCCTCCAAATATTCTCTATTGGGTTTAGGTCTGGAGACTGGCTAGGCCACGCCAGAACCTTGATATGCTTCTTACAGAGCCACTCCTTGGTTATCCTGGCTGTGTGCTTCGGGTCATTGTCATGTTGGAAGACCCAGCCTCGACCCATCTTCAATGCTCTAACTGAGGGAAGGAGGTTGTTCCCCAAAATCTCGCAATACATGGCCCCGGTCATCCTCTCCTTAATACAGTGCAGTCGCCCTGTCCCATGTGCAGAAAAACACCCCCAAAGCATGATGCTACCACCCCCATGCTTCACAGTAGGGATGGTGTTCTTGGGATGGTACTCATCATTCTTCTTCCTCCAAACACGTTTAATGGAATTATGACCAAAAAGTTCTATTTTGGTCTCATCTGACCACATGACTTTCTCCCATGACTCCTCTGGATCATCCAAATGGTCATTGGCAAACTTAAGATGGGCCTTGACATGTGCTGGTTTAAGCAGGGGAACCTTCCGTGCCATGCATGATTTCAAACCATGACGTCTTAGTGTATTACCAACAGTAACCTTGGAAACGGTGGTCCCAGCTCTTTTCAGGTCATTGACCAGCTCCTCCCGTGTAGTTCTGGGCTGATTTCTCACCTTTCTTAGGATCATTGAGACCCCACGAGGTGAGATCTTGCATGGAGCCCCAGTCCGAGGGAGATTGACAGTCATGTTTAACTTCTTCCATTTTCTAATGATTGCTCCAACAGTGGACCTTTTTTCACCAAGCTGCTTGGCAATTTCCCCGTAGCCCTTTCCAGCCTTGTGGAGGTGTACAATTTTGTCTCTAGTGTCTTTGGATAGCTCTTTGGTCTTGGCCATGTTAGTAGTTGGATTCTTACTGATTGTATGGGGTGGACAGGTGTCTTTATGCAGCTAACGACCTCAAACAGGTGCATCTAATTTAGGATAATAAATGGAGTGGAGGTGGACATTTTAAAGGCAGACTAACAGGTCTTTGAGGGTCAGAATTCTAGCTGATAGACAGGTGTTCAAATACTTATTTGGAGCTGTATCATACAAATAAATAGTTAAAAAATCCTATATTGTGATTTCTGGATTTTTTTTTTTTTAGATTATGTCTCTCACAGTGGACATGCACCTACGATGACAATTTCAGACCCCTCCATGATTTCCAAGTGGGAGAACTTGCAAAATAGCAGGGTGTTCAAATACTTATTTTCCTCACTGTAGGTCCAATTTATAAGAAAATATGGTTGATTGCAAGATGATATCGGCTGTTCATGTCTGTAAAATATGTTTTTAACTATGTATTCGGAATGTAATGTTTTTTTATGTTGAATCATATAACATTCAAACTGAGATTAATTGTTCATAATTTGATGTATTGATTTTTCTATGTATTTTTGTAGCATACATACAAGATCGGAGGTTGTCCATGTCCAACCATATAGATGTAAGAAAGGATGCTTGATGTAACGTTATCTGTAAAAGAAAAAACGGTTCTAGTTAGAAACAAAATGCATACTTTTGCTTATGAAATTACAAAGCCAGCATTCATTTTTTAGAGTATTATCGCGATTTTTAATCTTTAAATCGTTAACTTACCACAAACCTAACACCATTTTTTATTTACGCAATGTACGTGGGCCAAAGTTATAACGTTAGGCTACTTAGGTCAAACAAAAAAATGCTAATTAATATAAACTAAAAACACAAAACATCTCCCAGTTACTTTTAATTAGTTATACTGTGTAGCTGAAAAAGTAGCTTAAGGGGAAAGTAGATAAAGTTAGCTTTTATTAGAACCATGTGCAAGTTAGCTAGTGGACTAAATCCAAATTTGATAGTCGGGGCATTGATACGTGTAATACGATATCAACAGCAGAAATAACACATGTATATACATTGAAAACAGAAACAGTCAACTTATATACGATGAGTACATAATGTAACTTGCCTTGCAATCAGGTTGATCCAAGAAGGTGCTCCGATCTCATGTAAGATGGCGAGGAGAACTTTTTCAACTGCCGCTGGTCTCTGCTTCATCTTTTTTCCAGGTGCATTTAGACCTGTCTAATGTGCAGTACCGCCCCCTATGGATCGGCTCCGGCTTCCATTTCCCATAAATTGTATGCAAACCAATCTCATAAAATGTAACTAATAGAATCTGGCTCGTTCCGCAGCTACCTTTATTTAAACCATATTCATGCTTTTTAACTGATTAAATCGAATAGTTTTCACAATTAACAGATTTACATTGATTCTAAGCAATCTGACTACATACATTTAGAAAATATTATGATTTAAATAAAATCAAAAGGATGCAAATACATAATTATAAACTATGCCATGAATCATTTTTTTGAGTGTAATTTCATGACATTTCAACAGGAAGTGTTTTTCCGAACTCACAACAGGTTTTGTGAGAGTACGGAAATATATTTGCGAGAGAAAGCAAAGTTTCTCAGGGGAACAGAAAAGTTTTTAAAAATATTTTTCCCTCCCGTCCCATATTTTTCCCACCACCATGTCCCTTTAGCGGCTCCATGTTACTGTGTTAAGAGTTTAGAAAAAGTACTTTAAGTATTGGTTAATGTTGTTAGCAGTTAAATAAAATAAAAAATACAAATAAAAAACTGTAAATCTTTGATAATTCTTACATAGGCCTAGTCCCTCTAACAGCACTAGCGGAGACCGTTATTTCATATCAGCATTTTTAGGTTATTTTATTCTACAAAAACTTGAGGCAAACTCTAAATAATGATTTTGAATTTTGCTGTGTGTCTTGATCAAACAGCATTTGTAATAAATGTGTTCTGTTGTGAAACTTCTGAATGGTCTGAATGAGCTCTGGGCCGATTATACACTGATCTTCATCACCATCTATAGTGACCTTTTCCCGCCTCAACAGATTTAATTAAGGTTCCCTTTGTAAAGGGTTTATAAAGGTGTTTGTTAATAAGTAATTTACAAATGCACTATTAATCGTTGATAAGCAGTTATAACTGCATGAACCAAAAGGGGACTTTAACGCAATAACTGCTGTTAGTAATGTTTATAACTCATGAATAAATGGTTTGCAGATTTCCACATTACATTAAGGTTCACTTCACGTGTAACTAATACGGGAATTGTTTTTTTATTATTATTAATATCTCATCAAGTTATGGTTGTGCTCTTGTTTTGTTTTTTCAACATAAAGTTTGATCATTTCATTTTGATTAACAAGAATTCAGTTTTTTTTTACATAGCTGTGGATAGGCATCAGTTTTTGCAGAGTATCATTGGTAAGACTGCGTAACTTCTGGTAAGCAACATAAGAAAAGTGACATACAGGAAACATTACAATAATGATGAACTTTTATTTTAGAAGGCTGAATGATTTTTCACATAAATCAGTATTTTATTCTAGAATAAGAATAATATATTTTCATTTCACTGACTGCACTACAGCAGTTTTAACAAGAATTATGCATGTATGTGTTTTTTTCTATATCTTTGTACATAGTAATTTACTTGTGAAAATAAAAAGTTGGGAAATTCCAGGCCTGCAATACAGTTTTTCTGAATTGTTAAAACACATTTCTTGAAACTGTGAGCGGAGGCTATTGCCACCTAAGATATAAAATATGTTTTATAAATGCTCCCAACTACAGGGTTTCCAAATAAATGGAAAGAACAAGCAGAGATGTGTACAATCTTTATTTTACACCCAAGAAGTAAAAGTATAATCATACAAAAATTTTAGGAAAAAAAATACACAAGTTACAAATACAATAACATTCACACAAAAGGAAAAGAATAAGTCATAAAGTGGCCACCTGTAAAATTGGATCTTGGACAGTCAATATCAATATCCCATGGGATAAGTCACATTTGGGAAAGAAAGAATAATAATTTAAAAAAAAGATCCAAATAAATTAAATTCAAACAACCTCAATTCACACCTTCATGCAAATTTATAACCAAAAATCACAATCCACACAATAAACAAACAAAAGTATAAATGGATTAAATAAATCCTCGCAATCCCAGCAGCTAATAGCCCATGGTTGTTGTAAAGGAATTGACAGTATAAGAGCGGTGGCAATAACCACCCACAGTACTCAAGAACACATTTAACAAGCCACAAAAAAAGATATATCAAATGAAAGAAAATACAATTAAATCAACCAATAAAACTGTAACGGTCACCAGCTGGAGTGCCCTTGCGAACCACCAGAGGGCACTCCACACCCGACTATTGTCACTCTCTCACTAACTACATTTCCCATAACTCACTGCCCGGACTCATCATCACTAATTGCATTCACCTGTGTCTCATCATCCTTGTTAGTTTCAGCCTATTTATTCCTTGTTCATTCATTCAATCATTGCGAAGTTTTGTTTAGTGTCACACTGCAACTCTGAGCGTTTTTCCTGGTTTTCTTGTTTCTTGGTTTTCGGATTTCTTACCTGTTCCTTGGATTACTCTCTTGCCTCTGACCCCTGCCTGTCTTGTTTTGTTTTTGTTTGTTTGTTTGGACTGCCTACCTGTGTTTTGACCCACTGCCTGTTTATTGGATTCCGTGTCTGGATTGCCTCTTAATAAAAGCTGCATTTGGATCTACCTTTGTGTCTCGGAGCAGTTTCGTGACAATAACAAATAAATAATTCAATACCCAATCATCTCAGTTCAGTGTCATATGTAACATCACTGACTACAATACTGATCCATTACAGTTTTTAAAAATTGCTTGCACACAATTTCTGAAACTCTGACTCCTTTTCTCAAAACTCCACACACAAAACCACAAAACACACACCATGCAAAACAATCACACATCTCTTGCGAAAGCAAACATTTAATTCAAAATTATTTTAACTCTTCTAACAATGGTGTTTATTTTGTTTGTTTTTTTGCATAATTTACACAGCATCCATCATGTTACACATGGATGTGAAGAATGTAAAACATCTTTTGCATGTTCAGTATGCAGTGAAGTGCACAGAGGTTTGTCACACACAGGCTACATGTGCACAAATACATTGTAGCCTACAGCATGTATTCACAAAATTGATGAACTTTACAGTTGCTTGTAGAAGGAAACAGTTTTATACATTTGGTTTAATCAGTGATTTCCAAACAATTATAAAACAGAGATTCCAACTTAAAAACATTGGAGTTTTATGTTAACATAATTAATTTTAGAATGTCTTTGTAATGAGCATGTTAACACTGCACTAAGTAGCACGTTTCCGGACCGTTCACGTCTGCACAAAACCCCGTAAACACATTTTGCACTGTGACACACTTTTGTTTCAAAATGCTAAACACAGGCAGGCAAAAGTTAAACACAACTACAACACAGTTATCATTGTTTACGCACAACGACTCAAACTGTTCACACTTATTTCTAATTATGAAACCAAACCAACTGTACATCATAAAAGTCAGTTCAGAGTGCCAAAATTGACTCACAATGTTGCACTGAATGTTGACCAACAATGGATGGAAACAATATAAGAGGGAGAGGAGGAAGAGTGTGTGTATAAGAGGAGGTGAACGAGGATGAGGATGAGAAAGAGCAGGTGTGGAGAATGTTGTCAAGGCTGGATCTGCTTTAGTTTTTTTTTTCTCTTTTCCTTCAGAGACGACAGTGTCTGAAATGTGGAGAAACTCCTCCGGGCCGGACCAACATGAACACATGATGCTGAAGCAGAATAAAATCTCTCTCATTGACCTTGATTCTGCAGTTGCACAACTCTTCTGAAAGTACTGTAACATGCATTTTATTTAGTTTTTTTTTTTTTTTACTGTGTCTGTATTACACAAGTGCTGAATATACAGACATTCAATACTATACAATATCCAGTACAAAACTATACTTGCAGTGATTACAGTTTTTATTCACCTTAACACTGTAAGTTGTCATTACTATACTTTTTTCCGTAATTGCAAAATTTGTTTACTTTGTTACAATATAATTTTTTTTTTCTGTAACTGCATGCTTTCCATTTTTTGATGTAGTGTCTGATCTGTAGAGTTTATAATATTGACTCACTGTGTGTGTATGATCTGAAAGCATTGTTTGATTTTGCCAGAAGAGTCAGAGATTCTCTGAATGTGGTTTAAAAATTTGGTTTTGTGTTTAAGGTTTTGAGAAATTGAGTGATGTTTTCAAGAAATGTGTTTTAGCAAATCAGAAATACTGTATATTGTTTCCATCCATTGTTGGTATCAACATTCAGTGCAACATTTTGAGTCAGTTTGGGCACTCTGAACTAACTTCTTGTATGTTGTTGAGTCGTTGTGTGTAAACGTGTGTGTTTAAATTTTGCCTGCCTGTGTTTAGCATTTTGAAACAAAAGTGCATCACAGTTGAAAATGTGTTTCAGTGAGTGAGTTTAGAGTTCTGCAAATAGAGTGCATTTGCAAACAGTGTCTTAACCTCAATGTTTTACTGAAAGAGTGATTTATTCGACAAATTGGTTTAGGGTATTGAGAAAATTTGTTCAGAGAATTGGATTTAGTGTTTTAGCAATTCAGGAAAACTGTATTAATCATAATTAATTTTAGAATGTCTTTGTAATTTACATGTTGCATTCAGTTCAGACAACATTTAGAGTGTTAACAATGCCCTGTCTTCCTGCAGAATACAAACGCAAAATATTTTCCATTATTCCCCACACCAGCATCAAAATGTTCTTTCAGTAATGGGTACAGTAATACAGTACTTTCAGTAATACAGTACATTAGAAAGGCCATTATATCAAGTAGGCCATTATTTCAACTTGAATATGAACATACAAATAGAACATACTGAATTGATACTCACATAGTATGTTATTTAACTCATACTCCAATGTATTTCTTGACACTGGTTTTACTTGAAGTATAGCACCCTTGACAGGTTCCAAGTGCAGATGTCAACTAAACAAAAAAGACATTTGTCATCTCTGACAAATGATATTATAGATTTTCAGGTTTGGTTTCAAATCACTGTAGGTAAATATCCTCTTCCTCCATCATCATTTTTGTTATTTGTGTTCTAAACTTTCTCGGAGTGAGAAAGCGCTCCAAATGATGCATTCCCTGAGTGAACTTTTCGAAAGATCCAGACTGAATCGTGAACCGATTCAAAGCATATTCCTTCTTGACTGAATTTGAAACTACTTAAAAGAGTGATTTATGATAAGTAATGCAGAGTGCTATATTGATTTAAATTCCAAAGAAATAGGCAAACATGCTTAAACATTGATGCAGAGAAAGCCAATAATCTTTTTTTTCTTATCCATAACTGATTCTTTCTAAGAGCCGTACAAACACAAAATGCCAATGACATTATTGAAGATTGTGAAAGTCAGTGATTACCAGGGCCAGATTTACTCAGACAAGCTCATTGCCGACTCATTTTCTGTCAGTTTATTTTCATGAATTTAAATGTGTTCAAAGGATTGTGGGTGATTTAATGCCGAGAAAGATACATCCAATGCGTCCTTCAAAACAGGCCGAATGAAGGACACGAAACAAAGGCTGCCTTCCAAGGATCCTTCAAATCGAGATGGCCTTCAGCAACATTTGATGACAGCTGAGATATGCAGCCTTCGTTTGAGAAACACCCATAGTCTTTTAAAGAAGAGGGCTGGTCTACACTCAGAATAAATCCCATCCACTTCCTCTTTCAAGTTCAAGTTCAAGTTCATTTTATTTATATAGCACATTTTATAACAGTCACTGACTGACCAAAGTGCTTTACAGAACTACAAGATTAAAACAATAATACCATACATAAGAGCACAGCACAGATACAGCAGCCTTACGCATGAGTAGCAAAAGCATTGTCAGAATACAAAAATAAAAAATAAGAAATGGCACAACAATATCAGACAAATCAATTAAAAAAAAAAAAAAAAAAAAACCTTAAGACTCAAAAGAGAAATAGTAAAACTAACCATCCTTAATTATAGGCCAGGGAAAACAAGTGCGTTTTTAAAAGTGACTTAAAAGAAATCACGGAAGGGGCTGTCCTAACTACTAAGGGCAAATTGTTCCACAGCCGAGGCCCAACCACAGCGAATGCTCGATCACCTCTGCGTTTGAGTCTGGAATGTGGGACTAATAGCAGGTTCTTATCACTCGATCTCAGACTTCTTAATGGGGTGTATGGTTGTAACAATTCAGATAGGTAGCTTGGTGCTTGGCTACATAGAGATTTATATACAAATAAAAGGATTTTAAAATCGATTCTGAAATTAATGGGTAACCAATGAAGAGCAGGCGCGTAGCCAGTAATGGGCCAGGGCGGCACTGGCCCGCCCACATTACTCACTGGCCCGCCCAGGCAAGTTTGATCAAAATACATTTTTAGTTTATTTTTATTATTCAAATGTATTTAAGAAAATATATTAATATAAACTTGATTTATTGTTGACTGGTGTGTGTGTGTTCAATTTGTTTTCCGAATAAAATGGAACTGTTGAAGCAAGTTGTAGAAAGCCTCTCTCCAGAACGTAATTGGTTGCTATGGTTGCTAGGGGTTCCGACAGGAAGACACTCTGGGCGGCGGGCTCTGGCGGCCTTTAGCCAGCTAGCTGCTTTTTAGCCAAAAAGTTATTTGAAAAAGAACTCTGTGACTGTTTGGACTATGATGAGATCATTTCTGTTTTCAACACTAAACCCAGGCACTTGCGTCTTGTTTTGTAGAATGAAAACAACAAAGGTAGGCCTGTTGTTTAACTAATTTCCTTAATTTTTGCCCGTGAAGTGATTTAAGGCAAGACACGGCAGGCAAAAACATCGGGGTTTTTTTTTCACTGGTCAATTTTGAGATTTTGGGCTATTTGTCTTCAATGCCTTCTTTCAGACTTGTGGTGAAAAAAAGTCCAAAATACACATTTAGGTCTTTATTTTACTACATTTTGTCTATTTGCGTCTGTAGATTTCTCCTAAATTCAACAAAAGTTGGCGTTCTAAATCAATATGCTGCTCCGCGATCGCTGTCTGCACCTGTCAAACACCGTTGAAAAGCTCTCTCTCTCTCTCTCTCTCTCTCTCTCTCTCTCTCTCTCTCTCTCTCCTGTACAATGCTGTCGGATCCAAATATGGTCATTTCCTTTAATCAGCAACCAATGGTTGAACATGATGATTAGACAGTGTTTTGTTATTGCCTATGCCGAATATTGCAAAATAAAGGTGTAACTGTTTTTGCAGTTTGTCTATTCTTTTTTCTACTCTCTAAGGCTTAATTATTATTTAAGTAATTTTTTTTCTAGGAAAAACTATAGGCCCACTCACTTTTTCACTGGCCCGCCCAAAATACAATTTCTGCCTACGCCACTGATGAAGAGACCTCAGAATTGGGGTGATATGGTCACTTTTTCGACTATTTGAGAGGAATCTTGCAGCAGCATTTTGCACTATTTGGAGACGCGCAATTTGAGTTTTCGAAATACCGCAGTAAAGTGAATTGCAATAGTCTAAGCGTGAGGAGATAAAGGCATTTATAGCCATCTCAAGAGTTTTGTGATTAAGGAAAGGTTTGACTTTCGACAGCAGACGAAGTTGATAATAACTAGAGCTTATTACAGAGGAGATTTGTTTATCAAAGTTTAAAGACTCATCTAGTAGAACGCCCAGGTTCCGTACACGTGAGGATCTAAAAGCCGATAGTCTGCCTAGGTCGAGAGTGGCAGCCTGAGGATTAACAGTGGACCCAAAGACAATGATCTCAGTCTTGTTTTCATTTAGAAATAAAAAATTTTGGTCCAGCCAAGATTTAACTTCGTCTAGACAACTTAATAATGATGAGAGGGCGGCTGGATCATTTCTCTTGATTGGTACATACATTTGTGTATCGTCTGCATAACAGTGAAAGGATACCCTATGTCTTCTTAGAATAGTGCCCAGTGGTAACATATAGAGAGAAAAAAGAGATGGCGCTAAGATGGATCCTTGAGGAAGACCACAGGTTAGATGGGCAACGGAAGAGGAACAATTTCCTAACTTTACTCTGAAAGTTCGACCCGAGAGGTAAGACTGGAACCACTGGAGGACGATACCTTTTAGCCCCACATAATACTCTAATCTGGATATCAGGATAGAGTGGTCGACAGTATCAAAAGCTGCTGATAGATCTAAAAGTACAAGAGCCACAGAGTCACCAGTATCCGTGGATAAATAGATGTCATTTAAAACTCTCAAAAGGGCAGATTCAGTACTGTGAGCAGACTTAAAACCGGATTGAAATTTTTCAGAAATATCATTGCACTTTAGGAAAAACTGGAGTTGGCCAAGAACAACTTTTTCCAACACCTTCGAAACAAAAGGTAGTGCAGAGATAGGACGGAAGTTATTTAGCACGGCAGGATCCAGTGAAGGCTTCTTGAGTAACGGTGTGACCGTGGCCACCTTAAGGGCAGCAGGGATGGAGCCGATGAGGAGGCACTTATTTACAAATGACACCAAACCTGGCCCTACTGAGTCAACAATTAATTTAAGAAACTTAGGAGAAATGATGTCGAGAGAGCAGGACGAAGGTTTCATATTTGCTATAATTTCTTTGAGGAGATTCAGAGTGATTGGTTCAAAAGTATCCCAGGTAACAGAATTCAACAACTGACTAGAGTGTTCACTATGAGAGGGACTAGCTTTGCATCTCAGATTAGATATTTTGTCAATGAAGAATCTCAAGAAGCTTTCACATAGCTCGTCAGAAGCACCAAGCAATGTATTTACCGGAGGGTTTAAAACAGAGTTGATAACAGAGAATAAAACCTTTGGTCTAGAGTGGTTTGCCATAATCATGTCAGAGAAGTATGTGGCTTTTGCCGACTTTACAGCATTCTGGTAGGTCGACAAACTGGCTTTGAACAGCTGGAGTGAAATATGTAACTTGTCCTTTTTCCATTTGCGCTCAGCCTTTCTGCTGACTTGTCTTAGTTGACGAATATCCACATTGAGCAACGGTTCAGATTTAGGTTTAGGTTTGTAAGGCTTAAGCGGAGCAGTTTCATTTAGGGCATTCAGCCAAGCAGAGTTTAACAGACCGAGATGCTGGTCGGCATCTAAGTCCAGTAGCGGTGAATCCAAAAGCAAATGTGAGGAGGATTTCACAAAGTGCTCATTAAAATTAGATCCAAACTGAGGGGAATAGGACCGAGACAGTCTTTTATCTGCAATGGTGGAGTGAGAAATGCAAGGGAGAGATGTAGAAAATAATATCGGCTTATGGTCCGAAAGCATAAAATCAGATATAACAACATCACTGATTGCCATCCCATAGGAAAGTACAAGGTCCAAGATGTGACCGTGAATGTGAGTGGAGTCGTTGATCCACTGCACTAGGTTGAAAGATT
Organism: Abramis brama; assembly: GCF_963993115.1. Classification (NCBI taxonomy): domain Eukaryota; kingdom Metazoa; phylum Chordata; class Actinopteri; order Cypriniformes; family Leuciscidae; genus Abramis; species Abramis brama. Next base: position 10,029,086 of record NC_139972.1, read on the forward strand.
CAATGAGGCTGAGGAAATCCTTTGATAGGGTGTTCGATTGACAGCAAACGTGGATATTAAAATCACCCACCAATAAAAAACGGTCATAGGTTGTGGTGATATTACCAATGAATTCTGTAAATTGCTGAATGAAGTCCTGTAATGAGTGTGGGGGACGGTAAATCACCCCTAGTAAAATAGGGCCATTCCAGCCTAAATGAAGTAGCTGAGCTTCAAGGCTAGAAAATGCACTGACAGGAACTGATCGGCATCGCACAGAGAATGAGTTTTTAAAATAGTCACTATCCCCCCCCCCCTCGTCTGTTTGGACGGGGGGAGTTAAAAAACGAACAGTCAGTTGGAACTAATTCAGAAAAAGGGGTTAGATCACCAACCTTAGTCCAGGATTCAGTGATGAACATAAAATCCAAACTATGAGAGGAGAAAAAGTCGTTGAGCAGGAAGGTTTTGTTCACCAAGGAACGGGCGTTGATCAGAGCCATTTTAGGCGGAGGAATAACATCGAGGGAAAACGAGGCTTTCCTCAATGAACGTAGATTTCCAGGAGTCACGCCATTTTGCCGATGGCAAAAGCCGATCCGAGGGAAGCCATCCAAATAGGCAGGAGACGGGCGCAAGGGAATAATAGGTTGAAGCCATTGATGGGCCAACGCTCGCAGTCGCCAGGCAACATATCCACCATAACGCGACAGGCGATGCGGATTTAGATCAATCCCAGCTCGAAGATGTGCTTTCAATCTGATGATGCGTCCACCCCGACTCCCGCGTTTTCTCCTGCGTTTTCTCCGCGAAGTGATGAGAGGCCACTGGCGAATACACTCCAAAGTATCTGTAGTGAAGCTTCTGTACGTTTGATTAAAAACGTGCACTGCATCCTGCTTGTACATGTCCATAAAAGAGGTACGAATGTTCAGTAGTGACTGGCGGTCATAGACCAGGCGTGTGCAGCAATTTAAAGTCCAGGTAAACATCCATAAATAGATCCATAGAAATAAACACGAGAGGGACCGACGGCCAGCCGAACACACAGGCGCCATCTTCAACATTCCTCTTTCCCTCTTATCACTTAGAAATTTGAAGCAACAAACAACATGGTCAGTAACATTAAAGGCTCATAACACACAACTAGTGTTGGTGGGAGTAGGAGGTTTTTGTCACTTTGAATGTTTTTAGTTTTATTTTTTACTTTGAATATTGTATTTATGAATGTATTTTGTTTTTCTGTGTGTGTGTGTGTGTGTGTGTGTGTGTGTGTGTGTGTGCTGTTTTGTGATTTTAGAAGTTCACTGTGTTTCTGACTGGACTCCTGCTGCTCTTCCTGCTTCCCGACTGGACAGAAAGTGTTGAAAACACTGAAGACACTGTGGACATCAATACTCTCGCCACTGTGGACATCAATACTCTCACCCGTATTATTAACTTCTTTGAGCAGAAGTAAGTCTTCTCCTTTTTATGGAAAAGTAAAAGCTCAAAGTTTGCATTAAAAGTTAGCAATGAGGAAGTAGCAACAAGAGGGCTTTTCACACTGTCATTCTGAACAGCACTTTTAACCGCAATAGAGGAAGGTTTCACACTTGTAATTTAGAAGTGGATTTGACACTGCTTTTTATTCAGTGTTATGACCATTGAAAGCATTAAATTCCTACCTTTATAGTCTGAAAAGTCCATTCAGGTAAAACTTGACAGCAGTCGACAATTTATAAATGATAAATCTAGAAACAATGTGAAACGTCAACTTATGGATACCCATGAATAAATTGTTAACCCTGGGTAAATTATGTGTGAAACGTGAAGTGATAACCTACGCTGGTGTCGAAGTCATCCATCCGCGCTCATCTGCGGTTAGTAGAAATCTGAGACACGACTGACATGTGAGACGGAGCGGAATGCGGAAAATGAAGTATATTCATGAGCCTTTAGAATGACCCAGGGTTTACTATTTCAAGTGTGAAAAGCCCTAATAATGAGGTAGCCTAGTAGAGAAATGAAAAGTGTTTGGTTGATAAAAAAATGTATAATAATCATTAATCACATTAAACAATATTAACAGCTACAAGAGAGGAACTGAGGAAGACCCCCGTCAGTATGCTATCGCCATCAATGTGCCGAAGGAACAGTGTAAACAGAACTTCTTTCCTGAAAAGAACAACTTCCTCACTCAGGAGAATGCTGCGATTGTGAGAGAGAATATTACTGATGACTCAAAGGCACTTTACCAGGGTGAAGAGCTCATCGCTGCAGGAACTAAAAAGGATGTTGATGAACAGAAATTCAAAATGCATTCAGAGTTTCTTCTGCTGAATCCTGCTAATAACTCACCCTTGAGCAATCTTTTGAATAAAAGAAAAAAAGACGGCTGCTCTGTTTTCTACACCTTTAATTCTCCCTGTGTTAAAACATGTCTGAATGCAACAGGCAGTCACAACATTATAAATGCTCTGGAGAACTGGAAACAACATGATGGAATTAAAGCTTTTGTCTTCAAGAATTTCTGGAAGTTTGACATTAAAAAAGATCTTCAGGATGATTTTAAGCAGATTGTGGCTCATGTTCCTCTCTTCCACTGTAAAAACCAGAATGAGTGTTATGCTTGTAATGGGGAAGGAAACACTCCCATAGATGCGCACTGTCTGCCTCTAAAAAAGACCAATATTGAACTGTAACATTACAGGTCTTTTCTTTTCGATATGATTCTATATTAAGATCTACTTTCTTTTGTTTTAAAATTCAATATGCATAGATTAACAAGTAAAATCCATTTAAAAATAATCTTGCTGTGGCAATCGTTTTTGCAGAAATTATATTATGCTCCATTGCGTTAGAAAATAACGTAACCTCCTCCTAACTAAACCGATATCGTCAATGTCATATAAAAACGTATTTGCTGAAGCAACTGTGCCATTTTACCTTGTTTTTACAGCGCTGCGACTAATGAATTTAAGTCTCGCACAGACACAGAAAGTAGTCTTTCTTTCCCAGAAAACTGAATTTAAAACCAGAATAGGGTCTCATATAATGAAACAAATTAGGTTAAATATTATAATTTGAGAGGGTTGCCAATGGGTATGCCATGGGTTAGTGGTTGGTTAGGTTAGAATTGAATAGTTAGTGCTATGAAATAGTTCAAACTGCTCAAATAAAAAGAAAAGAAACAAATAGGGTCCTAAATGCGGTCCTGAAACTGCAGTCTCTGGTCTTTCCGGAAATTCCCACTTGAAATTGGTTTTATACACCTTTTAAAGCACGTCTACCAAAGTTACATAGTGCACCTTTAACAAACTCACATTAAGAGGAAGTCTCGACTCTGTCTTGTGCGTCAGGAAACATTCCCATAGATCAGGACTGTCTGCCTCGAACTACTTTACTACTTAATCACTTTCCTTAACAGGTTAAGCTTGAAATGAGTCTACTAGTAATGAGTAATGATTAGTCCTGCAGGTCGCAGTAATGGATTGATGTACAAAGACTGACATTTAATTCTTACAGAGATCTAATCAGGTTAGAAAATCACCTGTTCATGTGTGGACTTAAAAAAAAGGAAGACAGAGAAAAGAAAAAAGGAAAACATGTTTGTAAAAAAAAAAAGAGAATGGTAGGCTATGCCTTGAATTGTAAAATGGATTGTTAATTGATTGCTTTTTTTTTTCTCCCATTGGGCTGATGTGAATTGTTGATAATAATGTGATGTTAATGATGTAAAACAGGTTTGTTTGTTTTTTTTATAAAACTGATGTAATGAGTCTAGTAATGAGTAATGATTTAGTCCAGCAGATGGCAGTAATGGATTGTATAAACTTAAGTGCATTTGCTAAGGAATGGTGTGGTAATTTGTATATGATGGGTGTTTCATGTGGAATAAAGACGCCAGCTCCCACAATCCCTTTCTCTTTATGTGTGGTCTATTGAATAATACAAAGCTGTTTTGCTTTTTACATTTTAACAGAATTCCCCCATTTTCACAGACTAGGCTTAAGACTAATCCCAGACTAAAATGCATGTTTGAAATGTTTGACAGTTTTTAACAATTACTAACATCCTTTTGTCCGATCTGTCTGTTGTGACTACAATTCATGTTGTTTTCACACAATATGCAGTCAATTAATATGTTTCTAAAATTCTTACATTTTCTTTTCATACAAGCTTTACCCCACACCAAAATCATGGATCTTTCTGGTCTTATTTACAAATGCTTAAACACAGCATGACAGAAATGAAGACCTAATGTTCCAAACCTTAAATATAGTATAAAGCCTTTACTTCTGAAACATCAGCAGCTCAAAATAAAACAACTACTAAAACAACTGATAAGCATTTTTACTGTAAGTATCAGATCACTGACATACTGAGAAATATCTGAGTCCAACCTCAGACTGAGGCAGAGTCAGGTGTTGAATTTCTTTCATTATTTGGAAATATACCGTAAAAAACAGACTCTTTGAATTGCCTTTGTTCAGTGTGGATGCCGAAAAAGCAGAGTGAGAAAAATAATGTCTGGGCGAGGAATATAGATGAAGGAGGAGAGGAGGAGTTGGATCAGGAAAAGGGAGAAGAAGAGTTAGGGGAGAGGAGGAAGAATGTGTGCATCTCTGTTTTTCCCCACATGTGGAACCTATGAAAGCTTATTCCTGCCATGAATAGAAAAGTAATTAGGTAATTGTGACTATCTCACAATTCTAACTTGTTTACCTCTCAATTGAAACAAACTCTCAACTGCAAGAAAAATAAATCTGAATTGTGTGAACTCACAATTACCTTTTTATTCTGTAGCGTAAACAAGCTTCCAGTAACAAAAAGGCTGTGTTTGTTGGATTTTTTTATTGATATTCATGTTGCTATAATAAAGCTTTTACTACAGCATTTCCAGTACCACTGTTCCACATATACAAAGAATAATCAATCTGCATAGGGCACCAACTATATCGTCCCACCCTCCATCGGGCACCATCAACACCATTCTCCCACCCCTGGAAAGCAATTTCAACCTAGGAGGCAATTGAAGTTCTGCATAGGGGACATATTTGACCAGTGGATGCCCTGAGAAATTCTGTTTCTTTATAACATGTTTCTTTATATTATAAGGCTCGTTTTGAGGAAAATTAGGTTGTAGCTCGTTGCCTATGTTACTGATTGGAAAGATGTGTCATTTGTGTTTTAAAGGTCCCGTTTTTCGTGTGTTTTTGAAGCTGTGATTGTGTTTACAGTGTGCAATATAACATGTGTTCATGTTTCGCGTGTAAAAAAACACAGTATTTTTCACACAATTTACTTTTTATTTATTTACTTTTTACTAATTTATCTGTATACCGCTGTTTTCACTGTCCTAAAAACGGGCTGATGACTTCCTTGTTCTATGAAGTCCCTCCTTCAGAAATACGTAACGAGTTCTGATTGTGCCAGCGGTTCATGTGTTGTGATTCGACAGCAGCTTAGCGCACGTTGCCCGGAAGGGTCACGCCTCTTACCATAATGTGGAGATGCATGCGCTCAGTGTTATTGTAAACATGTCTTTAATATTACCCTATTAATTTGAGCCGGAATCAGACCCGAAGAACATTATAACAGCGTCTCGACGACATGGCGACAAACACACTCTACAAACGCAACTCTTCCTTTCTCTGTGGGAGTGCAACAAGACCACGCCCCCTTTTTTGTGTATTCCTGTGGGCGGAGGTTAGTCAAAAAACTGTTCTAGTGGCGTCATTAAAGAAGGAAGTAGAGGGATGCAGTCCAAACCGACCGTTCGATGTAGGCGACTTCTGTTAAATAAAATATTTCGCTTGGCATTAAACTTTGAGCTTTATAATTTTACAGATATTATTTATATTCTAACAACAACATTACACACTAACTAAAGTTTGAAACATGGGATCACAAAGAACGGGACCTTTAAAATTGTTTAGCCCACCAGTCTGTGAATATATTGCCAACTTTACTGAACTCGTTGAGTTAAACAACCTCTCCATTGTTAATGTACGGATCTGTCTGAAACACTGCCAGGGAGACATTAAAGGGTCATGAAACCCCAAAACACATTTTGAGATTTTTAAACAGATATGTACAGGCTTAAACATCACTGAAAACACTAATAGCACTCACACATTTAATCAACAAGTGAAAATTGGTTATTTTTGCGCTTTTCTGAGCAATTTCGTTCTTGAGAAATGGTAAATTGAGTTACTGACAGTTCTTTCCAGTTCTTTTCTTTTGACAAGGAGGTAAATGGCGGGAGCACACACCAATGCTGGAAGAGGTGAGGAGTGGCTGGACGAGGGGGAAGATGAAGGAGATCAGGAAGACGATGGAGACTTGGAGAAACAGGACTGGAGACAAACAGACGTAGCATACACTTCAATTTCGTTCTGCCGGGTCGAAAGCAAAGTCGAAGCAATGTGACGGAATGTGAGGTATAAGCGTGCCTTCGGAGTGTGTGATTGGCTGCAGGCACGATTCTACATCAGCCGGTTCTGAGCACTTATCTGCTTTTATTCATGAGAATGAACTCTTTTAACCCAATCACTGCATTGTATTATGAGATCACATTAGAGCAGAGAATTCAAACAACAGGCGGAGCATGCGCATGAGAGCGGTTTCTGCAGCTTTTTTCTTCTGTGCTCTAAACATGAACCCACATTGTGTATGCGCACATATTTAATCACGTCTTCTTCAAACGAAATACATGTGCTCTAAGTCATGACACTTACGTTTACATTTAATCATTTAGCAGACGCTTTTATCCAAAGCAACTTACAAATGAGGAGAAAAATAGAAGCAATCAGACCAACAAGAGGGCTACAGTATACAAGTGCTGTAATCTCAGTTAGTCTAGTACAGTACACAGCAAGGTTTTTTTCTTCAGAAAAACAAAACAAATAGAATAGGCCAGTATAGAATAGAAAATAAAAGGTAATGCTAGTATTAATTGGTCTGGTGCTGAAGAAAAATATGTGTCTTTAGGCACGAATTGAGATAGGCTGGTCATTCCACCAGCAGGGAACAGTCCAGGAAAAGGTCTGTGAGAGTGATTTCGTGCCTCTTTGGGATTGCACCACGAGGCGTCGTTCACTTGCTGAACACAAGCTTCTGGAGGGCGCTTAAGTCTGAACTAGCGAGTTTAGGTATATTGGTTCAGACTCAATGGTTGTCTTGTAGGCATTTTTTCCTCCCATCCCATATTTTTTCCACCACCATGTCCCTTTTGGGGCTCCGTAGTGTTGCTGTGTTAAGAGTTTAGAAGAAGTTCTTTAAGTATTGGTAAACGATTGTTGGCAATTGTAAAAAAAAAAATAATAATAATAATCATACATGACAAAAATACATGACAATTCTTATATATAGGCCTAGCCTCTAACAGCTCTAGCTGGGAGACAGTTTCACCTCAGCACTTTTAGGCTGAGTTTATTTTATTCTACAAAAACTCGAGGTGAACTCTAACTATGAAATGATGAAATAATGATTTTGAACTTTGCTGTGCTCTTGATCAAACAGCATTTGTAATAAATGTGTTCTGTTTTGAAACTTCTGAATGATCTGGCTTTTTTTTTTGTTTTATCAGTTCTGACAGGATGAGATATTCTGCATGTATTCAGTCACACTCAACCTCTGGTCTTATGAGTAGCCCATGTACAGCGTTTTTACATGTTCACACCTTCACTTAGGGTCATTTTATGTTTCACACTTCTCATACTTTGTAAATTAGGTTCCAGAGTATCGAGAGTCTCTGGGCCGATGAATTATGCACGGATCTTTCATCACCTTTAGTGACCTTTTCCCAAATCAAACCTATTTAATAAACAGGCAATTTGCCTCTGTGTCGCACGCTAAACTAGTGGCACCAAATCTTTGAAAGATGCAGTTTTTCTACACTGTACAAAAATATTTCTAGTTTTTCCAGAAACACTGTCTGAAACTCTGCCAGCGGGACAATTAAATGATGTTTCATTAAACAAAGTTCGGGCGGAGCACGTACAAATAATCAATCCAATCAACTTGTCAAGTCTAGGTACTGGGCTACTCCATAGTGATATGACCTGAACCGATCTGAAATAGTCTGTAAAAAGGATGGCTAGCACCTCTCCTCCCTTTATGTGAATTTGCCGGTTGATAACAGACCCCATAACAGACCCACTACGGAGTGTTCGGTGAGAGACTTTTACCAGAGATGATCAGGTATACGGGAAGAACCCATTTATTGTCACCAAAACTCAGTACTTTGAAAAAATTCTTCTTTGCATGTGTGTATAGTTTTCTACAAAATAAAGATGTAAGAAAAATCTATAAGTAAAAATATCAGATAATAGTAGTCACAATAAATATAAAGATGTTTCTTCCTTGTGATGGTGTGAGCCTATGTAATGTCATTTTATTTAAAATGAGAAAAAATAAAGTGAGCTCAATCCAAGGAGATCTAAAATAATTGTAGAATCGTTGTCTGAAGTTAAAGGCAGTATCCGCAACTGATGGCATGCCACCCGCACTCCTGCTGACGGTTCTGTTGCTGTAGCCCAGTTGTTTTCAAACCTTTTTTTTTTTAACTGACTTGACCCATAGGCCTTTATACAACTATCCTTTAGCTTTACAATTCTTACCCAGCGCTGTTCTGTGGGTTCTTGGCTTCATTCTGTTAACGGGTTATCACCGCTATAGGGAGGACACTGACAAGGAGCTCCGGTGATTACAACACTTGTTTTATTGAGGAATCAGAGACAACATCATGAATTGTCCGCAGCAGATTAAAGAGTGTGTGTCATCTCTCTCTATATACTATCACAACTGCTGCAGACTGTTTTCGCGATATTGCTCAGGAAGCGAAGGGCCTAAAGAACAGCTCTCTGTGCTTCTACCTGCAAAGCCGTTTGCAGTTTGCATGGAGGCCTCAGCAGAATGACTCTCGAAGAAGAGGAGGCCTGACACATGTTTGGGGACAGCTAGCTCAACTATCACAGAGCTCAGGGAGCGAGGGGCCTAAAAACCTCTCGGAAAGAGAGAGACCACTTCTCCAGCTCTACCTCACAGGCTGTTTTGCCTGAGGCCTCAGCAGGATGACTCTTTAAGTCATTAAGTTTTTAAGGAGGCCTGCCAGACTCACACCAGAGATTTTGCAGACATCAACACAAAGCTCAGGGAGCTCAGGGTATAAGAACTACTCATTATCATGAGAAAGAAACCTCTTTTCTTGCTCCACCTGCAAAGCTGCTGCATGGAGGCCTCAGCAGGATGACTCTCGAAGAAGAGGAGGCCGGACACATATTTTAGGACAGCTAGCTCAACTATCACAGAGCTCAGGGACCGGGGGGCCAAAAACCACTCTCTTAGAGAGAGAGAGAGAGACCATTTCTCTAGCTCTACCTGAAAGGTTGTTTGCATGGAGGCCTCTGCAAGATGACACTTTTAAGGAAGAGGAGGCCTGCCTTTTTTTTTTTTAAACAGCTAGGCTCTTGATATGCACTGCACAGAGCTCAAGGAGCGAAGGGCCTAAATCACAACTCTCTGATATGAAGAGAGCGAGGCGTCTTCATGGAGAAGCGCTCAGTTCACGCACATATCCCCCTCAAGAACCGAGCGCGCGTGCTCCTCACCCAAACAGAACACACATACCGGTAGGACATGAGTGTCACCAGGTGTAAGAAACCTCTTACACGGGGCGGCACACTTGTTTCCAGCCATGAGAACTCACAGTATCAGCAAAAAAGTCCCTGAAGACGAAAAGGCTGGGCTACAAGTACAGCCAAACTTGAGTCGCTTCACCGTCGCCTCGATCATACGAACCTTCATGGAGAAAAACAGGTACAGTAGATGTACTTCAGACTGCTCCATACTGTAACTTTTGAGTGTAGTACACTGTGCTTTTACAACACATACATGTACTGTAGCTGTTGCACTATACTACTGTAATAAAAAGAAATGCATCAAATTGCCTCACATACAGATAGAGTTTTCTGAATGCTTTCATTTTGTACAAAGGAAGTGTTACAGTTACAGTATTCGGTACCTCTATTTTTCTAGGACACAGAGACGATGAAATGGAAGAAGCCTGCCAAATATTGCAGTTGATGTGTGCCTGGCTAGGGCCAATATAGCCTGTGATGTGGACGAGATTCTCTGGCCTGACCCAGACCAAAGACGGGATGCTGGGGCAGAGTATTTTGTTTGTTTGCTTGTTTGTTTGGTGTGTTGTACTGTACAGTATAAAGGAATAAAAAAATGTGCCAATGTATCCATTGGTTGTGTCTTTTGTGTTCATCATGTGAAAAGGTTTGTGAGGGGGGAACACAAGCAACATAACTTACCAGTTTTGGAAATGTTGTTTTGGAATTTATTGCACCAGTGTGTAAGACTACTGTATGTTGTAGTGTGTGTGTGTTTGTGAGGGCTTGTGTGTGATGTCTGAGGGCAAAGTTTGGTTTTTCATTAAGAGTGAATGGTTCACATTCACAATTCTCATTCCAATATCGATGGGAAAAAATCAAACATGTGCCACAGTGGTCAGCACGGATTGTATACTATTAAACTGAGCAGTGCAACTTTTTATTTGTTTGGTATTTTTATATTTTATTTTGATAATGAACAGGCTTGATAATGAACCCCTTCTGTATTCTACAAAAACTCAAGGTGAACTCTAACTATGAAATGATGAAATAATGATTTTGAATTTTGCTGTGGGTCTTGAGCAAACATCATTTGTAATAACTGTGTTTTGTTTTGAAACTTCTGAATGATCTGCCAGTTTTTTATTTGGACAGGATGAGATATTCTGCACGTATTCAGTCACGCTAAAAGATTTTCACATAAATCTGTATTTTATTCTAGAATAATATGAATATCTTTTCATTTTACTGACTGTACCACAGCAGTTGTAACAATAATGTATTTTTGTAAAATGTGTATTTTGCACATAGTAATTTACTTGTGAAAATATAAAGTTGGGGGAAACAAACTGAAAATCCAGGCCTGTAATACAGTTTTTCCGAATTGCTAAAACACATTTCTTGAAACCATCACTCAATTTCTCAAAACCTTAAACACAAAACCAAATTTTCAAACCACATTCAGAGAATCTCTGACTCTTCTGGCAAAATCAAACAATGCTTTCAGATCATACACACAGTGAGTCAATATTACAAACTCATCATTTGTTAGACACTAAATCAAAAAATGGAGAACACAGAATCAAAATTATATAGTTACACAAAAAAAGTAGATTGTAATAAAACAAATAAATTGTAAATAAACAAATTTTGCAATTATGTAAAAAAGTATAGTAATGACAACTTACAGTAGTAAGGTGAACTAGATGCGAAAGTTCGTCGAGACAAACTTTAAGTTGGCTTGAGAAAGTTTGGACCAGAAAGTTTTTTGCTAGGCGGTTGCTAGGGTATTCTGAGTGGTTGCCAGGCAGTTGCTAGGATATTTCTGGTGGTTGCTAGGGTCTTTTGGGTGGTTGCTAGGCGGTTGCTAGGGTATTTTGGGTGGTTGCTAGGGTGTTCTGGGTGGTTGCTAGGCGGTTGCTAGGGTGTTCTGGGTGGTTACTAGGGTGTTCTGGGTGGTTGCTAGGCGGTTGCTAGGATATTTTGGGTGGTTGCTAGGGTCTTTTGGGTGGTTGATAGGCGGTTGCTAGGGTATTTTAGGTGGTTGCTAGGGTATTTTAGGTGGTTGCTAGGGTATTCTGGGTGGTTGCTAGGCGGTTGCTAGGGTATTTTGGGTGGTTGCTAGGGTCTTTTGGGTAGTTGCTAGGCGGTTTCTAAGATATTTTCGGTGGTTGCTAGGGTGTTCTGGGTGGTTGCTAGGCGGTTGCTAGGGTATTTTGGGTGGTTGCTAGGGTGTTCTGGGTGGTTGCTAGGTGGTTGCTAGGGTGTTCTGGGTGGTTACTAGGCGGTTGCTAGGATATTTTGGATGGTTGCTAGGGTATTTTGGGTGGTTGCTAGGCGGTTGCTAGGGTATTTTGGGTGGTTGCTAGGGTGTTCTGGGTGGTTGCTATGGTGTTCTAAGGTATTTTGGGTGGTTGATAGGGTGTTCTGAGTGGTTGCTATGGTGTTGCTAGGGTGTTCTAAGGTATTTTGGGTGGTTGCTAGGGTGTTCTGGGTGGTTGTTAGGCAGTTGCTAGGGTGTTCTGAGTGGTTGCTATGGTGTTGCTAGGCGGTTGCTAGGGTATTCTGGGTGGTTGCTATGGTGTTGCTAGGCGGTTGGTAGTTGTCAAAGATGGTTTATATGGAGTTAATAACGAGTGCCTTCAGTACGGCACTCGGCCTGCGGCCTCGTGCCTATGGCCGAATAGGCACAAGCATGGAGCAATATCGCAAGGCCACGAGTGCAATATTGCTTTAAAAAATAAAAAAAATATAAAAAAAGGTTTTTTTTGGGTTTATGGTGGTTGCTAGGGAGCTCTTAGTGGTTGTTAGGGTGCTGTAACTGGTTGCTAGGGTGTGGCTATGAAGATTTTAGGCCATTACTTATTGGTTGCTTGATAATATAAATCCTCTGAGGGAGAGAGAGAGGGAGAGATGCAGGGGTGTCAGGCCCTTTGGAGTCTGTGTGTGTGAAAACGGCAGTTTGGATTCAAATGTTTTTAGAACTCCCCAATGTAAGTCAATGGGAGTTTTTCCGAGTTTTGATCGTCATTTTTAGGAAAACCGTAAGTCCGATCAGTCTGAAAAGATATAGCAACTCGAGTCAGATCAGTTTGAAGGTCTGAGCCGAGTTTGGAGTATGTAGAGTTAAAGCTCTAGGAGGAGATTGAGTGTAATTTTTTGGTAAGAAGAATAATAATAATAACTAGATGCGAAAGTTCGTCGAGACAAACTTTAAGTTGGCTTGAGAAAGTTTGGACCAGAAAGTTTTTTGGTAGGCGGTTGCTAGGGTATTCTGAGTGGTTGCTAGGCGGTTGCTAGGATATTTCTGGTGGTTGCTAGGGTCTTTTGGGTGGTTGCTAGGCGGTTGCTAGGGTATTTTGGGTGGTTGCTATGGTGTTTTGGTTGGTTGCTAGGCGGTTGCTAGGGTATTCTGGGTGGTTGCTAGGCGATTGCTAGGGTGTTCTGGGTGGTTGCTATGGTGTTGCTAGGCGGTTGCTAGGGTGTTCTGGTTGGTTGCTAGGCGGTTGCTAGGGTGTTCTGGGTGGTTGCTATGGTGTTGCTAGGCGGTTGTTAAGGTATTCTGGGTGGTTGCTAGGCGGTTGCTAGGCAGTTGCTAGGGTATTCTGGGTGGTTGCTAGGCGGTTGCTAGGGTGTTCTGGGTGGTTACTATGGTGTTGCTAGGCGGTTGCTAGGGTATTCTGGGTGGTTGCTAGGCAGTTGCTAGGGTGTTCTGGGTGGTTGCTATGGTGTTGCTAGGCGGTTGCTAGGGTGTTCTGGGTGGTTACTATGGTGTTGCTAGGCGGTTGCTAGGGTATTCTGGGTGGTTGCTAGGCAGTTGCTAGGGTGTTCTGGGTGGTTGCTATGGTGTTGCTAGGCGGTTGCTAGGGTGTTCTGGGTGGTTGCTATGGTGTTGCTAGGCGGTTGCTAGGGTATTCTGGGTGGTTGCTAGGCAGTTGCTAGGGTGTTCTGGTGTTGCTAGGCGGTTGCTAGGGTGTTCTGGGTGGTTGCTATGGTGTTGCTAGGCGGTTGCTAGGGTGTTCTGGTTGGTTGCTAGGCGGTTGCTAGGGTGTTCTGGGTGGTTGCTATGGTGTTGCTAGGCGGTTGTTAAGGTATTCTGAGTGGTTGCTAGGCGGTTGCTAGGTGGTTGCTAGGGTATTCCGGGTGGTTGCTATGGTGTTGCTAGGCGGTTCTGGGTGGTTGCTAGGCGGTTGCTAGGGTGTTCTGGGTGGTTGCTATGGTGTTGCTAGGCGGTTGCTAGGGTGTTCTGGGTGGTTGCTAGGCGGTTGGTAGGGTGTTGTTAGGCGGTTGCTAGGGTGTTCTGGGTGGTTGCTATGGTGTTGCTAAGGTATTCTGGGTGGTAGCTAGGCGGTTGCTAGGCAGTTGCTAGGGTATTCTGGGTGGTTGCTAGGTGGTTGCTAGGGTGTTCTGGGTGGTTACTATGGTGTTGCTAGGCGGTTGCTAGGGTATTCTGGGTGGTTGCTAGGCAGTTGCTAGGGTGTTCTGGGTGGTTGCTATGGTGTTGCTAGGCGGTTGCTAGGGTGTTCTGGGTGGTTGCTATGGTGTTGCTAGGCGGTTGCTAGGGTATTCTGGGTGGTTGCTAGGCAGTTGCTAGGGTGTTCTGGTGTTGCTAGGCGGTTGCTAGGGTGTTCTGGGTGGTTGCTATGGTGTTGCTAGGCGGTTGCTAGGGTGTTCTGGGTGGTTGCTATGGTGTTGCTAGGCGGTTGCTAGGGTATTCTGGGTGGTTGCTAGGCAGTTGCTAGGGTGTTCTGGTGTTGCTAGGCGGTTGCTAGGGTGTTCTGGGTGGTTGCTATGGTGTTGCTAGGTGGTTGGTAGTTGTCACAGATGGTTACTATGGAGTTTTGATATAGTTGTTTGCATGATCTTGGTATGATTTAGCACTTAACTAATCGCTATTAGCATGTAGCTATTCACTGCTAGCATGTATAGCATGTTAGAAGTGCTGTTTGCTAGCATGAGTCAAAAGAGCCAAACCTAATCTCTATACGATGTTCTGATACAGAGATATAGGTCTTGCAAAACGGTTGCTAGGGTACTCAAGTTTGGTTGCTATGGAGTTGCTTGGGAGCTGGGAGCTTTAAACGTAAGAAGTTTAAAGTGGTTTGAAGTTTAAAGTAGTTTACAGTAGTTTGAAGTTTATGGCAGGTAGATAGATAAGTTAATAGATAGATAAACACACACACACATACACACACACACGCACACACACACACACACACACACACTAACTCGCTCACACACTCACTCAGACACACACACACTATATGAGTTTTTGAGTTTTGAGTTTATAAGTTTAAATGAGTTTAGAGTTTATAAGTTTAAATGAGTTTAAGAGTTCAGAGTTTATTAATTTATGAGTTTAATAGTTTATAAGTCTATGAATTCATGAGTTTATAAGTTAATTAGTTAATCTCATACACTTATTCTAATTATAAGTGTATGAGTTTAGAGTTTATTAGTTTAAATGAGTCTCAATGGCTCATATAGTATATAGAACGGCAGTTTGGTTTAGTCTTCAAGGTGTTTAGATTTAAATTTTCGACATACACATACACACACACAAGCACGCACGCACAGACTCTCACTCTCTCTCTCACACACACACTATCTCTCTCACACACACACTCACTAACTCACTCACACACACACAGACAAGCTCATTAACACACACACACACACACACACACACACACACTCACGCACATAGACACACACTCTCTCTCTCACACACACTCAGAGTTTATATGAGTTTAGAGTTTATAAGTGTACAAGTTTTTGAGTTAAGAGTTTATAAGTTTAAATGAGTGTGTACGAGTATTTGAGTTTACACACACACACACACACACACACACACACACTCACACATAGACACCCACGCTCTCTCTCTCTCTCTCTCACACACACACACACGTTTTGAGTTTAGAGTTCATTAGTTTAAATGAGTCTCATTGGCTAATATAGTATATAGAACGGCAGTTTGGTTAAGTCTTCAAGGTATTTTGATTTGAATTTTTGTCGGTTTGAATTTTTTAGAACTCCCAATGTAAGTCAATGGGAGTTTTTGAATGAGTTTTTTCGAGTTTTGATCGTCATTTTTAGGAAAACCGTAAGTCCAATCAGTCTGAAAAGATATAGCAACTCGAGTCAGATCAGTTTGAGTGTCTGAGCCGAGTTTGGAGTATGTAGAGTTAAAGCTCTAGGAGGAGTTTGATATAGATTTTTTTAGGGTCAGAAGAATAATAATAACTAGATGCGAAAGTTCGTCGAGACAAACTTTAAGTTGGCTTGAGAAAGTTTGGACCAGAAAGTTTTTTGCTAGGCGGTTGCTAGGGTATTCTGAGTGGTTGCCAGGCAGTTGCTAGGATATTTCTGGTGGTTGCTAGGGTCTTTTGGGTGGTTGCTAGGCGGTTGCTAGGGTATTTTGGGTGGTTGCTAGGGTGTTCTGGGTGGTTGCTAGGCGGTTGCTAGGGTGTTCTGGGTGGTTACTAGGGTGTTTTGGGTGGTTGCTAGGCGGTTGCTAGGATATTTTGGGTGGTTGCTAGGGTCTTTTGGGTGGTTGATAGGCGGTTGCTAGGGTATTTTAGGTGGTTGCTAGGGTATTTTAGGTGGTTGCTAGGGTATTCTGGGTGGTTGCTAGGCGGTTGCTAGGGTATTTTGGGTGGTTGCTAGGGTCTTTTGGGTAGTTGCTAGGCGGTTTCTAAGATATTTTCGGTGGTTGCTAGGGTGTTCTGGGTGGTTGCTAGGCGGTTGCTAGGGTATTTTGGGTGGTTGCTAGGGTGTTCTGGGTGGTTGCTAGGTGGTTGCTAGGGTGTTCTGGGTGGTTACTAGGGTGTTCTGGGTGGTTGCTAGGCGGTTGCTAGGATATTTTGGATGGTTGCTAGGGTATTTTGGGTGGTTGCTAGGCGGTTGCTAGGGTATTTTGGGTGGTTGCTAGGGTGTTCTGGGTGGTTGCTATGGTGTTCTAAGGTATTTTGGGTGGTTGATAGGGTGTTCTGAGTGGTTGCTATGGTGTTGCTAGGGTGTTCTAAGGTATTTTGGGTGGTTGCTAGGGTGTTCTGGGTGGTTGTTAGGCAGTTGCTAGGGTGTTCTGAGTGGTTGCTATGGTGTTGCTAGGCGGTTGCTAGGGTATTCTGGGTGGTTGCTATGGTGTTGCTAGGCGGTTGGTAGTTGTCAAAGATGGTTTATATGGAGTTAATAACGAGTGCCTTCAGTACGGCACTCGGCCTGCGGCCTCGTGCCTATGGCCGAATAGGCACAAGCATGGAGCGATATCGCAAGGCCATGAGAGTAAAATTGCTTTAAAAAATAAAAAAATAATAAAAAAATGTTTTTTTTTGGTTTAGGGTGGTTGCTAGGGAGCTCTTAGTGGTTGCTAGGGTGCTGAAACTGGTTGCTAGGGTGTGGCTATGAAGATTTTAGGCCATTACTTATTGGTTGCTTGATAATATAAATCCTCTGAGGGAGAGAGAGAGGGAGAGACGCAGGGCTGTCAGGCCCTTTGGAGTCTGTGTGTGTGAAAACGGCAGTTTGGATTCAAATGTTTTTAGAACTCCCCAATGTAAGTCAATGGGAGTTTTTCCGAGTTTTGATCGTCATTTTTAGGAAAACCGTAAGTCCGATCAGTCTGAAAAGATATAGCAACGCGAGTCAGATCAGTTTGAGTGTCTGAGCCGAGTTTGGAGTATGTAGAGTTAAAGCTCTAGGAGGAGTTTCATATAGAAATTTTAGTCTCGGAATAATAATAATAACTAGATGCGAAAGTTCGTCGAGACAAACTTTAAGTTGGCTTGAGAAAGTTTGGAGCAGAACGTTTTTTTGCTAGGCGGTTGCTAGGATGTTATAGGTGGTTGCTATGGTGTTGCTAGGGTATTTTGGGCGGTTGCTAGGGTGTTCTGGGTGGTTGCTAGGTTTTTGCTAGGGTGTCCTGGGTGGTTGCTAAGGTCTTTTGGGTGGTTGCTAGGGTGTTCTAGGTGGTTGCTAGGGTATTCTGGGTGGTTGCTAGGCGGTTGCTAGGGTTTTCTGGGTGGTTGCTAGGCTGTTTTGGGTGGTTGCTAGGGTATTCTGGGTGGTTGCTAGGCGGTTGCTAGGATATTTCTGATGGTTGCTAGGGTCTTTTGGGTGGTTGCTAGGCAGTTGCTAGGATATTTTGGGTGGTTGCTAGGGTCTTTTGGGTGGTTGCTAGGCGGTTGCTAGGATATTTTAGGTGGTTGCTAGGGTGTTTTGGGTGGTTGCTAGGCGGTTGCTAGGGTGTTTTGGGTGGTTGCTAGGATGTTTTGGGTGGTTGCTAGGGTCTTTTGGGTGGTTGCTAGGGTGTTTTGGGTGGTTGCTAGGATATTTTGGGTGGTTGCTAGGGTCTTTTGGGTGGTTGCTAGGCGGTTGCTAGGGTGTTTTGGGTGGTTGCTAGGGTCTTTTGGGTGGTTGCTAGGGTATTTTGGGTGGTTGCTAGGCGGTTGCTAGGGTGTTTTGGGTGGTTGCTAGGGTGTTTTGGTTGGTTGCTAGGGTGTTCTGGGTGGTTGCTAGGGTCTTTTGGGTGGTTGCTAGGGTGTTCTGGGTGGTTGCTAGGGTCTTTTGGGTGGTTGCTAGGCGGTTGCTAGGGTGTTTTGGGTGGTTGCTAGGGTCTTTTGGGTAGTTGCTAGGCGGTTTCTAAGATATTTTCGGTGGTTGCTAGGGTGTTCTGGGTGGTTGCTAGGCGGTTGCTAGGGTATTTTGGGTGGTTGCTAGGGTGTTCTGGGTGGTTGCTAGGTGGTTGCTAGGGTGTTCTGGGTGGTTACTAGGGTGTTCTGGGTGGTTGCTAGGCGGTTGCTAGGATATTTTGGATGGTTGCTAGGGTATTTTGGGTGGTTGCTAGGCGGTTGCTAGGGTATTTTGGGTGGTTGCTAGGGTGTTCTGGGTGGTTGCTATGGTGTTCTAAGGTATTTTGGGTGGTTGATAGGGTGTTCTGAGTGGTTGCTATGGTGTTGCTAGGGTGTTCTAAGGTATTTTGGGTGGTTGCTAGGGTGTTCTGGGTGGTTGTTAGGCAGTTGCTAGGGTGTTCTGAGTGGTTGCTATGGTGTTGCTAGGCGGTTGCTAGGGTATTCTGGGTGGTTGCTATGGTGTTGCTAGGCGGTTGGTAGTTGTCAAAGATGGTTTATATGGAGTTAATAACGAGTGCCTTCAGTACGGCACTCGGCCTGCGGCCTCGTGCCTATGGCCGAATAGGCACAAGCATGGAGCAATATCGCAAGGCCACGAGTGTAATATTGCGTTAAAAAATACAAAAAAATGTAAAAAAAATTTTTTTTTGGTTTAGGGTGGTTGCTAGGGAGCTCTTAGTGGTTGCTAGGGTGCTGAAACTGGTTGCTATGGTGTGGCTATGAAGATTTTAGGCCATTACTTATTGGTTGCTTGATAATATAAATCCTCTGAGGGAGAGAGAGAGGGAGAGACGCAGGGGTGTCAGGCCCTTTGGAGTCTGTGTGTGTGAAAACGGCAGTTTGGATTCAAATGTTTTTAGAACTCCCCAATGTAAGTCAATGGGAGTTTTTCCGAGTTTTGATCGTCATTTTTAGGAAAACCGTAAGTCCGATCAGTCTGAAAAGATATAGCAACGCGAGTCAGATCAGTTTGAGTGTCTGAGCCGAGTTTGGAGTATGTAGAGTTAAAGCTCTAGGAGGAGTTTCATATAGAAATTTTAGTCTCGGAATAATAATAATAACTAGATGCGAAAGTTCGTCGAGACAAACTTTAAGTTGGCTTGAGAAAGTTTGGACCATAAAGTTTTTTGCTAGGCGGTTGCTAGGGTATTCTGAGTGGTTGCTAGGCGGTTGCTAGGATATTTCTGGTGGTTGCTAGGGTCTTTTGGGTGGTTGCTAGGCGGTTGCTAGGGTATTTTGGGTGGTTGCTAGGGTGTTCTGGGTGGTTGCTAGGCGGTTGCTAGGGTGTTCTGGGTGGTTACTAGGGTGTTCTGGGTGGTTGCTAGGCGGTTGCTAGGATATTTTGGGTGGTTGCTAGGGTCTTTTGGGTGGTTGATAGGCGGTTGCTAGGGTATTTTAGGTGGTTGCTAGGGTATTTTAGGTGGTTGATAGGGTATTCTGGGTGGTTGCTAGGCGGTTGCTAGGGCATTTTGGGTGGTTGCTAGGGTCTTTTGGGTAGTTGCTAGGCGGTTTCTAAGATATTTTCGGTGGTTGCTAGGGTCTTTTGGGTGGTTGCTAGGCGGTTGCTAGGGTATTTTGGGTGGTTGCTAGGGTGTTCTGGGTGGTTGCTAGGCGGTTGCTAGGGTGTTCTGGGTGGTTGCTAGGCGGTTGCTAGGATATTTTGGGTGGTTGCTAGGGTGTTCTGGGTGGTTGCTAGGCAGTTGCTAGGATATTTTGGGTGGTTGCTAGGGTGTTCTGGGTGGTTGTTAGGCAGTTGCTAGGGTGTTCTGAGTGGTTGCTATGGTGTTGCTAGGCGGTTGCTAAGGTATTCTGGGTGGTTGCTAGGCGGTTGCTAGGGTGTTCTGGGTGGTTGCTATGGTGTTGCTAGGCGGTTGCTAGGGTGTTTTGGGTGGTTGCTAGGCGGTTGCTAGGGTGTTCTGGGTGGTTGCTATGGTGTTGCTAGGCGGTTGCTAAGGTATTCTGGGTGGTTGCTAGGCGGTTGCTAGGGTGTTCTGGGTGGTTGCTATGGTGTTGCTAGGCGGTTGCTAGGGTGTTCGGGGTGTTTGCTAGGCGGTTGCTAGGGTGTTCTGGGTGGTTGCTATGGTGTTGCTAGGCAGTTGTTAGGGTGTTCTGGGTTGTTGCTAGGCAGTTGCTAGGTGTTCTGGGTGGTTGCTAGGCAGTTGCTAGGGTGTTCTGGCTGTTTGCTAGGTGTTCTGGGTGGTTGCTAGGCAGTTGCTAGGTGTTCTGGGGGGTTGCTAGGCAGTTGCTAGGGTGTTCTGGGTGGTTGCTAGGGTATATTTGGTGGTTACTAGAGCATTTCTAGATGTTGCTAGGGTGTTCAAGATGGTTGCTAAGGTATTTTTGGTAGTTGCTATGGTGTTACTAGGTGGTTGGTAGTTGTCAAAGATGGTTTATATGGAGTTAATAACGAGTGCCTTCAGTATAGCACTCGGCCGAATAGGCACAAGCATGGAGCAATATCGCAAGGCCACGAGTGTAATATTGCGTTAAAAAATACAAAAAAATGTAAAAACAATTTTTTTTTGGTTTAGGGTGGTTGCTAGGGAGCTCTTAGTGGTTGCTAGGGTGCTGAAACTGGTTGCTATGGTGTGGCTATGAAGATTTTAGGCCATTACTTATTGGTTGCTTGATAATATAAATCCTCTGAGGGAGAGAGAGAGGGAGAGACGCAGGGCTGTCAGGCCCTTTGGAGTCTGTGTGTGTGAAAACGGCAGTTTGGATTCAAATATTTTTAGAACTCCCCAATGTAAGTCAATGGGAGTTTTTCCGAGTTTTGATCGTCATTTTTAGGAAAACCGTAAGTCCGATCAGTCTGAAAAGATATAGCAACGCGAGTCAGATCAGTTTGAGTGTCTGAGCCGAGTTTGGAGTATGTAGAGTTAAAGCTCTAGGAGGAGTTTCATATAGAAATTTTAGTCTCGGAATAATAATAATAATAATAATAATAATAAGTTTAAATAGGATTTCAATATGTTGGCTCTCTCAAGCCAACTTAATAATAATAAGTTTAAATAGGATTTCAATATGTTGGCTTTCTCAAGCCAACTTAATAATAATAAGTTTAAATAGGATTTCAATATGTTGGCTCTCTCAAGCCAACTTAACTAGATGCGAAAGTTCGTCGAGACAAACTTTAAGTTGGCTTGAGAAAGTTTGGACCAGAAAGTTTTTTGCTAGGCGGTTGCTAGGATATTTCTGGTGGTTGCTAGGGTCTTTTGGGTGGTTGCTAGGCGGTTGCTAGGGTGTTTTGGGTGGTTGCTAGGGTGTTCTGGGTGGTTGCTAGGCGGTTGCTAGGGTGTTCTGGGTGGTTACTAGGGTGTTCTGGGTGGTTGCTAGGCGGTTGCTAGGATATTTTGGGTGGTTGCTAGGGTCTTTTGGGTGGTTTATAGGCGGTTGCTAGGGTATTTTAGGTGGTTGCTAGGGTATTTTAGGTGGTTGCTAGGGTATTCTGGGTGGTTGCTAGGCGGTTGCTAGGGTATTTTGGGTGGTTGCTAGGGTCTTTTGGGTAGTTGCTAGGCGGTTTCTAAGATATTTTCGGTGGTTGCTAGGGTCTTTTGGGTGGTTGCTAGGCGGTTGCTAGGGTATTTTGGGTGGTTGCTAGGGTGTTCTGGGTGGTTGCTAGGCGGTTGCTAGGGTGTTCTGGGTGGTTGCTAGGCGGTTGCTAGGATATTTTGGGTGGTTGCTAGGGTGTTCTGGGTGGTTGCTAGGCAGTTGCTAGGATATTTTGGGTGGTTGCTAGGGTGTTCTGGGTGGTTGTTAGGCAGTTGCTAGGGTGTTCTGAGTGGTTGCTATGGTGTTGCTAGGCGGTTGCTAAGGTATTCTGGGTGGTTGCTAGGCGGTTGCTAGGGTGTTCTGGGTGGTTGCTATGGTGTTGCTAGGCGGTTGCTAGGGTGTTTTGGGTGGTTGCTAGGCGGTTGCTAGGGTGTTCTGGGTGGTTGCTATGGTGTTGCTAGGCGGTTGCTAAGGTATTCTGGGTGGTTGCTAGGCGGTTGCTAGGGTGTTCTGGGTGGTTGCTATGGTGTTGCTAGGCGGTTGCTAGGGTGTTCGGGGTGTTTGCTAGGCGGTTGCTAGGGTGTTCTGGGTGGTTGCTAGGCGGTTGCTAGGGTGTTCTGGGTGGTTGCTATGGTGTTGCTAGGCGGTTGCTAGGGTGTTCGGGGTGTTTGCTAGGCGGTTGCTAGGGTGTTCTGGGTGGTTGCTATGGTGTTGCTAGGCAGTTGTTAGGGTGTTCTGGGTTGTTTCTAGGCAGTTGCTAGGTGTTCTGGGTGGTTGCTAGGCAGTTGTTAGGGTGTTCTGGGTTGTTGCTAGGCAGTTGCTAGGTGTTCTGGGTGGTTGCTAGGCAGTTGCTAGGGTGTTCTGGCTGTTTGCTAGGTGTTCTGGGTGGTTGCTAGGCAGTTGCTAGGTGTTCTGGGGGGTTGCTAGGCAGTTGCTAGGGTGTTCTGGGTGGTTGCTAGGGTATATTTGGTGGTTACTAGAGCATTTCTAGATGTTGCTAGGGTGTTCAAGATGGTTGCTAAGGTATTTTTGGTAGTTGCTATGGTGTTACTAGGTGGTTGGTAGTTGTCAAAGATGGTTTATATGGAGTTAATAACGAGTGCCTTCAGTATAGCACTCGGCCGAATAGGCACAAGCATGGAGCAATATCGCAAGGCCACGAGTGTAATATTGCGTTAAAAAATACAAAAAAATGTAAAAACAATTTTTTTTTGGTTTAGGGTGGTTGCTAGGGAGCTCTTAGTGGTTGCTAGGGTGCTGAAACTGGTTGCTATGGTGTGGCTATGAAGATTTTAGGCCATTACTTATTGGTTGCTTGATAATATAAATCCTCTGAGGGAGAGAGAGAGGGAGAGACGCAGGGCTGTCAGGCCCTTTGGAGTCTGTGTGTGTGAAAACGGCAGTTTGGATTCAAATATTTTTAGAACTCCCCAATGTAAGTCAATGGGAGTTTTTCCGAGTTTTGATCGTCATTTTTAGGAAAACCGTAAGTCCGATCAGTCTGAAAAGATATAGCAACGCGAGTCAGATCAGTTTGAGTGTCTGAGCCGAGTTTGGAGTATGTAGAGTTAAAGCTCTAGGAGGAGTTTCATATAGAAATTTTAGTCTCGGAATAATAATAATAATAATAATAATAACTAGATGCGAAAGTTCGTCGAGACAAACTTTAAGTTGGCTTGAGAAAGTTTGGACCGGAAAGTTTTTTGCTAGGCGGTTGTTAGGATGTTATGGGTGGTCGCTATGGTGTTGCTAGGTGGTTGCTAAGGTATTCTGGGTGGTTGCTAGGCGGTTGCTAGGGTATTTTGGGTGGTTGCTAGGGTGTTTTGGGTGGTTGCTAGGCGGTTGCTAGGGTCTTTTGTGTGGTTGCTAGGCGGTTGCTAGGTGGTTGCTAGGGTGTTCTGGGTGGTTGCTAGGGTCTTTTGGGTGGTTGCTAAGCGGTTGCTAGGGTCTTTTGGGTGGTTGCTAGGGTCTTTTGGGTGGTTGCTAGGCGGTTGCTAGGGTGTTTTGGGTGGTTGCTAGGATATTTTGGGTGGTTGCTAGGGTCTTTTGGGTGGTTGCTAGGCAGTTGCTAGGGTATTTTGGGTGGTTGCTAGGGTGTTCTGGGTGGTTGCTAGGCAGTTGCTAGGGCGTTTTGGGTGGTTGCTAAGATATTTTGGGTGGTTGCTAGGGTCTTTTGGGTGGTTGCTAGGGTCTTTTGGGTGGTTGCTAGGCGGTTGCTAGGGTATTTTGGGTGGTTGCTAGGGTGTTCTGGGTGGTTGCTAGGCTGTTTTGGGTGGTTGCTAGGGTGGTCTGGGTGATTGCTAGGCGGTTGCTAGGCGGTTGCTAGGGTATTTTGGGTGGTTGCTAGAGTGTTCTGGGTGGTTGTTAGGCAGTTGCTACGGTGTTCTGAGTGGTTGCTATGGTGTTGCTAGGGTGTCCTAAGGTATTTTGGGTGGTTTCTAGGGTGTTCTGGGTGGTTGCTATGGTGTTGCTAGGGTGTTCTAAGGTATTTTGGGTGGTTGCTAGGGTGTTCTGGGTGGTTGCTATGGTGTAGCTAGGGTGTTCTAAGGTATTTTGGGTGGTTGCTAGGGTGTTCTGAGTGGTTGCTATGGTGTTGCTAGGGTGTTCTAAGGTATTTTGGGTGGTTGCTAGGGTGTTCTGAGTGGTTGCTATGGTGTTGCTAGGGTGTTCTAAGGTATTTTGGGTGGTTGCTAGGGTGTTCTGAGTGGTTGCTATGGTGTTGCTATGGTGTTCTAAGGTATTTTGGGTGGTTGCTAGGGGGTTCTGGGTGGTTGCTATGGTGTTGCTAGGGTGTTCTAAGGTATTTTGGGTGGTTGCTAGGGTGTTCTGGGTGGTTGTTAGGCAGTTGCTAGGGTGTTCTGAGTGGTTGCTATGGTGTTGCTAGGGTGTTCTAAGGTATTTTGGGTGGTTGCTAGGGTGTTCTGGGTGGTTGCTAGGCGGTTGCTAGGGTGTTCTGGGTGGTTGCTATGGTATTGAGGGCGGTTGATATGGTGTTACTAGGTGGTTGGTAGTTGTCACAGATGGTTACTATGGAGTTTTTATAGAGTCCTTAGCATGATCTTGGTATGATTTAGCACTTAACTAATTGATATTAGCATGTAGCTATTCACTGCTAGCATGTGTAGCATGTTGGAAGTGCTGTTTGCTAGCATGAGTCAAAAAAGCCAAACCTCATCTCTATACGATGTTCTGATACAGAGATATAGGTCTTGCAAAACGGTTGCTAGGGTACTCAAGTTTGGTTGCTATGGAGTTGCTTGGGAGCTTGAAGCTTTAAACTTAAAACGTTTAAAGTGGTTTGAAGTTTAAAGTAGTTTACGAGTTTTGAGTTTACAAGTTTAAATGAGTTTAGAGTTTAAGTTTAAATGAGTTTAGTGTGTGTGTGTGTGTGTGTGTGTGTGTGTGTGTGTGTGTTCACACACACACACACACACACACACACTCAGAGTTTATGAGTTTAGAGTTTTTAAGTGTATAAATTGATGAGTTTATAAGTGTTAGAGTTTTTGAGTTTAGAGTTTATAAGTTTTAAATGAGTTTAGAGTTTATAAGTTTTAATGAGTTTAGAGTTTATAAGTTTAAATGAGTTTAAGAGTTCAGAGTTTATTAATTTATGAGTTTAAGAGTTCATAAGTCTATGAATTCATGAGTTTATAAGTTAATTAGTTTATAAGTGTATGAGTTTAGAGTTCATTAGTTTAAATGAGTCTCATTGGCTAATATAGTATATAGAACGGCAGTTTGGTTTAGTCTTCAAGGTATTTTGATTTGAATTTTCGTCGGTTGGTGAGTTTGAATCTGGATTTGAATTTTTTAGAACTCCCCAATGTAAGTCAATGGGAGTTTTTCCGAGTTTTGATCGTCATTTTTAGGAAAACCGTAAGTCCGATCAGTCTGAAAAGATATAGCACACTAAGTCAGAACAGTTTGAGTGTCTGAGCCGAGTTTGGAGTATGTAGAGTTAAAGCTCTAGGAGGAGTTTGAGTCAGATTTTTTTCCGCTCAGAAGAATAATAATAACTAGATGCGAAAGTTCGTCGAGACAAACTTTAAGTTGGCTTGAGAAAGTTTGGACCGGAAAGTTTTTTGCTAGGCGGTTGTTAGGATGTTATGGGTGGTCGCTATGGTGTTGCTAGGTGGTTGCTAAGGTATTCTGGGTGGTTGCTAGGCGGTTGCTAGGGTATTTTGGGTGGTTGCTAGGGTGTTTTGGGTGGTTGCTAGGCGGTTGCTAGGGTCTTTTGTGTGGTTGCTAGGCGGTTGCTAGGTGGTTGCTAGGGTGTTCTGGGTGGTTGCTAGGGTCTTTTGGGTGGTTGCTAAGCGGTTGCTAGGGTCTTTTGGGTGGTTGCTAGGGTCTTTTGGGTGGTTGCTATGCGGTTGCTAGGGTGTTTTGGGTGGTTGCTAGGATATTTTGGGTGGTTGCTAGGGTCTTTTGGGTGGTTGCTAGGCAGTTGCTAGGGTATTTTGGGTGGTTGCTAGGGTGTTCTGGGTGGTTGCTAGGCAGTTGCTAGGGCGTTTTGGGTGGTTGCTAAGATATTTTGGGTGGTTGCTAGGGTCTTTTGGGTGGTTGCTAGGGTCTTTTGGGTGGTTGCTAGGCGGTTGCTAGGGTATTTTGGGTGGTTGCTAGGGTGTTCTGGGTGGTTGCTAGGCTGTTTTGGGTGGTTGCTAGGGTGGTCTGGGTGATTGCTAGGCGGTTGCTAGGCGGTTGCTAGGGTATTTTGGGTGGTTGCTAGAGTGTTCTGGGTGGTTGTTAGGCAGTTGCTACGGTGTTCTGAGTGGTTGCTATGGTGTTGCTAGGGTGTCCTAAGGTATTTTGGGTGGTTTCTAGGGTGTTCTGGGTGGTTGCTATGGTGTTGCTAGGGTGTTCTAAGGTATTTTGGGTGGTTGCTAGGGTGTTCTGGGTGGTTGCTATGGTGTAGCTAGGGTGTTCTAAGGTATTTTGGGTGGTTGCTAGGGTGTTCTGAGTGGTTGCTATGGTGTTGCTAGGGTGTTCTAAGGTATTTTGGGTGGTTGCTAGGGTGTTCTGAGTGGTTGCTATGGTGTTGCTATGGTGTTCTAAGGTATTTTGGGTGGTTGCTAGGGTGTTCTGAGTGGTTGCTATGGTGTTGCTATGGTGTTCTAAGGTATTTTGGGTGGTTGCTAGGGGGTTCTGGGTGGTTGCTATGGTGTTGCTAGGGTGTTCTAAGGTATTTTGGGTGGTTGCTAGGGTGTTCTGGGTGGTTGTTAGGCAGTTGCTAGGGTGTTCTGAGTGGTTGCTATGGTGTTGCTAGGGTGTTCTAAGGTATTTTGGGTGGTTGCTAGGGTGTTCTGGGTGGTTGCTAGGGTGTTCTGGGTGGTTGCTATGGTATTGAGGGCGGTTGATATGGTGTTACTAGGTGGTTGGTAGTTGTCACAGATGGTTACTATGGAGTTTTTATAGAGTCCTTAGCATGATCTTGGTATGATTTAGCACTTAACTAATTGATATTAGCATGTAGCTATTCACTGCTAGCATGTGTAGCATGTTGGAAGTGCTGTTTGCTAGCATGAGTCAAAAGAGCCAAACCTCATCTCAGAGTTTATGAGTTTAGAGTTTATAAGTGTATAAATTGATGAGTTTATAAGTATAAGAGTTTTTGAGTTTAGAGTTTATAAGTTTTAAATGAGTTTAGAGTTTATAAGTTTTAATGAGTTTAGAGTTTATAAGTTTAAATGAGTTTAAGAGTTCAGAGTTTATTAATTTATGAGTTTAAGAGTTCATAAGTCTATGAATTCATGAGTTTATAAGTTAATTAGTTTATAAGTGTATGAGTTTAGAGTTCATTAGTTTAAATGAGTCTCATTGGCTAATATAGTATATAGAACGGCAGTTTGGTTTAGTCTTCAAGGTATTTTGATTTGAATTTTCGTCGGTTGGTGAGTTTGAATCTGGATTTGAATTTTTTAGAACTCCCCAATGTAAGTCAATGGGAGTTTTTCCGAGTTTTGATCGTCATTTTTAGGAAAACCGTAAGTCCGATCAGTCTGAAAAGATATAGCACACTAAGTCAGAACAGTTTGAGTGTCTGAGCCGAGTTTGGAGTATGTAGAGTTAAAGCTCTAGGAGGAGTTTGAGTCAGATTTTTTTCCGCTCAGAAGAATAATAATAATAATAAGTTTAAGTACAATATCAGTATGTTGGCTCTCTCAAGCCAACTTAATAATAAGTTTAAGTACAATATCAGTATGTTGGCTCTCTCAAGCCAACTTAATAAGTTTAAATAGGATTTCAATATGTTGGCTCTCTCAAGCCAACTTAACTAGATGCGAAAGTTCGTCGAGACAAACTTTAAGTTGGCTTGAGAAAGTTTGGACCAGAAAGTTTTTTGCTAGGCGGTTGCTAGGGTATTCTGAGTGGTTGCTAGGCGGTTGCTAGGATATTTCTGGTGGTTGCTAGGGTCTTTTGGGTGGTTGCTAGGCGGTTGCTAGGGTATTTTGGGTGGTTGCTATGGTGTTCTGGTTGGTTGCTAGGCGGTTGCTAGGGTATTCTGGGTGGTTGCTAGGCGATTGCTAGGGTGTTCTGGGTGGTTGCTATGGTGTTGCTAGGCGGTTGCTAGGGTGTTCTGGTTGGTTGCTAGGCGGTTGCTAGGGTGTTCTGGGTGGTTGCTAGGCGGTTGCTAGGGTGTTCTGGGTGGTTGCTATGGTGTTGCTAGGCGGTTGCTAGGGTGTTCTGGGTGGTTGCTAGGCGGTTGCTAGGGTGTTGTTAGGCGGTTGCTAGGGTGTTCTGGGTGGTTGCTATGGTGTTGCTAAGGTATTCTGGGTGGTAGCTAGGCGGTTGCTAGGCAGTTGCTAGGGTATTCTGGGTGGTTGCTAGGCGGTTGCTAGGGTGTTCTGGGTGGTTACTATGGTGTTGCTAGGCGGTTGCTAGGGTATTCTGGGTGGTTGCTAGGCAGTTGCTAGGGTGTTCTGGGTGGTTGCTATGGTGTTGCTAGGCGGTTGCTAGGGTGTTCTGGGTGGTTGCTAGGCAGTTGCTAGGGTGTTCTGGTGTTGCTAGGCGGTTGCTAGGGTGTTCTGGGTGGTTGCTATGGTGTTGCTAGGCGGTTGCTAGGGTATTCTGGGTGGTTGCTAGGGAGTTGCTAGGGTGTTCTGGTGTTGCTAGGCGGTTGCTAGGGTGTTCTGGGTGGTTGCTATGGTGTTGCTAGGCGGTTGCTAGGGTGTTCTGGGTGGTTGCTATGGTGTTGCTAGGCGGTTGTTAAGGTATTCTGGGTGGTTGCTAGGCGGTTGCTAGGTGGTTGCTAGGGTATTCTGGGTGGTTGCTATGGTGTTGCTAGGCGGTTGCTAGGGTGTTCTGGGTGGTTGCTAGGCGGTTGCTAGGGTGTTGTTAGGCGGTTGCTAGGGTGTTCTGGGTGGTTGCTATGGTGTTGCTAAGGTATTCTGGGTGGTAGCTAGGCGGTTGCTAGGCAGTTGCTAGGGTATTCTGGGTGGTTGCTAGGCGGTTGCTAGGGTGTTCTGGGTGGTTACTATGGTGTTGCTAGGCGGTTGCTAGGGTATTCTGGGTGGTTGCTAGGCAGTTGCTAGGGTGTTCTGGGTGGTTGCTATGGTGTTGCTAGGCGGTTGCTAGGGTGTTCTGGGTGGTTGCTATGGTGTTGCTAGGCGGTTGCTAGGGTATTCTGGGTGGTTGCTAGGCAGTTGCTAGGGTGTTCTGGTGTTGCTAGGTGGTTGCTAGGGTGTTCTGGGTGGTTGCTATGGTGTTGCTAGGTGGTTGGTAGTTGTCACAGATGGTTACTATGGAGTTTTGATATAGTTGTTTGCATGATCTTGGTATGATTTAGCACTTAACTAATCGCTATTAGCATGTAGCTATTCACTGCTAGCATGTGTAGCATGTTGGAAGTGCTGTTTGCTAGCATGAGTCAAAAGAGCCAAACCTAATCTCTATACGATGTTCTGATACAGAGATATAGGTCTTGCAAAACGGTTGCTAGGGTACTCAAGTTTGGTTGCTATGGAGTTGCTTGGGAGCTGGGAGCTTTAAACGTAAGAAGTTTAAAGTGGTTTGAAGTTTAAAGTAGTTTACAGTAGTTTGAAGTTTATGACAGATAGATAGATAAGTTAATAGATAGATAAACACACACACACACACACACATACATACACACACACACACACACTAACTCGCTCACACACTCACTCAGACACACACACGCACACTCAAGAGTTTATGAGTTTAGAGTTTATAAGTGTATGAGTTTTTGAGTTTATAAGTTTAAATGAGTTTAGAGTTTATGTTTAAATGAGTTTAAGAGTTCAGAGTTTATTAATTTATGAGTTTAATAGTTTATAAGTCTATGAATTCATGAGTTTATAAGTTAATTAGTTCATCTCATACACTTATTCTAATTATAAGTGTATGAGTTTAGAGTTTATTAGTTTAAATGAGTCTCAATGGCTCATATAGTATATAGAACGGCAGTTTGGTTTAGTCTTCAAGGTGTTTAGATTTAAATTTTTGACATACACACACACACAAGCACGCACGCACAGACTCTCACTCTCTCTCTCACACACACACGATCTCTCTCACACACACACTCACTAACTCACTCACACACACACAGACAAGCTCATTAACACACACACACACACACACTCACGCACATAGACACACACTCTCTCTCACACACACACACACACACACACTCAGAGTTTATATGAGTTTAGAGTTTACAAGTGTACAAGTTTTTGAGTTAAGAGTTTATAAATTTAAATGAGTGTGTACGAGTTTTTGAGTTTACACACACACACACACACACACACACACACTCACACATAGACACACACGCTCTCTCTCTCTCTCTCACACACACACACACACACGTTTTGAATTTAGAGTTCATTAGTTTAAATGAGTCTCAATGGCTCATATAGTATATAGAACGGCAGTTTGGTTTAGTCTTCAAGGTGTTTAGATTTAAATTTTCGACATACACACACACAAGCACGCACGCACAGACTCTCACTCTCTCTCACACACACACACTATCTCTCTCACACACACACACACACACTCACTAACTCACTCACTCACACACACACAGACAAGCTCATTAACACACACACACACACACTCACGCACATACACACACACTCTCTCTCTCACACAGACACACACACAGAGTTTATATGAGTTTAGAGTTTATAAGTACAAGTTTTTGAGTTAAGAGTTTATAAGTTTAAATGAGTGTGTACGAGTTTTTGAGTTTACACACACACACACACACACTCACACATAGACACACACGCTCTCTCTCTCTCACACACACACACGTTTTGAGTTTAGAGTTCATTAGTTTAAATGAGTCTCAATGGCTCATATAGTATATAGAACGGCAGTTTGGTTTAGTCTTCAAGGTGTTTAGATTTAAATTTTCGACATACACACACACACAAGCACTAACTCACTCACACACACACAGACAAGCTCATTAACACACACACACACACACACACACTCTCTCTCACACACACACACTCACGCACATACACTCACATGCACACACTCACACACACACACTAACTCGCTCTCACACATACACAGACACGCTCACACACAGACACACACACACACACACACTCTCTCTCTCTCACACACACACACACACATAGACACACACACACTCTCACACACACACACACACACACACACTCACGCACATAGACACACACTCACTCTCTCTCTCACACACACACACACACACACACTCAGAGTTTATATGAGTTTAGAGTTTATAAGTTTAAATGAGTGTGTACGAGTATTTGAGTTTACACACACACACACACACACTCACACATAGACACACACGCTCTCTCTCTCTCACACACACACACGTTTTGAGTTTAGAGTTCATTAGTTTAAATGAGTCTCAATGGCTCATATAGTATATAGAACGGCAGTTTGGTTTAGTCTTCAAGGTGTTTAGATTTAAATTTTCGACATACACACACACACAAGCACGCACGCACAGACTCACTCTCTCTCTCACACACACACTATCTCTCTCACACACACACTCACTAACTCACTCACACACACACAGACAAGCTCATTAACACACACACACACACACAAACACACACACACTCACGCACATAGACACACACTCTCTCTCTCACACACACACACACTCAGAGTTTATATGAGTTTAGAGTTTATAAGTGTACAAGTTTTTGAGTTAAGAGTTTATAAGTTTAAATGAGTGTGTACGAGTATTTGAGTTTACACACACACACACACACACACACACACTCACACATAGACACACACGCTCTCTCTCTCACACACACACACACACACACACGTTTTGAGTTTAGAGTTCATTAGTTTAAATGAGTCTCATTGGCTAATATAGTATATAGAACGGCAGTTTGGTTTAGTCTTCAAGGTGTTTAGATTTAAATTTTCGTCGGTTTGAATTTTTTAGAACTCCCCAATGTAAGTCAATGGGAGTTTTTGAATGAGTTTTTCCGAGTTTTGATCGTCATTTTTAGGAAAACCGTAAGTCCGATCAGTCTGAAAAGATATAGCAACTCGAGTCAGATCAGTTTGAGTGTCTGAGCCGAGTTTGGAGTATGTAGAGTTAAAGCTCTAGGAGGAGTTTGATACAGAAATTTTTAGGGTCAGAAGAATAATAATAACTAGATGCAAAAGTTCGTCGAGACAAACTTTAAGTTGGCTTGAGAAAGTTTGGACCAGAAAGATTGAAGAAGTTTAAAATAGTTTGGAGTTTAAATTAGTTTAAAGTTTAAAGTAGTTTAAAGTTTAAATTAGTTTGAAGTTTAAAGTAGTTTGAAGTTTAAATTAGCTTAAAGTTTAAATTAGTTTAAATTAGTTTAAAGTTTAATGTAGTTTAAAGTTTAAATTAGTTTGAAGTTTAAATTAGCTTAAAGTTTAAATTAGTTTGAAGTTTAAAGTAGTTTAAAGTTAAAAAGTTGTTGGGGGTTATCTAGTGGGTTGCTAAGGTGTTTTGGTTGTTGCTAGGTGGTTGCTTGTGTTTTCTGGGTGGTTGCTAGGGTGTTGCTAAGCGGTTGCTAGGGTATTTTTGGTGGTTGCTAGGGTGTTGCTAGGAAGTTGCTAAGGTATGTTGGTGGTTGCTAGGCGGTTGCTAGGGTGTTTTGGGTGGTTGCTATGGTGTTGCTAGGCGGTTGCTAAGGTATTTTGGGTGGTTGCTAGGGTGTTCTGGGTGGTTGCTAGGGTGTTGCTAGGCAGTTGCTAGGGTGTTTTGGGTGGTTGCTAGGCGGTTGCTAGGGTGTTCTGGGTGGTTGCTATGCTGTTGCTAGGCGGTTGCTAGGGTATTCTGGGTGGTTGCTAGGCGGTTGCTAGGGTGTTTTGGGTGGTTGCTATGGTGTTGCTAGGCGGTTGCTAGGGTGTTCTGGGTGGTTGCTAGGCGGTTGCTAGGGTGTTTTGGGTGGTTGCTATGGTGTTGCTAGGCGGTTGCTAGGGTGTTCTGGGTGGTTGCTAGGCGGTTGCTAGGGTGTTTTGGGTGGTTGCTATGGTGTTGCTAGGCGGTTGCTAGGGTGTTCTGGGTGGTTGCTAGGGTGTCTTGGGTGGTTGCTAGGCGGTTGCTAGGGTGTTTTGGGTGGTTGCTAGGCGGTTGCTAGGGTGTTCTGGGTGGTTGCTAGGCGGTTGCTAGGGTATTCTGGGTGGTTGCTATGGTATTGCTAGGCGGTTGCTAGGGTATTCTGGGTGGTTTCTATGCTGTTGCTAGGCGGTTGCTAGGGTGTTCTGGGTGGTTGCTATGGTGTTGCTAGGCGGTTGCTAGGGTATTCTGGGTGGTTGCTATGGTGTTGCTAGGCCGTTGATAGGGTATTCTGAGTGGTTGCTAGGCGGTTGCTAGGGTGTTCTGGGTGGTTGCTATGGAGTTGCTAGGCGGTTGCTAAGGTATTCTGGGCGGTTGCTAGGCAGTTGCTAGGGTGTTCTGGGTGGTTGCTATGGTGTTGCTAGGTGGTTGGTAGTTGTCACAGATGGTTACTATGGAGTATTTATAGAGTTCATAGCATGATCTTGGCATGATATAGCACTTAACTAATCGCTATTAGCATGTAGCTATTCACTGCTAGCATGTGTAGCATGTTGGAAGTGCTGTT
Organism: Abramis brama; assembly: GCF_963993115.1. NCBI lineage: Eukaryota > Metazoa > Chordata > Actinopteri > Cypriniformes > Leuciscidae > Abramis > Abramis brama. The sequence continues at coordinate 10,062,893 of NC_139972.1, forward strand.
TGCTAGCATGAGTCAAAAGAGCCAAACCTCATCTCTATACGATGTTCTGATACAGAGATATAGGTCTTGCAAAACGGTTGCTAGGGTACTCAAGTTTGGTTGCTATGGAGTTGCTTGGGAGCTGGGAGCTTTAAACTTAAGAAGTTTAAAGTGGTTTGAAGTTTAAAGTAGTTTACGAGTTTTTGAGTTTTGAGTTTATGTTTAAATGAGTTTAGAGTGTGTGTGTGTGTGTGTGTGTGTGTGTGTGTTCACACACACACACACACACACACACACACACACACACACACACACACACACACACACTCAGAGTTTATGAGTTTAGAGTTTATAAGTGTATAAATTGATGAGTTTATAAGTATAAGAGTTTTTGAGTTTAGATTTTATAAGTTTTAATGAGTTTAGAGTTTATAAGTTTAAATGAGTTTAAGAGTTCAGAGTTTATTAATTTATGAGTTTAAGAGTTCATAAGTCTATGAATTCATGAGTTTATAAGTTAATTAGTTTATAAGTGTATGAGTTTAGAGTGCATTAGTTTAAATGAGTCTCAATGGCTCATATAGTATATAGAACGGCAGTTTGGTTTAGTCTTCAAGGTGTTTAGATTTAAATTTTGTCAGTTTGAATTTTTTAGAACTCCCCAATGTAAGTCAATGGGAGTTTTTGAATGAGTTTTTTCGAGTTTTGATCGTCATTTTTAGGAAAACCGTAAGTCCGATCAGTCTGAAAAGATATAGCACACCGAGTCAGATCAGTTTGAGCGTCTGAGCCGAATTTGGAGTATGTGGAGTTAAAGCTCTAGGAGGAGTTTGAGTTGTAAATTTTTACGGTCAGAAGAATAATAATAATAATAATAACTAGATGCAAAAGTTCGTCGAGACAAACTTTAAGTTGGCTTGAGAAAGTTTGGACCAGAAAGTTTTTTGCTAGGCGGTTGCTAGGGTATTCTGAGTGGTTGCTAGGCGGTTGCTAGGATATTTCTGGTGGTTGCTAGGGTCTTTTGGGTGGTTGCTAGGCGGTTGCTAGGGTATTTTGGGTGGTTGCTATGGTGTTCTGGTTGGTTGCTAGGCGGTTGCTAGGGTATTCTGGGTGGTTGCTAGGCGATTGCTAGGGTGTTCTGGGTGGTTGCTATGGTGTTGCTAGGCGGTTGCTAGGGTGTTCTGGTTGGTTGCTAGGCGGTTGCTAGGGTGTTCTGGGTGGTTGCTATGGTGTTGCTAGGCGGTTGTTAAGGTATTCTGGGTGGTTGCTAGGCGGTTGCTAGGTGGTTGCTAGGGTATTCTGGGTGGTTGCTATGGTGTTGCTAGGCGGTTGCTAGGATGTTCTGGGTGGTTGCTAGGCGGTTGCTAGGGTGTTCTGGGTGGTTGCTATGGTGTTGCTAGGCGGTTGCTAGGGTGTTCTGGTTGGTTGCTAGGCGGTTGCTAGGGTGTTCTGGGTGGTTGCTATGGTGTTGCTAGGCGGTTGTTAAGGTATTCTGGGTGGTTGCTAGGCGGTTGCTAGGTGGTTGCTAGGGTATTCTGGGTGGTTGCTATGGTGTTGCTAGGCGGTTGCTAGGATGTTCTGGGTGGTTGCTAGGCGGTTGCTAGGGTGTTCTGGGTGGTTGCTAGGCGGTTGCTAGGGTGTTGTTAGGCGGTTGCTAGGGTGTTCTGGGTGGTTGCTATGGTGTTGCTAAGGTATTCTGGGTGGTAGCTAGGCGGTTGCTAGGCAGTTGCTAGGGTATTCTGGGTGGTTGCTAGGCGGTTGCTAGGGTGTTCTGGGTGGTTACTATGGTGTTGCTAGGCGGTTGCTAGGGTATTCTGGGTGGTTGCTAGGCAGTTGCTAGGGTGTTCTGGGTGGTTGCTATGGTGTTGCTAGGCGGTTGCTAGGGTGTTCTGGGTGGTTGCTATGGTGTTGCTAGGCGGTTGCTAGGGTATTCTGGGTGGTTGCTAGGCAGTTGCTAGGGTGTTCTGGTGTTGCTAGGCGGTTGCTAGGGTGTTCTGGGTGGTTGCTATGGTGTTGCTAGGTGGTTGGTAGTTGTCACAGATGGTTACTATGGAGTTTTGATATAGTTGTTTGCATGATCTTGGTATGATTTAGCACTTAACTAATCGCTATTAGCATGTAGCTATTCACTGCTAGCATGTATAGCATGTTAGAAGTGCTGTTTGCTAGCATGAGTCAAAAGAGCCAAACCTAATCTCTATACGATGTTCTGATACAGAGATATAGGTCTTGCAAAACGGTTGCTAGGGTACTCAAGTTTGGTTGCTATGGAGTTGCTTGGGAGCTGGGAGCTTTAAACGTAAGAAGTTTAAAGTGGTTTGAAGTTTAAAGTAGTTTACAGTAGTTTGAAGTTTATGGCAGGTAGATAGATAAGTTAATAGATAGATAAACACACACACACATACACACACACACGCGCACACACACACACACACACACACACACTAACTCGCTCACACACTCACTCAGACACACACACACTGTATGAGTTTTTGAGTTTTGAGTTTATAAGTTTAAATGAGTTTAGAGTTTATAAGTTTAAATGAGTTTAAGAGTTCAGAGTTTATTAATTTATGAGTTTAATAGTTTATAAGTCTATGAATTCATGAGTTTATAAGTTAATTAGATAATCTCATACACTTATTCTAATTATAAGTGTATGAGTTTAGAGTTTATTAGTTTAAATGAGTCTCAATGGCTCATATAGTATATAGAACGGCAGTTTGGTTTAGTCTTCAAGGTGTTTAGATTTAAATTTTCGACATACACATACACACACACAAGCACGCACGCACAGACTCTCACTCTCTCTCTCACACACACACTATCTCTCTCACACACACACTCACTAACTCACTCACACACACACAGACAAGCTCATTAACACACACACACACACACACACACACTCACGCACATAGACACACACTCTCTCTCTCACACACACTCAGAGTTTATATGAGTTTAGATTTTATAAGTGTACAAGTTTTTGAGTTAAGAGTTTATAAGTTTAAATGAGTGTGTACGAGTATTTGAGTTTACACACACACACACACACACACACACACACACACACACACACACACACACACACACACACACACACACTCACACATAGACACCCACGCTCTCTCTCTCTCTCTCTCTCACACACACACACACGTTTTGAGTTTAGAGTTCATTAGTTTAAATGAGTCTCATTGGCTAATATAGTATATAGAACGGCAGTTTGGTTTAGTCTTCAAGGTATTTTGATTTGAATTTTCGTCGGTTTGAATTTTTTAGAACTCCCAATGTAAGTCAATGGGAGTTTTTGAATGAGTTTTTTCGAGTTTTGATCGTCATTTTTAGGAAAACCGTAAGTCCGATCAGTCTGAAAAGATATAGCAACTCGAGTCAGATCAGTTTGAGTGTCTGAGCCGAGTTTGGAGTATGTAGAGTTAAAGCTCTAGGAGGAGTTTGATATAGAAATTTTTAGGGTCAGAAGAATAATAATAACTAGATGCGAAAGTTCGTCGAGACAAACTTTAAGTTGGCTTGAGAAAGTTTGGACCAGAAAGTTTTTTGCTAGGCGGTTGCTAGGGTATTCTGAGTGGTTGCTAGGCGGTTGCTAGGATATTTCTGGTGGTTGCTAGGGTCTTTTGGGTGGTTGCTAGGCGGTTGCTAGGGTGTTTTGGGTGGTTGCTAGGGTGTTCTGGGTGGTTGCTAGGCGGTTGCTAGTGTGTTCTGGGTGGTTACTAGGGTTTTCTGGGTGGTTGCTAGGCGGTTGCTAGGATATTTTGGGTGGTTGCTAGGGTCTTTTGGGTGGTTGATAGGCGGTTGCTAGGGTATTTTAGGTGGTTGCTAGGGTATTTTAGGTGGTTGATAGGGTATTCTGGGTGGTTGCTAGGCGGTTGCTAGGGCATTTTGGGTGGTTGCTAGGGTCTTTTGGGTAGTTGCTAGGCGGTTTCTAAGATATTTTCGGTGGTTGCTAGGGTCTTTTGGGTGGTTGCTAGGCGGTTGCTAGGGTATTTTGGGTGGTTGCTAGGGTGTTCTGGGTGGTTGCTAGGCGGTTGTAGGGTGTTCTGGGTGGTTGCTAGGCGGTTGCTAGGATATTTTGGGTGGTTGCTAGGGTGTTCTGGGTGGTTGTTAGGCAGTTGCTAGGGTGTTCTGAGTGGTTGCTATGGTGTTGCTAGGCGGTTGCTAAGGTATTCTGGGTGGTTGCTAGGCGGTTGCTAGGGTGTTCTGGGTGGTTGCTATGGTGTTGCTAGGCGGTTGCTAGGGTATTTTGGGTGGTTGCTAGGCGGTTGCTAGGGTGTTCTGGGTGGTTGCTATGGTGTTGCTAGGCGGTTGCTAAGGTATTCTGGGTGGTTGCTAGGCGGTTGCTAGGGTGTTCTGGGTGGTTGCTATGGTGTTGCTAGGCGGTTGCTAGGGTGTTCTGGGTTGTTGCTAGGCAGTTGCTAGGTGTTCTGGGTGGTTGCTAGGCAGTTGCTAGGGTGTTCTGGCTGTTTGCTAGGTGTTCTGGGTGGTTGCTAGGCAGTTGCTAGGTGTTCTGGGGGGTTGCTAGGCAGTTGCTAGGGTGTTCTGGGTGGTTGCTAGGGTATATTTGGTGGTTACTAGAGCATTTCTAGATGTTGCTAGGGTGTTCAAGATGGTTGCTAAGGTATTTTTGGTAGTTGCTATGGTGTTACTAGGTGGTTGGTAGTTGTCAAAGATGGTTACTATGGAGTTTTTATAGAGTTCTTAAAATCTTTAATAACGAGTGCCTTCAGTACGGCACTCGGCCTGCGGCCTCGTGCCTATGGCCGAATAGGCACAAGCATGGAGCAATATCGCAAGGCCACGAGTGTAATATTGCGTTAAAAAATACAAAAAAATGTAAAAAAAAAATTTTTTTGGTTTAGGGTGGTTGCTAGGGAGCTCTTAGTGGTTGCTAGGGTGCTGAAACTGGTTGCTATGGTGTGGCTATGAAGATTTTAGGCCATTACTTATTGGTTGCTTGATAATATAAATCCTCTGAGGGAGAGAGAGAGGGAGAGACGCAGGGCTGTCAGGCCCTTTGGAGTCTGTGTGTGTGAAAACGGCAGTTTGGATTCAAATGTTTTTAGAACTCCCCAATGTAAGTCAATGGGAGTTTTTCCGAGTTTTGATCGTCATTTTTAGGAAAACCGTAAGTCCGATCAGTCTGAAAAGATATAGCAACGCGAGTCAGATCAGTTTGAGTGTCTGAGCCGAGTTTGGAGTATGTAGAGTTAAAGCTCTAGGAGGAGTTTCATATAGAAATTTTAGTCTCGGAATAATAATAATAACTAGATGCGAAAGTTCGTCGAGACAAACTTTAAGTTGGCTTGAGAAAGTTTGGACCATAAAGTTTTTTGCTAGGCGGTTGCTAGGGTATTCTGAGTGGTTGCTAGGCGGTTGCTAGGATATTTCTGGTGGTTGCTAGGGTCTTTTGGGTGGTTGCTAGGCGGTTGCTAGGGTATTTTGGGTGGTTGCTAGGGTGTTCTGGGTGGTTGCTAGGCGGTTGCTAGGGTGTTCTGGGTGGTTACTAGGGTGTTCTGGGTGGTTGCTAGGCGGTTGCTAGGATATTTTGGGTGGTTGCTAGGGTCTTTTGGGTGGTTGATAGGCGGTTGCTAGGGTATTTTAGGTGGTTGCTAGGGTATTTTAGGTGGTTGATAGGGTATTCTGGGTGGTTGCTAGGCGGTTGCTAGGGCATTTTGGGTGGTTGCTAGGGTCTTTTGGGTAGTTGCTAGGCGGTTTCTAAGATATTTTCGGTGGTTGCTAGGGTCTTTTGGGTGGTTGCTAGGCGGTTGCTAGGGTATTTTGGGTGGTTGCTAGGGTGTTCTGGGTGGTTGCTAGGCGGTTGCTAGGGTGTTCTGGGTGGTTGCTAGGCGGTTGCTAGGATATTTTGGGTGGTTGCTAGGGTGTTCTGGGTGGTTGCTAGGCAGTTGCTAGGATATTTTGGGTGGTTGCTAGGGTGTTCTGGGTGGTTGTTAGGCAGTTGCTAGGGTGTTCTGAGTGGTTGCTATGGTGTTGCTAGGCGGTTGCTAAGGTATTCTGGGTGGTTGCTAGGCGGTTGCTAGGGTGTTCTGGGTGGTTGCTATGGTGTTGCTAGGCGGTTGCTAGGGTGTTTTGGGTGGTTGCTAGGCGGTTGCTAGGGTGTTCTGGGTGGTTGCTATGGTGTTGCTAGGCGGTTGCTAAGGTATTCTGGGTGGTTGCTAGGCGGTTGCTAGGGTGTTCTGGGTGGTTGCTATGGTGTTGCTAGGCGGTTGCTAGGGTGTTCGGGGTGTTTGCTAGGCGGTTGCTAGGGTGTTCTGGGTGGTTGCTATGGTGTTGCTAGGCAGTTGTTAGGGTGTTCTGGGTTGTTGCTAGGCAGTTGCTAGGTGTTCTGGGTGGTTGCTAGGCAGTTGCTAGGGTGTTCTGGCTGTTTGCTAGGTGTTCTGGGTGGTTGCTAGGCAGTTGCTAGGTGTTCTGGGGGGTTGCTAGGCAGTTGCTAGGGTGTTCTGGGTGGTTGCTAGGGTATATTTGGTGGTTACTAGAGCATTTCTAGATGTTGCTAGGGTGTTCAAGATGGTTGCTAAGGTATTTTTGGTAGTTGCTATGGTGTTACTAGGTGGTTGGTAGTTGTCAAAGATGGTTTATATGGAGTTAATAACGAGTGCCTTCAGTATAGCACTCGGCCGAATAGGCACAAGCATGGAGCAATATCGCAAGGCCACGAGTGTAATATTGCGTTAAAAAATACAAAAAAATGTAAAAACAATTTTTTTTTGGTTTAGGGTGGTTGCTAGGGAGCTCTTAGTGGTTGCTAGGGTGCTGAAACTGGTTGCTATGGTGTGGCTATGAAGATTTTAGGCCATTACTTATTGGTTGCTTGATAATATAAATCCTCTGAGGGAGAGAGAGAGGGAGAGACGCAGGGCTGTCAGGCCCTTTGGAGTCTGTGTGTGTGAAAACGGCAGTTTGGATTCAAATATTTTTAGAACTCCCCAATGTAAGTCAATGGGAGTTTTTCCGAGTTTTGATCGTCATTTTTAGGAAAACCGTAAGTCCGATCAGTCTGAAAAGATATAGCAACGCGAGTCAGATCAGTTTGAGTGTCTGAGCCGAGTTTGGAGTATGTAGAGTTAAAGCTCTAGGAGGAGTTTCATATAGAAATTTTAGTCTCGGAATAATAATAATAATAATAATAATAATAATAAGTTTAAATAGGATTTCAATATGTTGGCTCTCTCAAGCCAACTTAACTAGATGCGAAAGTTCGTCGAGACAAACTTTAAGTTGGCTTGAGAAAGTTTGGACCAGAAAGTTTTTTGCTAGGCGGTTGCTAGGGTATTCTGAGTGGTTGCTAGGCGGTTGCTAGGATATTTCTGGTGGTTGCTAGGGTCTTTTGGGTGGTTGCTAGGCGGTTGCTAGGGTGTTTTGGGTGGTTGCTAGGGTGTTCTGGGTGGTTGCTAGGCGGTTGCTAGGGTGTTCTGGGTGGTTACTAGGGTGTTCTGGGTGGTTGCTAGGCGGTTGCTAGGATATTTTGGGTGGTTGCTAGGGTCTTTTGGGTGGTTTATAGGCGGTTGCTAGGGTATTTTAGGTGGTTGCTAGGGTATTTTAGGTGGTTGCTAGGGTATTCTGGGTGGTTGCTAGGCGGTTGCTAGGGTATTTTGGGTGGTTGCTAGGGTCTTTTGGGTAGTTGCTAGGCGGTTTCTAAGATATTTTCGGTGGTTGCTAGGGTCTTTTGGGTGGTTGCTAGGCGGTTGCTAGGGTATTTTGGGTGGTTGCTAGGGTGTTCTGGGTGGTTGCTAGGCGGTTGCTAGGGTATTCTGGGTGGTTACTAGGGTGTTCTGGGTGGTTGCTAGGCGGTTGCTAGGATATTTTGGGTGGTTGCTAGGGTCTTTTGGGTGGTTGATAGGCGGTTGCTAGGGTATTTTAGGTGGTTGATAGGGTATTCTGGGTGGTTGCTAGGCGGTTGCTAGGGCATTTTGGGTGGTTGCTAGGGTCTTTTGGGTAGTTGCTAGGCGGTTTCTAAGATATTTTCGGTGGTTGCTAGGGTCTTTTGGGTGGTTGCTAGGCGGTTGCTAGGGTATTTTGGGTGGTTGCTAGGGTGTTCTGGGTGGTTGCTAGGCGGTTGTAGGGTGTTCTGGGTGGTTGCTAGGCGGTTGCTAGGATATTTTGGGTGGTTGCTAGGGTGTTCTGGGTGGTTGTTAGGCAGTTGCTAGGGTGTTCTGAGTGGTTGCTATGGTGTTGCTAGGCGGTTGCTAAGGTATTCTGGGTGGTTGCTAGGCGGTTGCTAGGGTGTTCTGGGTGGTTGCTATGGTGTTGCTAGGCGGTTGCTAGGGTATTTTGGGTGGTTGCTAGGCGGTTGCTAGGGTGTTCTGGGTGGTTGCTATGGTGTTGCTAGGCGGTTGCTAAGGTATTCTGGGTGGTTGCTAGGCGGTTGCTAGGGTGTTCTGGGTGGTTGCTATGGTGTTGCTAGGCGGTTGCTAGGGTGTTCTGGGTTGTTGCTAGGCAGTTGCTAGGTGTTCTGGGTGGTTGCTAGGCAGTTGCTAGGGTGTTCTGGCTGTTTGCTAGGTGTTCTGGGTGGTTGCTAGGCAGTTGCTAGGTGTTCTGGGGGGTTGCTAGGCAGTTGCTAGGGTGTTCTGGGTGGTTGCTAGGGTATATTTGGTGGTTACTAGAGCATTTCTAGATGTTGCTAGGGTGTTCAAGATGGTTGCTAAGGTATTTTTGGTAGTTGCTATGGTGTTACTAGGTGGTTGGTAGTTGTCAAAGATGGTTACTATGGAGTTTTTATAGAGTTCTTAAAATCTTTAATAACGAGTGCCTTCAGTACGGCACTCGGCCTGCGGCCTCGTGCCTATGGCCGAATAGGCACAAGCATGGAGCAATATCACAAGGCCACGAGTGTAATATTGCGTTAAAAAATACAAAAAAATGTTAAAAAAATTTTTTTTTGGTTTAGGGTGGTTGCTAGGGAGCTCTTAGTGGTTGCTAGGGTGCTGAAACTGGTTGCTATGGTGTGGCTATGAAGATTTTAGGCCATTACTTATTGGTTGCTTGATAATATAAATCCTCTGAGGGAGAGAGAGAGGGAGAGACGCAGGGCTGTCAGGCCCTTTGGAGTCTGTGTGTGTGAAAACGGCAGTTTGGATTCAAATGTTTTTAGAACTCCCCAATGTAAGTCAATGGGAGTTTTTCCGAGTTTTGATCGTCATTTTTAGGAAAACCGTAAGTCCGATCAGTCTGAAAAGATATAGCAACGCGAGTCAGATCAGTTTGAGTGTCTGAGCCGAGTTTGGAGTATGTAGAGTTAAAGCTCTAGGAGGAGTTTCATATAGAAATTTTAGTCTCGGAATAATAATAATAACTAGATGCGAAAGTTCGTCGAGACAAACTTTAAGTTGGCTTGAGAAAGTTTGGAGCAGAACGTTTTTTTGCTAGGCGGTTGCTAGGATGTTATAGGTGGTTGCTATGGTGTTGCTAGGGTATTTTGGGCGGTTGCTAGGGTGTTCTGGGTGGTTGCTAGGTTTTTGCTAGGGTGTCCTGGGTGGTTGCTAAGGTCTTTTGGGTGGTTGCTAGGGTGTTCTAGGTGGTTGCTAGGGTATTCTGGGTGGTTGCTAGGCGGTTGCTAGGGTTTTCTGGGTGGTTGCTAGGCTGTTTTGGGTGGTTGCTAGGGTATTCTGGGTGGTTGTTAGGCGGTTGCTAGGATATTTCTGATGGTTGCTAGGGTCTTTTGGGTGGTTGCTAGGCAGTTGCTAGGATATTTTGGGTGGTTGCTAGGGTCTTTTGGCTGGTTGGTAGGCGGTTGCTAGGATATTTTAGGTGGTTGCTAGGCGGTTGCTAGGGTGTTTTGGGTGGTTGCTAGGATGTTTTGGGTGGTTGCTAGGGTCTTTTGGGTGGTTGCTAGGGTGTTTTGGGTGGTTGCTAGGATATTTTGGGTGGTTGCTAGGGTCTTTTGGGTGGTTGCTAGGCGGTTGCTAGGGTGTTTTGGGTGGTTGCTAGGGTCTTTTGGGTGGTTGCTAGGCGGTTGCTAGGGTGTTTTGGGTGGTTGCTAGGGTGTTTTGGTTGGTTGCTAGGGTGTTCTGGGTGGTTGCTAGGGTCTTTTGGGTGGTTGCTAGGGTGTTCTGGGTGGTTGCTAGGGTCTTTTGGGTGGTTGCTAGGCGGTTGCTAGGGTGTTTTGGGTGGTTGCTAGGATATTTTGGGTGGTTGCTAGGGTCTTTTGGGTGGTTGCTAGGGTGTTCTGGGTGGTTGCTAGGCAGTTGCTAGGGTGTTCTGGGTGGTTGCTAGGGTCTTTTGGGTAGTTGCTAGGTGGTTGCTAGGGTCTTTTGGGTGGTTGCTAGGCGGTTGCTAGGGTATTTTGGTGGTTGCTAGGATATTTTTGGTGGTTGCTAGGGTCTTTTGGGTGGTTGCTAGGCGGTTGCTAGGGTGTTTTGGGTGGTTGCTAGGATATTTTGGGTGGTTGCTAGGGTCTTTTGGATGGTTGCTAGGCGGTTGCTAGGGTGTTTTGGGTGGTTGCTAGGGTCTTTTGGGTGGTTGCTAGGGTATTTTGGGTGGTTGCTAGGGTGTTCTGGGTGGTTGCTAGGGTCTTTTGGGTGGTTGCTAGGCGGTTGCTAGGGTGTTTTGGGTGGTTGCTAGGATATTTTGGGTGGTTGCTAGGGTCTTTTGGGTGGTTGCTAGGCGGTTGCTAGGGTGTTTTGGGTGGTTGCTAGGATATTTTGGGTGGTTGCTAGGTGGTTGCTAGGGTCTTTTGGGTGGTTGCTAGGCGGTTGCTAGGGTGTTTTGGGTGGTTGCTAGGATATTTTGGGTGGTTGCTAGGATATTTTGGGTGGTTGCTAGGGTGTTCTGGGTGGTTGCTAGGCGGTTGCTAGGGTGTTCTGGGTGGTTGCTATGGTATTCAGGGCGGTTGATATGGTGTTACTAGGTGGTTGGTAGTTGTCACAGATGGTTACTATGGAGTTTTTATAGAGTTCTTAGCATGATCTTGGCATGATTTAACACTTAACTAATTGCTATTAGCATGTAGCTATTCACTGCTAGCATGTGTAGCATGTTGGAAGTGCTGTTTGCTAGCATGAGTCAAAAGAGCCAAAACTCATCTCTATACGATGTTCTGATACAGAGATATAGGTCTTGCAAAACGGTTGCTAGGGTACTCAAGTTTGGTTGCTATGGAGTTGCTTGGGAGCTGGAAGATTTAAACTTAAGAAGTTTATAGTGGTTTGAAGTTTACAGTAGTTTGAAGTTTGACAGATAGATAAATAAGTTAGATAGACACACACACACACACACACACACACTAACTAACTCGCTCACTCACTCACTCATAAACTCAGTGTGTGTGTGTCTGAGTTTAGAGTTTATAAGTGTATAAATTGATGAGTTTATAAGTGTATGAGTTCTTGAGTTTTGAGTTTATAAGTTTAAATCAGTTTAGAGTTTATAAGTTTAAATGAGATTAAGAGTTCAGAGTTTATTAATTTATGAGTTTAAGAGTTCATAAGTTTATGAATTCATGAGTTTATAAGTTAATTAGTTTATAAGTGTTTATAGTTTAGAGTTTATTAGTTTAAATGAGTCTCATTGGCTAATATAGTATATAGAACGGCAGTTTGGTTTAGTCTTCAAGGTATTTTGATTTGAATTTTCGTCGGTTTGAATTTTTTAGAACTCCCAATGTAAGTCAATGGGAGTTTTTGAATGAGTTTTTTCGAGTTTTGATCGTCATTTTTAGGAAAACCGTAAGTCCGATCAGTCTGAAAAGATATAGCATACCGAGTCAGATCAGTTTGAGTGTCTGAGCCGAGTTTGGAGTATGTAGAGTTAAAGCTCTAGGAGGAGTTTGATATAGATTTTTTTAGGGTCAGAAGAATAATAATAATAAGTTTAAATAGGATTTCAATATGTTGGCTTTCTCAAGCCAACTTAATAATAATAAGTTTAAATAGGATTTCAATATGTTGGCTTTCTCAAGCCAACTTAACTAGATGCGAAAGTTCGTCGAGACAAACTTTAAGTTGGCTTGAGAAAGTTTGGACCAGAAAGTTTTTTGCTAGGCGGTTGCTAGGGTGTTGCTAAGTGGTTGCTAAGGTGTTTTAGGTGGTTGCTAGGCAGTTGCTAGGGTTTTATGGGTGGTTGCTAGGGTGTTCTGGGTGGTTGCTATGCTGTTGCTAGGTGGTTGCTAGGGTGTTTCGGGTTGGTTGCTAGGGTGTTCTGGGTGGTTGCTAGGGTGTTTTGGGTGGTTGCTAGGCGGTTGCTAGGGTGTTATAGGTGGTTGCTAGGGTGTTGCTAGGCGGTTGCTAGGGTGTTCTGGGTGGTTGCTAGAGTGTTTTGGGTGGTTGCTAGGCGGTTGCTAGGGTGTTGTAGGTGGTTGCTATGGTGTTGCTAGGCGGTTGCTAGGGTGTTCTGGGTGGTTGCTATGCTGTTGCTAGGTGGTTGCTAGGGTGTTCTGGGTGGTTGCTATGGTGTTGCTAGGCGGTTGCTATGGTGTTGCTAGGCGGTTGCTAAGGTATTTTGGGTGGTTGCTAGGGTCTTTTGGGTGGTTGATAGGCGGTTGCTAGGGTATTTTAGGTGGTTGCTAGGGTATTTTAGGTGGTTGCTAGGGTATTCTGGGTGGTTGCTAGGCGGTTGCTAGGGTATTTTGGGTGGTTGCTAGGGTCTTTTGGGTAGTTGCTAGGCGGTTTCTAAGATATTTTCGGTGGTTGCTAGGGTGTTCTGGGTGGTTGCTAGGCGGTTGCTAGGGTATTTTGGGTGGTTGCTAGGGTGTTCTGGGTGGTTGCTAGGTGGTTGCTAGGGTGTTCTGGGTGGTTACTAGGGTGTTCTGGGTGGTTGCTAGGCGGTTGCTAGGATATTTTGGATGGTTGCTAGGGTATTTTGGGTGGTTGCTAGGCGGTTGCTAGGGTATTTTGGGTGGTTGCTAGGGTGTTCTGGGTGGTTGCTATGGTGTTCTAAGGTATTTTGGGTGGTTGATAGGGTGTTCTGAGTGGTTGCTATGGTGTTGCTAGGGTGTTCTAAGGTATTTTGGGTGGTTGCTAGGGTGTTCTGGGTGGTTGTTAGGCAGTTGCTAGGGTGTTCTGAGTGGTTGCTATGGTGTTGCTAGGCGGTTGCTAGGGTATTCTGGGTGGTTGCTATGGTGTTGCTAGGCGGTTGGTAGTTGTCAAAGATGGTTTATATGGAGTTAATAACGAGTGCCTTCAGTACGGCACTCGGCCTGCGGCCTCGTGCCTATGGCCGAATAGGCACAAGCATGGAGCAATATCGCAAGGCCACGAGTGCAATATTGCTTTAAAAAATAAAAAAAATATAAAAAAAGGTTTTTTTTGGGTTTATGGTGGTTGCTAGGGAGCTCTTAGTGGTTGCTAGGGTGCTGTAACTGGTTGCTAGGGTGTGGCTATGAAGATTTTAGGCCATTACTTATTGGTTGCTTGATAATATAAATCCTCTGAGGGAGAGAGAGAGGGAGAGATGCAGGGGTGTCAGGCCCTTTGGAGTCTGTGTGTGTGAAAACGGCAGTTTGGATTCAAATGTTTTTAGAACTCCCCAATGTAAGTCAATGGGAGTTTTTCCGAGTTTTGATCGTCATTTTTAGGAAAACCGTAAGTCCGATCAGTCTGAAAAGATATAGCAACTCGAGTCAGATCAGTTTGAAGGTCTGAGCCGAGTTTGGAGTATGTAGAGTTAAAGCTCTAGGAGGAGATTGAGTGTAATTTTTTGGTAAGAAGAATAATAATAACTAGATGCGAAAGTTCGTCGAGACAAACTTTAAGTTGGCTTGAGAAAGTTTGGACCATAAAGTTTGAAAAAGTTTAAAGTAGTTTAAAGTTTAATTTAGTTTAAAGTGTAAATTAGTTTAAAGTTTAAAATAGTTTGAAGTTTAATTTAGTTTAAAGTTTAAATTAGTTGAAAGTTTAAAATAGTTTGAAGTTTAATTTAGTTTAAAGTTTAAAATAGTTGAAAGTTTAAAGTAGTTTGAAGTTTAATTTAGTTTAAAGTTTAAATTAGTTGAAAGTTTAAAATAGTTTGAAGTTTAATTTAGTTTAGTTTAGGGTGTTCTGGGTGGTTGCTATGGTGTTGCTAGGCGGTTGCTAGGGTGTTCTGGGTGGTTGCTTTGGTGTTGCTAGGTGGTTGCTAAGGTATTCTGGGTGGTTGCTAGGCAGTTGCTAAGGTATTCAGGGCGGATGATATGGTGTTACTAGGTGGTTGGTAGTTGTCACAGATGGTTACTATGGAGTTTTTATAGAGTTCTTAGAATGATTTAACACTTAACTAATCGCTATTAGCATGTAGCTATTCACTGTTAGCATGTGTAGCATGTTGGAAGTGCTGTTTGCTAGCATGAGTCAAAAGAGCCAAACCTCATCTCTATACGATGTTCTGATACAGAGATATAGGTCTTACAAAACGGTTGCTAGGGTACTCGAGTTTGGTTGCTATGGAGTTGCTTGGGAGCTGGAAGATTTAAACTTAAGAAGTTTATAGTGGTTTGAAGTTTACAGTAGTTTACAGTAGTTTGAAGTTTGACAGATAGATAAATAAGTTAGTTAGATAGATACACACACACACACACACACAAACACACACACACACACACACACACACACTCACTCAGACACACACACACACACACTCAGAGTTTATGAGTTTAGAGTTTATAAGTGTATAGATTGATGAGTTTATAAGTGTATGAGTTTTTTGAGTTTAGAGTTTATAAGTTTAAATGAGTTTAGAGTTTATAAGTTTAAATGAGTTTAAGACTTCAGAGTTTATTAATTTATGAGTTTAAGAGTTCATAAGTCTATGAATTCATGAGTTTATAAGTTAATTCGTTTATAAGTGTATGAGTTTAGACTTCATTAGTTTAAATGAGTCTCAATGTCTCATATAGTATATAGAACGGCAGTTTGGTTTAGTCTTCAAGGTATTTTGATTTGAATTTTCGGCATACACACACACATACATGCACGCATAGACTCTCACTCTCTCTCACACACACACTATCTCTCTCACACACACACTCACTAACTCACACACACATACACATTTTGAGTTTAGAGTTCATTAGTTTAAATGAGTCTCAATGGCTCATATAGTATATAGAACGGCAGTTTGGTTTAGTCTTCAAGGTGTTTAGATTTAAATTTTCGACATACACACAAGCACGCACGCACAGACGCTCACTCTCTCTCACACACACACACACTATCTCTCTCACACACACACTCACTAACTCACTCACTCACACACACACAGACAAGCTCATTAACACACACACACACACACACACTCACGCACATAGACACACACACACTCAGAGTTGATATGAGTTTAGAGTTTATAAGTGTACAAGTTTTTGAGTTAAGAGTTTATACGTTTAAATGAGTGTGTACGAGTTTTTGAGTTTACACACACACACACACACCCACACATAGAGACACACGCTCTCTCTCACAAACACACACACACACACACACGTTTTGAGTTTAGAGTTCATTAGTTTAAATGAGTCTCAATGGCTCATATAGTATATAGAACGGCAGTTTGGTTTAGTCTTCAAGGTGTTTAGATTTAAATTTTCGACATACACACACACACAAGCACGCACGCACAGACTCTCACTCTCTCTCACACACACACACTCACTAACTCACTCACACACACACAGACAAGCTCATTAACACACACACACACTCACGCACATAGACACACTCTCTCTCACACACACACTCAGAGTTTATAAGTGTACAAGTTTTTGAGTTAAGAGTTTATAAGTTTAAATGAGTGTGTACGAGTTTTTGAGTTTACACACACACACACACACACACACACACACACGCTCTCTCTCTCTCACACACACACACACACGTTTTGAGTTTAGAGTTCATTAGTTTAAATGAGTCTCAATGGCTCATATAGTATATAGAACGGCAGTTTGGTTTAGTCTTCAAGGTGTTTAGATTTAAATTTTTGACATACACACACACACAAGCACGCACGCACAGACTCTCACTCTCTCTCACACACACACACACTATCTCTCTCACACACACACTCACTAACTCACTCACACACACACAGACAAGCTCATTAACACACACACACACACACACTCACGCACATAGACACACACTCTCTCTCACACACACACACACACACACACACACACACACACACACTCACTAACTCACACACACACACACACACACACGCGCACACACAGACAAGCTCATTAACACACACACACATACACACACTCTCTCTCACACACACAGACACACTCACGCACATACACTCACATGCACACACTCACACACACTAACTCGCTCTCACACATACACAGACACGCTCACACACAGACACACACACACTCTCTCTCTCACACACGCACACACTCACTCACGCACATACTCTCACTCACACACAGACACACACACTCTCACTAACTCACACACATACACACCCTCACTAACTCTCACACACACACACACACACACACACACAGACATGCTCACTGTCTCAAACACACACACACACACACACACACACACACACACACTAACTCGCTCTCACACATACACAGACACGCTCACACACATAGACACACACTCTCTCACACACACACACACGCACACACCCTCGCTAACTCTCTCTCACACACACACACACACACACTCACGCACATACACACTCACGCACATACACTCACTCACGGACATACACTCACACATGCGCACACACACACACACACTCACTCACGGACATACACTCACACATGCACACACACACACACACACACACAGACACACACACACACACACACACACACACACACACACACACACACAACCAGATATGCTCACTATCTCACACACACACACACACACACACACACACACACTCTCTCTCTCACACACATACACGCGCACTCACACACACACACTAACTCGCTCTCACACAGACACACACACACACACACACATAGACACACACACTCTCTCACACACACACACACACACATAAACACACACACTCTCTCACACACACACACACACACACACACTAACTCACACACACTCTCTCTCACACACACACACACACACACACACACACTAACTAACTCACACACACACACACACACACTCACTCACGCACATATACTCACTCACACACAGACACACACACCCTCACTAACTCACACACACACACCCTCACTAACACACTCACACACAGACATGCTCACTGTCTCACACACACACAGTTTGTGAGTTTTTGAGTTTTGAGTTTGTAAGTTTAAATGAGTTTAAGTTTAAATGAGTTTAGAGTGTGTGTGTGTGTGTTCACACACACACACACACACACACACTCAGAGTTTATGAGTTTAGAGTTTATAAGTGTATAAATTGATGAGTTTATAAGTGTAAGAGTTTTTGAGTTTAGAGTTTATAAGTTTTAAATGAGTTTAGAGTTTATAAGTTTTAATGAGTTTAGAGTTTAAGTTTAAATGAGTTTAAGAGTTCAGAGTTTATTAATTTATGAGTTTAAGAGTTCATAAGTCTATGAATTCATGAGTTTATAAGTTAATTAGTTTATAAGTGTATGAGTTTAGAGTTTATTAGTTTAAATGAGTCTCATTGGCTAATATAGTATATAGAATGGCAGTTTGGTTTAGTTTTCAAGGTATTTTGATTTGAATTTTCGTCGGTTGGTGAGTTTGAATCTAAATTTGAATTTTTTAGAACTCCCCAATGTAAGTCAATGGGAGTTTTTCCGAGTTTTGATCGGCATTTTTAGGAAAACCGTAAGTCCGATCAGTCTGAAAAGATATAGCAACTAACTTCAGATCAGTTTGAGTGTCTGAGCCGAGTTTGGAGTATGTAGAGTTAAAGCTCTAGGACGAGTTTGAGTCAACAGTTTTTAACAGAAGAATAATAATAATAACTAGATGCAAAAGTTCGTCGAGACAAACTTTAAGTTGGCTTGAGAAAGTTTGGACCAGAAAGTTTGAAGAAGTTTAAATTAGTTTAAAGTTTAAAGTAGTTTAAAGTTTAAATTAGTTTAAAGTTTAAAGTAGTTTAAAGTTTAAATTAGTTTGAAGTTTAAAGTAGTTTAAAGTTTAAATTAGTTTGAAGTTTAAATTAGCTTAAAGTTTAAATTAGTTTAAAGTTTAATGTAGTTTAAAGTTTAAATTAGTTTGAAGTTTAAAGTAGTTTAAAGTTTAAATTAGTTTAAACTTTAAAGTAGTTTAAAGTTAAAAAGTTGTTGGGGGTTTTCTAGTGGGTTGCTAAGGTGTTCTGGGTGGTTGCTAGGCGGTTGCTAGGGTGTTCTGGGTGGTTGCTATGGTTTTGCTAGGTGGTTGCTAAGGTATTTTGGGTGGTTGCTAGGGTGTTGCTAGGCAGTTGCTAGGGTGTTCTGGGTGGTTGCTATGGTGTTGCTAGGTGGTTGCTAGGGTATTCTGGTTGGTTGCTAGGCGGTTGCTAGGGTGTTCTGGGTGGTTGCTAGGGTGTTGTTAGGTGGTTGCTAAGGTATTTTGGGTGGTTGCTAGGGTGTTACTAGGCGGTTTCTAGGGTGTTCTGTGTGGTTGCTATGCTGTTGCTAGGTGGTTGCTAGGGTATTCTGGTTGGTTGCTAGGCGGTTGCTAGGGTGTTGCTAAGTGGTTGCTAGGGTATTTTGGGTGGTTGCTATGGTGTTGCTAGGCGGTTGCTAGGGTGTTTTGGGTGGTTGCTAGGTGGTTGCTAGGGTGTTCTGGGTGGTTGCTATGCTGTTGCTAGCCGGTTACTAGGGTATTCTGAGTGGTTGCTAGGCGGTTGCTAGGGTGTTTGGGTGGTTGCTATGGTGTTGCTAGGCGGTTGCTAGGGTGTTCTGGGTGGTTGCTATGCTGTTGCTAGGCGGTTGCTAGGGTATTCTGGGTGGTTGCTATGCTGTTGCTAGGCGGTTGCTAGGGTATTCTGGGTGGTTGCTAGGCGGTTGCTAGGGTGTTTTGGGTGGTTGCTATGGTGTTGCTAGGCGGTTGCTAGGGTGTTCTGGGTGGTTGCTAGGGTGTTGCTAGGCGGTTGCTAGGGTGTTCTGGGTGGTTGCTATGGTGTTGCTAGGTGGTTGCTAGGGTATTCTGGTTGGTTGCTAGGGTGTTCTGGGTGGTTGCTATGGTATTGCTAGGCGGTTGCTAGGGTATTCTGGGTGGTTGCTATGCTGTTGCTAGGCGGTTGCTAGGGTGTTCTGGGTGGTTGCTATGGTGATGCTAGGCGGTTGCTAGGGTATTCTGGGTGGTTGCTATGGTGTTGCTAGGCCGTTGATAGGGTATTCTGAGTGGTTGCTAGGCGGTTGCTAGGGTGTTCTGGGTGGTTGCTATGGAGTTGCTAGGCGGTTGCTAAGGTATTCTGGGCGGTTGCTAGGCGGTTGCTAGGGTATTCTGGGCGGTTGCTATGGTGTTGCTAGGTGGTTGGTAGTTGTCACAGATGGTTACTATGGAGTATTTATAGAGTTCATAGCATGATCTTGGCATGATATAGCACTTAACTAATCGCTATTAGCATGTAGCTATTCACTGCTAGCATGTGTAGCATGTTGGAAGTGCTGTTTGCTAGCATGAGTCAAAAGAGCCAAACCTCATCTCTATACGATGTTCTGATACAGAGATATAGGTCTTGCAAAACGGTTGCTAGGGTACTCAAGTTTGGTTGCTATGGAGTTGCTTGGGAGCTGGGAGCTTTAAACTTAAGAAGTTTAAAGTGGTTTGAAGTTTAAAGTAGTTTACAAGTTTTTGAGTTTATAAGTTTAAATGAGTTTAGAGTGTGTGTGTGTGTGTGTGTGTGTGTGTGTGTTCACACACACACACACACACACACACACACTCAGAGTTTATGAGTTTATGAGTTTAGAGTTTATAAGTGTATAAATTGATGAGTTTATAAGTATAAGAGTTTTTGAGTTTAGAGTTTATAAGTTTTAAATGAGTTTAGAGTTTATAAGTTTTAATGAGTTTAGAGTTTATAAGTTTAAATGAGTTTAAGAGTTCAGAGTTTATTAATTTATGAGTTTAAGAGTTCATAAGTCTATGAATTCATGAGTTTATAAGTTAATTAGTTTATAAGTGTATGAGTTTAGAGTGCATTAGTTTAAATGAGTCTCAATGGCTCATATAGTATATAGAACGGCAGTTTGGTTTAGTCTTCAAGGTGTTTAGATTTAAATTTTGTCAGTTTGAATTTTTTAGAACTCCCCAATGTAAGTCAATGGGAGTTTTTGAATGAGTTTTTTCGAGTTTTGATCGTCATTTTTAGGAAAACCGTAAGTCCGATCAGTCTGAAAAGATATAGCACACCGAGTCAGATCAGTTTGAGCGTCTGAGCCGAATTTGGAGTATGTGGAGTTAAAGCTCTAGGAGGAGTTTGAGTTGTAAATTTTTACGGTCAGAAGAATAATAATAATAATAATAACTAGATGCAAAAGTTCGTCGAGACAAACTTTAAGTTGGCTTGAGAAAGTTTGGACCAGAAAGATTGAAGAAGTTTAAAATAGTTTGGAGTTTAAATTAGTTTAAAGTTTAAAGTAGTTTAAAGTTTAAATTAGTTTGAAGTTTAAAGTAGTTTGAAGTTTAAATTAGCTTAAAGTTTAAATTAGTTTAAATTAGTTTAAAGTTTAATGTAGTTTAAAGTTTAAATTAGTTTGAAGTTTAAATTAGCTTAAAGTTTAAATTAGTTTGAAGTTTAAAGTAGTTTAAAGTTAAAAAGTTGTTGGGGGTTATCTAGTGGGTTGCTAAGGTGTTTTGGTTGTTGCTAGGTGGTTGCTTGTGTTTTCTGGGTGGTTGCTAGGGTGTTGCTAAGCGGTTGCTAGGGTATTTTTGGTGGTTGCTAGGGTGTTGCTAGGAAGTTGCTAAGGTATGTTGGTGGTTGCTAGGCGGTTGCTAGGGTGTTTTGGGTGGTTGCTATGGTGTTGCTAGGCGGTTGCTAAGGTATTTTGGGTGGTTGCTAGGGTGTTCTGGGTGGTTGCTAGGGTGTTGCTAGGCAGTTGCTAGGGTGTTTTGGGTGGTTGCTAGGCGGTTGCTAGGGTGTTCTGGGTGGTTGCTATGCTGTTGCTAGGCGGTTGCTAGGGTATTCTGGGTGGTTGCTAGGCGGTTGCTAGGGTGTTTTGGGTGGTTGCTATGGTGTTGCTAGGCGGTTGCTAGGGTGTTCTGGGTGGTTGCTAGGCGGTTGCTAGGGTGTTTTGGGTGGTTGCTATGGTGTTGCTAGGCGGTTGCTAGGGTGTTCTGGGTGGTTGCTAGGCGGTTGCTAGGGTGTTTTGGGTGGTTGCTATGGTGTTGCTAGGCGGTTGCTAGGGTGTTCTGGGTGGTTGCTAGGGTGTCTTGGGCGGTTGCTAGGCGGTTGCTAGGGTGTTTTGGGTGGTTGCTAGGCGGTTGCTAGGGTGTTCTGGGTGGTTGCTAGGCGGTTGCTAGGGTATTCTGGGTGGTTGCTATGGTATTGCTAGGCGGTTGCTAGGGTATTCTGGGTGGTTTCTATGCTGTTGCTAGGCGGTTGCTAGGGTGTTCTGGGTGGTTGCTATGGTGTTGCTAGGCGGTTGCTAGGGTATTCTGGGTGGTTGCTATGGTGTTGCTAGGCCGTTGATAGGGTATTCTGAGTGGTTGCTAGGCGGTTGCTAGGGTGTTCTGGGTGGTTGCTATGGAGTTGCTAGGCGGTTGCTAAGGTATTCTGGGCGGTTGCTAGGCAGTTGCTAGGGTGTTCTGGGTGGTTGCTATGGTGTTGCTAGGTGGTTGGTAGTTGTCACAGATGGTTACTATGGAGTATTTATAGAGTTCATAGCATGATCTTGGCATGATATAGCACTTAACTAATCGCTATTAGCATGTAGCTATTCACTGCTAGCATGTGTAGCATGTTGGAAGTGCTGTTTGCTAGCATGAGTCAAAAGAGCCAAACCTCATCTCTATACGATGTTCTGATACAGAGATATAGGTCTTGCAAAACGGTTGCTAGGGTACTCAAGTTTGGTTGCTATGGAGTTGCTTGGGAGCTGGGAGCTTTAAACTTAAGAAGTTTAAAGTGGTTTGAAGTTTAAAGTAGTTTACGAGTTTTTGAGTTTTGAGTTTATGTTTAAATGAGTTTAGAGTGTGTGTGTGTGTGTGTGTGTGTGTGTGTGTGTGTTCACACACACACACACACACACACACACACACACACTCAGAGTTTATGAGTTTAGAGTTTATAAGTGTATAAATTGATGAGTTTATAAGTATAAGAGTTTTTGAGTTTAGATTTTATAAGTTTTAATGAGTTTAGAGTTTATAAGTTTAAATGAGTTTAAGAGTTCAGAGTTTATTAATTTATGAGTTTAAGAGTTCATAAGTCTATGAATTCATGAGTTTATAAGTTAATTAGTTTATAAGTGTATGAGTTTAGAGTGCATTAGTTTAAATGAGTCTCAATGGCTCATATAGTATATAGAACGGCAGTTTGGTTTAGTCTTCAAGGTGTTTAGATTTAAATTTTGTCAGTTTGAATTTTTTAGAACTCCCCAATGTAAGTCAATGGGAGTTTTTGAATGAGTTTTTTCGAGTTTTGATCGTCATTTTTAGGAAAACCGTAAGTCCGATCAGTCTGAAAAGATATAGCACACCGAGTCAGATCAGTTTGAGCGTCTGAGCCGAATTTGGAGTATGTGGAGTTAAAGCTCTAGGAGGAGTTTGAGTTGTAAATTTTTACGGTCAGAAGAATAATAATAATAATAATAATAAGTTTAAATAGGATTTCAATATGTTGGCTCTCTCAAGCCAACTTAATAATAATAAGTTTAAATAGGATTTCAATATGTTGGCTCTCTCAAGCCAACTTAACTAGATGCGAAAGTTCGTCGAGACAAACTTTAAGTTGGCTTGAGAAAGTTTGGACCATAAAGTTTGAAAAAGTTTAAAGTAGTTTAAAGTTTAAAGTAGTTTAAAGTTTAAAGTAGTTTAAAGTTTAATTTAGTTTAAAGTGTAAATTAGTTGAAAGTTTAAAATAGTTTGAAGTTTAATTTAGTTTAAAGTTTAAATTAGTTGAAAGTTTAAAATAGTTTGAAGTTTAATTTAGTTTAAAGTTTAAAATAGTTGAAAGTTTAAAGTAGTTTGAAGTTTAATTTAGTTTAAAGTTTAAATTAGTTGAAAGTTTAAAATAGTTTGAAGTTTAGTTTAGGGTGTTCTGGGTGGTTGCTATGGTGTTGCTAGGCGGTTGCTAGGGTATTCTGGGTGGTTGCTAGGGTGTTGCTAAGCGGTTGATAGGGTATTTTGGGTGGTTGCTAGGGTGTTGCTAGGCGGTTGCTAAGGTATTTTAGGTGGTTGCTAGGGTGTTCTGGGTGGTTGCTAGGCGGTTGCTATGGTATTTTGGGTGGTTGCTAGGGTGTTGCTGGGCGGTTGCTAGGGTGTTCTGGGTGGTTGCTATGGTGTTCTGGGTGGTTGCTATGGTGTTGCTAGACGTTGCTAAGGTATTTTGGGTGGTTGCTAGGCGGTTGCTAGGGTGTTATGGGTGGTTGCTAGGGTATTCTGGTTGGTTGCTAGGGTGTTCTGGGTGGTTGCTAGGCGGTTGCTATGGTGTTTTGGGTGGTTGCTAGGGTGTTGCTAGGCGGTTGCTAAGGTATTTTGGGTGGTTGCTAGGCGGTTACTAGGGTGTTCTGGGTGGTTGCTAGGGTGTTCTGGGTGGTTGCTAGGCGGTTGCTAGGGTTTTTTAGTGGTTGCTATGGTGTTGCTAGGCGGTTGCTAGGGTGTTCTGGGTGGTTGCTAGGGTGTTGCTAGGCGGTTGCTAGGGTATTCTGGGTGGTTGCTAGGCGGTTGCTAGGGTGTTCTGGGTGGTTGCTATGCTGTTGCTAGACGGTTGCTAGGGTATTCTGGGTGGTTGCTAGGTGGTTGCTAGGGTGTTTTGGGTGGTTGCTAGGCGGTTGCTAGGGTGTTCTGGGTGGTTGCTATGGTGTTGCTAGGCGGTTGCTAAGGTATTCTGGGTGGTTGCTAGGCAGTTGCTAGGGTGTTCTGAGTGGTTGCTATGCTGTTGCTAAGGTGTTCTGGGTGGTTGCTAGGCGGTTGCTAGGGTGTTCTGGGTGGTTGCTATGGTGTTGCTAGGCGGTTGCTAGGGTATTCTGGGTGGTTGCTAGGCGGTTGCTAGGGTGTTCTGGGTGGTTGCTATGGTGTTGCTAGGCGGTTGCTAGGGTGTTCTGGGTGGTTGCTATGATGTTGCTAGGCGGTTGCTAAGGTATTCTGGGCGGTTGCTAGTCAGTTGCTAGGGTGTTCTGGGCGGTTGCTATGGTGTTGCTAGGTGGTTGGTAGTTGTCATAGATGGTTACTATGGAGTTTTTATAGAGTCCTTAGCATGATCTTGGTATGATTTAGCACTTAACTAATTGATATTAGCATGTAGCTATTCACTGCTAGCATGTGTAGCATGTTGGAAGTGCTGTTTGCTAGCATGAGTCAAAAGAGCCAAACCTCATCTCTATACGATGTTCTGATACAGAGATATAGGTCTTGCAAAACGGTTGCTAGGGTACTCAAGTTTGGTTGCTATGGAGTTGCTTGGGAGCTTGAAGCTTTAAACTTAAAACGTTTAAAGTGGTTTGAAGTTTAAAGTAGTTTACGAGTTTTGAGTTTAAGTTTAAATGAGTTTAGTGTGTGTGTGTGTGTGTTCACACACACACACACACACACACACACACACACACACACACACACACACACACACACACACACACACACACACTCAGAGTTTATGAGTTTAGAGTTTTTAAGTGTATAAATTGATGAGTTTATAAGTGTTAGAGTTTTTGAGTTTAGAGTTTATAAGTTTTAAATGAGTTTAGAGTTTATAAGTTTTAATGAGTTTAGAGTTTATAAGTTTAAATGAGTTTAAGAGTTCAGAGTTTATTAATTTATGAGTTTAAGAGTTCATAAGTCTATGAATTCATGAGTTTATAAGTTAATTAGTTTATAAGTGTATGAGTTTAGAGTTCATTAGTTTAAATGAGTCTCATTGGCTAATATAGTATATAGAACGGCAGTTTGGTTTAGTCTTCAAGGTATTTTGATTTGAATTTTCGTCGGTTGGTGAGTTTGAATCTGGATTTGAATTTTTTAGAACTCCCCAATGTAAGTCAATGGGAGTTTTTCCGAGTTTTGATCGTCATTTTTAGGAAAACCGTAAGTCCAATCAGTCTGAAAAGATATAGCACACTAAGTCAGAACAGTTTGAGTGTCTGAGCCGAGTTTGGAGTATGTAGAGTTAAAGCTCTAGGAGGAGTTTGAGTCAGATTTTTTTCCGCTCAGAAGAATAATAATAATAATAAGTTTAAGTACAATATCAGTATGTTGGCTCTCTCAAGCCAACTTAACTAGATGCGAAAGTTCGTCGAGACAAACTTTAAGTTGGCTTGAGAAAGTTTGGACCAGAAAGTTTTTTGCTAGGCGGTTGCTAGGGTATTCTGAGTGGTTGCTAGGCGGTTGCTAGGATATTTCTGGTGGTTGCTAGGGTCTTTTGGGTGGTTGCTAGGCGGTTGCTAGGGTGTTTTGGGTGGTTGCTAGGGTGTTCTGGGTGGTTGCTAGGCGGTTGCTAGGGTGTTCTTGGTGGTTACTAGGGTGTTCTGGGTGGTTGCTAGGCGGTTGCTAGGATATTTTGGGTGGTTGCTAGGGTCTTTTGGGTGGTTTATAGGCGGTTGCTAGGGTATTTTAGGTGGTTGCTAGGGTATTTTAGGTGGTTGCTAGGGTATTCTGAGTGGTTGCTAGGCGGTTGCTAGGATATTTCTGGTGGTTGCTAGGGTCTTTTGGGTGGTTGCTAGGCGGTTGCTAGGGTGTTTTGGGTGGTTGCTAGGGTGTTCTGGGTGGTTGCTAGGCGGTTGCTAGGGTGTTCTTGGTGGTTACTAGGGTGTTCTGGGTGGTTGCTAGGCGGTTGCTAGGATATTTTGGGTGGTTGCTAGGGTCTTTTGGGTGGTTTATAGGCGGTTGCTAGGGTATTTTAGGTGGTTGCTAGGGTATTTTAGGTGGTTGCTAGGGTATTCTGGGTGGTTGCTAGGCGGTTGCTAGGGTATTTTGGGTGGTTGCTAGGGTCTTTTGGGTAGTTGCTAGGCGGTTTCTAATATATTTTCGGTGGTTGCTAGGGTCTTTTGGGTGGTTGCTAGGCGGTTGCTAGGGTATTTTGGGTGGTTGCTAGGGTGTTCTGGGTGGTTGCTAGGCAGTTGCTAGGGGGTTCTGGGTGGTTACTAGGGTGTTCTGGGTGGTTGCTAGGCGGTTGCTAGGATATTTTGGGTGGTTGCTAGGGTATTTTAGGTGGTTGATAGGGTATTCTGGGTAGTTGCTAGGCGGTTTCTAAGATATTTTCGGTGGTTGCTAGGGTCTTTTGGGTGGTTGCTAGGCGGTTGCTAGGGTATTTTGGGTGGTTGCTAGGGTGTTCTGGGTGGTTGCTAGGCGGTTGTAGGGTGTTCTGGGTGGTTGCTAGGTGGTTGCTAGGATATTTTTGGTGGTTGCTAGGGTGTTCTGGGTGGTTGCTAGGCAGTTGCTAGGGTGTTCTGAGTGGTTGCTATGGTGTTGCTAGGCGGTTGCTAAGGTATTCTGGGTGGTTGCTAGACGGTTGCTAGGGTGTTCTGGGTGGTTGCTATGGTGTTGCTAGGCGGTTGCTAGGGTATTTTGGGTGGTTGCTAGGCGGTTGCTAGGGTGTTCTGGGTGGTTGCTATGGTGTTGCTAGGCGGTTGCTAAGGTATTCTGGGTGGTTGCTAGGCGGTTGCTAGGGTGTTCTGGGTGGTTGCTATGGTGTTGCTAGGCGGTTGCTAGGGTGTTCTGGGTTGTTGCTAGGCAGTTGCTAGGTGTTCTGGGTGGTTGCTAGGCAGTTGCTAGGGTGTTCTGGCTGTTTGCTAGGTGTTCTGGGTGGTTGCTAGGCAGTTGCTAGGTGTTCTGGGGGGTTGCTAGGCAGTTGCTAGGGTGTTCTGGGTGGTTGCTAGGATATATTTGGTGGTTACTAGAGCATTTCTAGATGTTGCTAGGGTGTTCAAGATGGTTGCTAAGGTATTTTTGGTAGTTGCTATGGTGTTACTAGGTGGTTGGTAGTTGTCAAAGATGGTTACTATGGAGTTTTTATAGAGTTCTTAAAATCTTTAATAACGAGTGCCTTCAGTACGGCACTCGGCCTGCGGCCTCGTGCCTATGGCCGAATAGGCACAAGCATGGAGCAATATCGCAAGGCCACGAGTGTAATATTGCGTTAAAAAATACAAAAAAATGTAAAAAAAAAATTTTTTTGGTTTAGGGTGGTTGCTAGGGAGCTCTTAGTGGTTGCTAGGGTGCTGAAACTGGTTGCTATGGTGTGGCTATGAAGATTTTAGGCCATTACTTATTGGTTGCTTGATAATATAAATCCTCTGAGGGAGAGAGAGAGGGAGAGACGCAGGGCTGTCAGGCCCTTTGGAGTCTGTGTGTGTGAAAACGGCAGTTTGGATTCAAATGTTTTTAGAACTCCCCAATGTAAGTCAATGGGAGTTTTTCCGAGTTTTGATCGTCATTTTTAGGAAAACCGTAAGTCCGATCAGTCTGAAAAGATATAGCAACGCGAGTCAGATCAGTTTGAGTGTCTGAGCCGAGTTTGGAGTATGTAGAGTTAAAGCTCTAGGAGGAGTTTCATATAGAAATTTTAGTCTCGGAATAATAATAATAACTAGATGCGAAAGTTCGTCGAGACAAACTTTAAGTTGGCTTGAGAAAGTTTGGACCAGAAAGTTTTTTGCTAGGCGGTTGCTAGGGTATTCTGAGTGGTTGCTAGGCGGTTGCTAGGATATTTCTGGTGGTTGCTAGGGTCTTTTGGGTGGTTGCTAGGCGGTTGCTAGGATATTTTGGGTGGTTGCTAGGGTCTTTTGGGTGGTTTATAGGCGGTTGCTAGGGTATTTTAGGTGGTTGCTAGGGTATTTTAGGTGGTTGCTAGGGTATTCTGGGTGGTTGCTAGGCGGTTGCTAGGGTATTTTGGGTGGTTGCTAGGCGGTTTCTAAGATATTTTCGGTGGTTGCTAGGGTCTTTTGGGTGGTTGCTAGGCGGTTGCTAGGGTATTTTGGGTGGTTGCTAGGGTGTTCTGGGTGGTTGCTAGGCGGTTGTAGGGTGTTCTGGGTGGTTACTAGGGTGTTCTGGGTGGTTGCTAGGCGGTTGCTAGGATATTTTGGGTGGTTGCTAGGGTCTTTTGGGTGGTTGATAGGCGGTTGCTAGGGTATTTTAGGTGGTTGCTATGGTATTTTAGGTGGTTGATAGGGTATTCTGGGTGGTTGCTAGGCGGTTGCTAGGGTGTTCTGGGTGGTTGCTATGGTGTTGCTAGGCGGTTGCTAGGGTATTTTGGGTGGTTGTTAGGCGGTTGCTAGGGTGTTCTGGGTGGTTGCTATGGTGTTGCTAGGCGGTTGCTAAGGTATTCTGGGTGGTTGCTAGGCGGTTGCTAGGGTGTTCTGGGTGGTTGCTATGGTGTTGCTAGGCGGTTGCTAGGGTGTTCTGGGTTGTTGCTAGGCAGTTGCTAGGTGTTCTGGGTGGTTGCTAGGCAGTTGCTAGGGTGTTCTGGCTGTTTGCTAGGTGTTCTGGGTGGTTGCTAGGCAGTTGCTAGGTGTTCTGGGGGGTTGCTAGGCAGTTGCTAGGGTGTTCTGGGTGGTTGCTAGGGTATATTTGGTGGTTACTAGAGCATTTCTAGATGTTGCTAGGGTGTTCAAGATGGTTGCTAAGGTATTTTTGGTAGTTGCTATGGTGTTACTAGGTGGTTGGTAGTTGTCAAAGATGGTTACTATGGAGTTTTTATAGAGTTCTTAAAATCTTTAATAACGAGTGCCTTCAGTACGGCACTCGGCCTGCGGCCTCGTGCCTATGGCCGAATAGGCACAAGCATGGAGCAATATCGCAAGGCCACGAGTGTAATATTGCGTTAAAAAATACAAAAAAATGTAAAAAAAATTTTTTTTTAGTTTAGGGTGGTTGCTAGGGAGCTCTTAGTGGTTGCTAGGGTGCTGAAACTGGTTGCTATGGTGTGGCTATGAAGATTTTAGGCCATTACTTATTGGTTGCTTGATAATATAAATCCTCTGAGGGAGAGAGAGAGGGAGAGACGCAGGGCTGTCAGGCCCTTTTGAGTCTGTGTGTGTGAAAACGGCAGTTTGGATTCAAATGTTTTTAGAACTCCCCAATGTAAGTCAATGGGAGTTTTTCCGAGTTTTGATCGTCATTTTTAGGAAAACCGTAAGTCCGATCAGTCTGAAAAGATATAGCAACGCGAGTCAGATCAGTTTGAGTGTCTGAGCCGAGTTTGGAGTATGTAGAGTTAAAGCTCTAGGAGGAGTTTCATATAGAAATTTTAGTCTCGGAATAATAATAATAACTAGATGCGAAAGTTCGTCGAGACAAACTTTAAGTTGGCTTGAGAAAGTTTGGACCGGAAAGTTTTTTGCTAGGCGGTTGCTAGGGTATTCTGAGTGGTTGCTAGGCGGTTGCTAGGATATTTCTGGTGGCTGCTAGGGTCTTTTGGGTGGTTGCTAGGCGGTTGCTAGGGTATTTTGGGTGGTTGCTAGGGTGTTCTGGGTGGTTGCTAGGCGGTTGCTAGGGTGTTCTGGTTGGTTGCTAGGCGGTTGCTAGGGTGTTGTTAGGCG